>NC_137957.1:9339378-9447109 GCF_963924665.1 Micromys minutus
GCAATATGGTTGTTAATTACCCATGTAGTAAGACAAAGGATTATCCTTAATTATCCCTTAGAAATAGAATAGTATAAATAGCAATATATAGCAAAAGAAATTGTTTACATAAATCAATTGCTATGCATTTAAAAGGACTATTCATCCACACTCCTGAATAGGATCATGTCTGAATGATCTGCAAGAAGCCACACTGCTGAGGATGTCAGGGTGGGAACTTGACCTCCAAAGAGTGAACCATAATGGCATAAACTTATTTCTCTGTCTTATTGCATGGCATCGAACACAACATCTGTGAGAGTGTAGAATTAGTCTGTGAATAGTTCATTTTACTGACATAGCAGAGCACCCACATTTTTAAATCTCTCATTCTAATCTATTTATTTGCACATCAGTATATATGAAAAGGAAGGAATCAATCTGTCCATGGGATTATATGATTCTAATTAAGAATTCTTAATTTGCTTCTCGCCTATCCCGTGATGTCTCATTCGTACCCCAATAGAACCTTACTTCTGAGCCTTAAAACAAAGGACTCTGAAAGTCTTACTATGTTTAGTTATAAAAACCAATTTAGATGGCGTAAAGTTGCATTTTTTGGGGGGGGGGGGTAAGGTTGCATTTCTCTTTATAATCCTCAAAGATCACAGTTTCCTGCTACATGTCTGACTGTCTTAGACCCTATAGTGGACATTTTGAGGAATTTCTCCGGTGAGTGACATAACATGTCATTGTTTTCTTTTTCTCTTTGCCTTGCTTCCCCTTTTCTGTTTTAGGTTTAGGATTAGCGCTCAACCTGCAGCCAGCCTTAACAATAATTGGAAAATACTTCTACAGAAGACGACCCCTTGCAAATGGCTGCGCAATGGCTGGAAGTCCTGTTTTCTTAAGCACACTGGCTCCGTTCAACCAGTACCTATTTAACAGCTATGGCTGGAAGGGGAGTTTTTTGATTTTGGGGGCTGTATTTTTACACTCCTGTGTGGCCGGGTGCCTCATGAGACCTGTCGGGCCAAGTCCACATTCTAAACCGTCTAAAAGTAAGGTGGTCTCAAGAGATGATTCAAGTATGAAGAAAGTCAGTAAAGTATCAACAGCACAAAAGATTAATCGCTTTTTAGATTTCAGCCTTTTTATGCATAGAGGATTTTTGATCTACCTATCTGGAAATGTCGTGTTGTTTTTTGGGATTTTTGCCCCTATTATATTCCTGGCTCCATACGCAAAACACAAAGGAGTGGATGACTATAACGCAGCTTTCTTACTGTCTGTGATGGCTTTTATCGATATGTTTGCTCGGCCTTCTGTGGGATTAATAGCCAACACTAAACTAATCCGTCCGCGAATCCAGTATTTCTTCAGCTTGGCAATCGTGTTCACCGGCATCTGCCATCTCTTCTGCCCCTGGCGCATTCCTACACAGCTTTGGTTGTCTACGTTGTATTCTTTGGATTGGGATTTGGAAGCATTAGCAGTCTCCTCTTCGAATGCCTTATGGACGTTGTCGGACCTGCCAGGTTCTCTAGCGCTGTGGGGCTCGTCACTGTGGTGGAGTGTTGCCCGGTTCTCTTCGGCCCTCCCTTGGCTGGTAAGACTACTTCTCATCAAGGACAGCAGAAGAGCTACATGAGCGTCTATGAACAAGTGCCTTCTCTGTGGTGATGGGTGTGCTTTATTAGATGATCAATGTGTGGATAATGTTAGTCACCTGGAAGACTGGAGAGGTTTCACACGTGAAAACCCCATAGTTGGCCGGTTCGACCCAAATTTTAAGATCTTGGGCTTGGAAAGTTGTGAGCTTAAGTTAATATCATTGATACAATATGCAGGGGTGAAGGAGAGCCCATCAGAGCTCATGTTTTTGAGTAAGTAGTTTCCACGCCATATTTATGAGTGGCAGTGTTGAGATGCAGACTTTGAGGATCTGCAATGGTCTCAGAGATGGCAATGACAACAGCTAGTCTAAACTTCCTACCGAGAGAACCAAGTGATGCAGGGACCGCCACAACAGTACATGGGAGAAAATGGCCTGATAGTGTTAAAATAGTTCTTTAAAAAGAAATATGCAAGAGGGTTAAGAGGGGAAGGGCAAAAAGGAAGAAGATGAAAATAAAACCAGTGGGAGAAAAAAAATGGTTAAAATAGATATTATAGAACCATCGGGCTTTGGTGGCCTTCCCATGTATTGTTTCATGGCTACCTTTTGAAATATATTGACTCCTGGGAGGCAACTGTGGTAGATAGCTCTCCATTTAAGTTTACAATATAATGGTAAATAGAAAATGCTCTTCCTGCTGGGATTAAGTGAAAACCCTCTTTAGTGTTAGATTTTGAATGTCTTTGGGTGGCGGTCATGGCTGTGGCGTTACTGGTTAATTGCGGTGGAATCAATGCCAGCCTTAGATCATGGATACTGAGCTCAGTTTTGTCTTTTAGGTTCTTGGTCCGCTCCCTCTTTCTGAGCCCTGCTAATGTAAACTTTCCACCACGTATGTGTGACGCTTACCCAAACAAGCTCACCAAACCCTGACTGGCGCGTTACAGTGGTTCCCAATTAAACCAGAGAAATTTTCTCAAGTGGGAATGTGTCACAGAGCTCAGTCCAGTACAGCCTATGTCACCACGGAAGGAAATCTGAGTGAGCAGATGCACTTGAAAGTCTACACCGCAATTACTCGGCATATAAGTTATAAGTAATAACGACACTGGCCATTAAAGTTTGTCCATCCATACGAGTTATTAGGAATTTAATGCTTGTACACAGAGACAGAAAACCTAAGCATAAGCTGAAAACCAAAAAGTGTTCAGAGTCGGCTGACCCTCAGCCTCAGTGGCACCAGGCAAGTTTCAGTCAAATGGAAAAGATAGATTCTTACAGGCTAGTTTGTGATTGAACAGAACCAAGGAGGTTTTAACCTCAGAAGTGGCACAGCACCCATGGGCACCCTTGGCACCTATGGCACCTATGGCACCCATGGCACCCATGGCACCTATGGCACCCATGGGCACCTATGGCACATATGGCACCCATGGGCACCTATGGCACATATGGCACCCATGGCACCTATGGCACCCATGGGCACCTATGGCACCCATGGGCACCTATGGAACCTATGGCACCCATGGCACCCACGGGCACCTATGGCACCCACGGGCACCTATGGCACCTATGGCACCCATGGGCACCTATGGCACCCATGGCACCTATGGCACCCATGGGCACCTATGGCACCTATGGCACCTATGGGCACCTATGGCACCCATGGGCACCTATGGCACACATGGCACCCATGGCACCTATGGCACCTATGGGCACCTATGGCACCCATGGGCACCTATGGCACCCATGGCACCTATGGCACCCATGGGCACCTATGGCACCTATGGCACCTATGGGCAAGCCTGTGAAGAGGTCCTGCAGCATGGTTAGAGCAGGAGCTATGTTTGGCATCATCTAAAATTCCACAGTCTAGAGGTCAGAGAGATGGCCCAGCAGTTAGGAGTACATGCTGCTGTTCCAGAGGACAAGAATTCGGTTCCTGGTACGGCCACTAGGGAGATCACGAAGGCTTGTAACTCCAGCTTTAGGGGCTCCATTGCCCACTTCGGGTCTGAAAGGACACACGCAAAGACATGTGCATAAACAGACACACGTGAGCTAAAATAGATCTTCTTGGAAAAAAAAAAGAAAGAAAGGAAAGCAGCCAGGCCTTATTTTGGTAACTATAACAATGAAAATTAATAAAATAAGAACAAGGCCACCCATTGTTCACAGAGCATGGGCTATTTTATCATGTTCAGAGCGCTTCCTACTCAAGAGAGAGCATAGCACAGATAAAAAAACTCAGCCCGTGACAAGTGTTGGCAGGACTGGGGACAGAGGAGACAGTGGGGCTGCAACTGGCACGGATTAACACAAACAAAACCATAAAGTATGGGAAGAGAGGGGGAAAGCAGTGAGCAGAGGAGAGGCAGTGAGGCCACAGGGCTTACTGCAGGTCAGACAGGCAGCTCCAGGAGTGCAGCCTTAACTGTTCGGATGCTTAGGCACCATTGTACCTGGTCTGGTAAAAACACAGAAAATCATTCTAAAGAGACACATATGTCTCTTGATCAGACTATCGGACAGTTGAAGTGCTGGGCCTCAAAGAAATGGGAAGAACCCCAGGTGTTTTCTGCTGGGAGGAGAAAGAGGAGCCAGTCAGAGTGGACCTTCCCCACAGTTCTAACAATTTGTCAGACCACCTCCCAGGATAAAACTGAAACCCACATAGGAAGGGACCATGGTTGGTCATCGTACCTTGACCCGAGTCTGATGAGAAGTTCATAGCCTTGCCATTCTGTGTAAATTTTAATCATTATTTAGGACCCAAAAATGGACTTGGAGGGTTTTGTGGAATTCTTTGTCCCTCTTCCTATGGTGACCACACTGAATAAGCCTTTTTCTGCTTTTAAACAAATAACAAACCCACAAACATGGAAAGTGATATAAATCTCAAAATATCTGATAGAAATTAAGAGTTAAATACCTGTGAATCCACATGCCTGCAATCTAAAAAAAATTGCCTTTATATTCCTATGCATTCAATACACAAACACATGTTCCCCTAATGTATCTTGATTATTGTATATACCTTGATTTTATTTTGTTGGCAAAAATACATGTATGTTGTTTCAAGTCAATCCTTTAAATATCTGAGCATATATAGAAACATCATCTAGGATATTTTCTATATTGAAGTGTAATTTGACAGTTAATTTAAATAAGAGGATTACAGTTTGAGGAAGTTCCTTCCAGAAACTGTAGCCCTATCATGTCTTCTTAAAGTATGTTCTCTGTCTCACAGGAAAACTGCTCGATATAACTGGAGAATACAAGTACCTGTACTTAGCCAGTGGGGCGGTCGTGTTAACATCCGGCATTATGCTACTGATTGGCAATGCTATAAACTATAGACTTCTTGAAAAAGAAAAGAAGAGAGAGAAATCAAGGAAGAAGAAATCAAATATGCATCCTTCCAAAGAAATGGAGGCTTTGAACAGATCTAAGCATGATGAGGTTACTGTCAAAGTTTCAAATACACACAACCCTCCCTCAGGCAGGAACAAAGAAAGTAGTATTTAACAAGTCTCATCTCCGAATCAGTGTTCATGAACTTAATTATGAGTTTCTCTGTGTTTTTTTCTTTTTCCTCCAAAGAATTGCAAAGGATTTTAGCTGCAACAAAAAAGATGGCAAACTAACAAAACTGGTATCTTCCTCGAGGACATATTTTAAATGGACGCTTTAACATTTGTTGGGATGGTTAAACTTTTGAGATTGGGAAATGTAGAAAATCCATGCAGTTGCTTATCTGCACACCTGAGTTGTGATGAAAATGATGAATTTTTAAAACTCTTAGGTTGACTTTTAATTTTAGCTGCAAAATGAGATGTGCATCCCAGATGCCGGCTTTCCTAAGCACAATTCAATATTAATTCCACATAAGGACTCTCTTCAACGTTCATTTTTCATCTGATATTAAGTCATAAAGTGAATTGAGGACAATCATTTTTCTTTTCAACACACAAAGAATTACACATGTATCCACACAGACACTGAGTATCGGGAGATCATAAAGAAATAAATGAATTTGAAAAAATTATTATCATAGTCATTTTTAAGCCAAAGGAAAAACTCCTCTGGGAAGCGGGAATGTATTAGGTTTGTGTGCAGTTTTACTGTGTGGATTAAAAGTAACAGTCTATGTTGAAAATCAAAGTGTTATTAACTCAAAACAAGCTCATGGGAAAAACACATGCAAGGTTAAGTTTGGCTAAAAACCAAACAGAACTAGTTTCTCACCATCAATCTGCCACATTTGTGCCTGTTTAATCTACACACCTGCCTGCACAGTTTCTTTGAGAGCTTGCAATTAGCACTGGGTCCTAGAATATAGAACCCCTCTATCAATTTCCAGAATCCATACCTAACACATAAATTGATTTAACTTGCAGCGACACTGAACAATCAGGTGAATCTATTGACTTTAGAAACACCTTAAGCCATGAGGTACATCTTTTGATGACCTTTTCAAAACTGGGGCTCAGTGCAGATTTAATGGCGTGCTGAACTATCCAAGCCAAATAAATTAGAAGAGCTGACATCTTCAAGGAGACTAGATTCTATTTTTCCCCCAGCACAAAGCAGTGACACAAACTTAATGGCATGAGTAGGTAATTCATTGGAATATAAGTGACAAGAGCAGGGTTACTTCTGAGCCCACCGACGACTTGCAGTTCTTTACTACAATAAGCAAAAGGGAAAAACAAACCAAGGCCTGGAATTCAGTCCAAGAAGGCACCTCATGGTATAAAAGAAGAATGGGAAACACTTGAAAATTTTGCCCTCTCTTGGTTGGATGACCCACAACTGAGAATAGAAACCGGGAAGGTGGGGTGTGTTTCCAGGACACTTGAGGCAGTATAAGCTGTGGCGACTGACAGGCATGAGGTTTGTAACAACAGCAACATGGTAGGAGATTGTTGCTCAAGTTATTTTAGCATTTTTTTCCTTTTTCAACCTAAAGTGTCTAGAATCCAAACTCATTCTCAGGACAGTCTGTGATTTCCTACTGTGGACATAGCCACTGAAATGAAATAGATTCTATGTCTCATGTCTCATTTCATTTTCTGATCAATAGGAAGAATTTAGTGCTCTATTACTGAAGTCACACTTACAATGTCTTCTTCCTCTTGCTCTTCTTTTCTTCCCTTCCAATAGAGGTGGGTGCTGCCCTTATTTCTTAGAAAACTCTGTGTAGACATCACATTTCACGAGATCATCATTAAAGTTTTGATTTGCTCCTAACATCTGTACACTGCTTCATACATGTGGTTGATAGGTTCATATTTAGGGAACAAAATAAGATTTGTGTTTTCTTCGTTTATCAGTTGCTTTCTTGGAGATGAATATGTTTCTAATGTTGAATAACTCAGTAAAAACAAAATGTGCCAATATTGTAGAGAGACTAAGCAGGTCCATATGGGACAGCACAGGACTTTGAAGAAACGCTCCACCCCGTCGTGAATCACCTTCCTTTGTACTCACTTGTGTCTGTCTGAAGAAATCATCCTTGTCAACCATAAATGCTTCCGATTAGAATGTCTTGCACTATTTGAAAATACCTTTAAAAAATATAGTACCTATCAGACAACAGGAGGAGAAAGGCAGTAAGGCCGTGAGCATGGGGTTTGCAGTCAAAGTCCATGTGCTCCATCGCCTGCATGAGATGCTGTCGGGAAACCCCAGTACCTTTCCCTCTCCCTGGGAAGTGCTGATGCCACTCGCCGATGGATCAAATCAAAACCAAAGTGTGTTTCCTTCACTGCTGTTCAGTTGTCTTGATTCACTTCATTCGTCATGGTTATTGCATTGATTGCCTTTTTTTTTTTTAAAGAGGATAGAAGGATTACAAAGAACATGACCTGCCATGTGGAGCCATGCTGCCAATGTGACAGGAGTGTGCACATCTGTAATGGGTGGGTCCTAAGTTAAGCCATGACTCACTTGAGTCACTAACAAGCCACAACAGAAAATAACCCAGTTGTTTGCTTTAACCAGCCCACTGCACCTGTTGAAATATTTGCTGCTTGATGAAATCTTGCAAATACTGAGGAAAGACCACTGGCCTAAAGCATGTGTCCCTAATCACCCAAGTAGAGGAGAAAACGTCAATGGCACCTTTGAAACGTTAGGGATGAATACATTCCTGACACCAAGGAACAACAGATTTTAGATGTTCAAGATAAGAAACTAGATTGATACCATTAAAGTACCCACTACATCAAAATTATACAATAGGAACTAGAGTTCTCACAATTTATGATCATTAGCTAGCTTACAGATTTTGTCATTTGTTGTTAAACATACCATTTTTTTTTTTTTTTTTTTGCTGTTTAATTATTTCTTCATTTTCCATAGACAAATAAATGGTAAATGGGTATAATCTTTGTTCTGGCCAAATCTTTTCAGATCTTTTTGAAGAAGCAATGGGCTAGGAAACATGATTTTCACTTAGTATAAATTCACATGACTCACAGACTTTCTCTTTCTGTTCTATATTCTAACCACCTTCCCTCATATGGTCACATGCTCCATCCAGACACCAGAAAAAAAGTAAAACAGTTCAGTTTGGTTTGTTCCAAAGCATGCTATAGGGACATAACTTCTCTACTCCCTTGCTTCTGTCCCTACAACCAGACAATATGAAAAATTATAAATGGGATTGTATATAGATAGTACAAATACTTGAAATTACATTTATCAAAAGAATGCCTTATAAAGAAAAAACTAATATACAATTTCTAACCTTTATTAAATAAATTATCCCAAAAGTTTGGTTCAATATATTGGGAGCATGCAAATTAGAGTAGAGCCTAAGAGATCTGTGACATGAATTTTGCCTACATAATGCCTTTTAATATTTAAACCAAAGCCATACTAGAAGTCATTGACTTGATAGAATGTCACACACTCACATGTGAGCACACGGGGGGGGGCGAGAGAGAAAAAAAGGGGGTCAGAGGGAGAGAGCGATATGCAATGGAAGCTCAGGAGATTAATGTTTAAAATAATGTATATAATAGTATATTGTTGAACCATATACTGATCTTTGGTTTATGGCAAAGCAGGAAGCATCCCTAGGGTGTTCATTCAACTCCCAAATACAGATGACTGTATCAGAAGCAGGTAGAAGGACAGATATAAAACTGTAAACTTCATGTTGAAAATTAGACCTAACTTCAGTCTGTATAATGATTTATTATATGCCCATTAGCAACTCTGAGCAAAACATAGTATCAAATTGCCTGCTTCTCTTATTAGTTTAAATTATCTCAATTGGTAATTATATGATATCTTAATGTGCTTTCATAAACCCTTGTGTCATACAAATGATGGCACATGTCATATATTTTCTACGAAGTTAGAACAGAAGAAACTATTTTTAATTACGCATAAACTATTCCTACATGTGTTGCCACCCATAGGCGTAAACTGTAAAACTTATGTCAAAACATGATGACTTGGATTTTAGTGACTATCTCATCTATAAGATTGCCCTAGGAATCAAGAAACGTTTATGAAATAAGTCAGTTCATTGGGACAGTATATACTTACTATGTTCATTATTTGAAAATAAAAACACACCCCTTTGGCTTCCTCTGAGCATGCTCCTCCTTCTTTTTCCTAGTCTTCTCTTGCTATTTTTTTTTCAGAGAGCTTATGCATCCCTGTTCCCTTGAGGAGATCAGTCTCAACACATCATCTTCTGCATGATGTCCTCTGTGACGCAGGTGCCCTTATTCATTTGTGGTTTTCACGAATAGCTTCCCTGAGGCAGTATGTACCTTGGGTCGGAACTTCCCTCACACATGGAAAAGACCCTTCTCATTCTAGGCCTCGGAGTTCTGAGAATGGAAAGGTTCCTGTGGTCTTGAAGACTTATCTCAAATGTGTGTTTTTTTTCGTATGCACAATAAATACATAATTGCATCCGATTTGAAAATCTAGCAAAATAAACTGCCCTTGGCACTTACCTTCTTGAATTTTTCCAGTTTCTTTGAAAGTGCTTCAGGCCTTCAAGAGTTAGAATTAACAGCGCTTCAGCATGGTGTTGTCATGGAGACACAGATGCAGATCCATCACCACCGTTTGCAGTTATAAATGTCACTCAGATGGTTTTAAAGCCCTCACGATCTCATCACTTTTCCAGACTTCTGTGTGTCCATATGCGTCTGTAGGTTTGAGAGCACAGGTAAATAAGCCGAGAGGCGCACGTCAGAAACTCTCCTGCGATAAAAACACGAGTCCCTTCTGTTAACACCCTTAAATGAACAATGCACTGAAGCCACCATTTCTGCTGTGCACACTCTGGTCTTTGAATGTTCACAACCAAGAGAATTTGCATCTTCACACAGTGTCATAAGACTAGGGGCTCTCATCTTGCTTGCTTTGATACAATGACAGACAGAGTCTGAAAAGGTTGTGGTAGCACTGCGAGTGACATTTTCAGATATCTCTACACCGAGCAAAATGAACGTGAGCATTGAACAACATTCAGCAGTGATACAGAAAGCCAGTATAGTATCAAATTATTAACATCAGAGCGACTAAATTTTCTTTAAATGATAGAACAGGCTTTGTGTATATATTGCATCTACTTTATATACAACATGCCCACTGAAGTGACCACAGGTGTCTAGGGGCTGTGCCTCTACTACCTAGATTCTATTGACTGAAGGCTGAGTAATTCTGGACATCATGAGACAGGACCAGACAAGTCAAATGCTGGTTTTGGATTGTTTGCTATCATACAAATATAATGTGTTTTGATTTGTAGCATAGTTTCCTTTGACATATGCATGTAACTGAAGTGAGGATTAATTCGTTGCATCATCCTGCCTCTCTAGGCTATCTTTTGCTAGTTTTGCACAGTTTGAAGTAGTATATTAGGGCAGAGTTTATTAGAGTTTACTTAGTTGGTTAAGTGTAGCCCAGTGCTCTGACTGAGTGCAAGACTGAAGATAGAACCCAGATTTTGACTTCTAATATTTCTCCTTTTTTTTTACTTCTAACATATCTTTAGTTCTATACATTTATATACCCTGCTGTCAATAAGGATGACCTTACAGAATGAATAAAATATTTCCTAAAACATACTTCATAATTCTTCATCTTCAATCTAAGTGTATTTCTTAATCCTGCTTTGCAGTGTCAAGTTTGTAAGCTTATTTTGAAGACTACTCATTGCTGCAGAGGAGAATACTAGGTAAGGTACAGAGAGTAAGTAACATGTTGAAGTTTGTACAGTATGTTATGTTATAGTAATACCGAAGACGAATAAATAGACATTTTCCTGTGTTTCTTTAATCATCCTTCTGCCTTTAACTACACCTTACTTTTAAGGACACATTCATTTCCTAAATAACTGCCATCGTTCAGTTTAAGGGCATCACTCATATGGTGCTTCAAGCATCTGAAAATGTACTAAAGAAAGCACTGGAATGAGTGCTATCAGGTGTGTGGTACCAGTGTAAGCAGAGCTTTGGTATCAGAGAAGACTATTCGCGTCTACTGTGCCTGCCTAAGTACTGTTTCTCCACTTAGAAACAACAACCACAAAACACCAAAAATCATTCGTAGTGAAATGCATCTCTGGAAGAAGAGTTGTAACTGTTCTGAGTTTATTTTAGCAAACTACAGGAAACAGTAATCTGCCTAGACAAGTGCTTGCTGTAGTCACTAGGGACATCTACTAGAGGGTCCATGGTAATGACGATGTTCATAAACTGACACAGCCCAAGAGAATCTTGTGTTCATATGGGAGACCTTGACTCTTCTCCACGCATGTTGGTTATATCCACCCAGACCAAAGCCATGTAACCAGCTGACATTGTCATTGTGACAGGGGACAGCCTGAGTGCCTGAGACATGCCTTCATAATGATAAAATTTGATATCATTCTCTAATCTTACAATAATTTCTGTGGTGGAGGTGAAATGGAAGGACTGTCCCAAATTCTCATTAAGATCGGCAATTGATTCGAAACCTTTTAAATATGTGTTGAAATATTTTCTAGAATGAAAATATATCCATTTGTGAAGGAAATTTAAAAAAAAATTATTACATGCTTTCAGTAAGTATTTTCTTATAGCTTTAAATTGGAACTAAGATTGTTGGGTAAAATTATGCATCATATCTTGTTAATAATAAGACACATTTAAGATATACCTTACTATAACCACACCTACTTTTCAAAAGTTCCTGGAGGGAATGGGTTGTGCAGTTAAACTGTAATTTTATTTTAATTATAAATCATGCCTTAAGCTCTGCTTCTAAGATTTCAAAGTGAAACATCATGTGGTTTGTGATGAAAGCGCTACAAGGTCACTTAAGTATGGGTATTCTCAGAAGTAAGAGTAAGATAGCCTTGTGTGTCACCTGAGATGACTCAGTTGGCTGTTCTGTGATATAAGCCATGGCTGCGCCTCATCTTGTGAAAGTAATATATAGAATATTCAGTGTGACTGCCTCTCGACATTTAAAAATCTGAGATGATAAACTGTCCTTTCTTCGCCTTCCTACAAGTGACTATCAGCTCATCTTGATGTACATTTCTGGAGAGTTTTGCATACCTATCAATTTCTTATTTAGAAAATAAGACATATAAAAGTGACCCCCAAATGAAAGATAACAGGTGTTTTCATAGAGGTGCATATTTTATTTTATTTTCATTAAATGTTACGTAGATTTATTTAAATCCAAAACAAATTGTTTTGGTAATGACCTCCTTTTAAGGGAACTGTCCTGAGGTCCTGAAGCACCCAGATCCTGTCCTGCTGTGGTGTCACATGGCATATTGCTTCGGAGAAGGAGCTACTAGCGTAGCTATCTTTTGCTGCTTAACAAATTTGAAAGCAAATGTCCAATTACTCTGTGAGCATTTGTGCTTAACCGACCATTTCAGATATGTTTTCCAAGGTTTTGCTTTCCTTCTGTATACTGTGTGCACAAGGTTCCTTCTAGACTCACAACTTTTATGTCCTCTAGAGCCATACAGAGAGGAATTCCACATGGAAATGAATGAATGAAATGAGTTAAGAGTCCCAGTTTCCTGGGATGTGGCCTGAGGCATAGGAGGGTAATTCTCTGACTAGTTCTAAATAGTAAGAGGGAAACACCTTGGAGTTATTTCCCTACTACGAATGGCCCTCTATCAGGAATGAGCCATTTTAATTAATTTCCTTAGTCAAATATTCTATGCAAATGTTGAGACACACAATGTGTTAACTTCATGGTACCTATCAATTAGGTTTTTATTTATTTATTTATTTATTTATTGGTTTGTTTGTTTTAGAAAGTCAGAAATGCTGTATTTAGGCTTCCTGGAAATACAGACAATCATTTTAATTATTAAAGGTGCTACTTATTTTCCAACATTGATCTTGATCATGACCTTGTTCATGACCTTGATCATGACCTTGATCATCATGACTGCTCCTGTCTGCCGAGTTTTATGTGTTCTTTTTTTTTTTTTTTAGGGTTGGGGAGCAGTGCAATAAAATCCAATTATCTATTTTGTGTCTGAATTATGCAATTTGAGGAAAATCTGTAAATATTTGTATTCTATTGTTACTGCATTTTAATGATTATTGCTCATGAATTTAATTGTAGGTCTGTGCTATTTGTTAAAAAGTACATGTGTATATATTTCTATAGTATGTAAGAAAACCCTGTCTTGCTTTTATCAAAGTAAAGTTTATGTAGATGTTAAATTTTTGAAATGAGATATGTAGCTCTCTTTCTTTAACCATCAAATGCTACGCTAGTCTATGCTGATCAAAACATGATGTCCAACTCCAGCCCACGTATAAGGGCCCTTCTTGGCCTGGATGTATATAACTGATTAATATCAATGGAAAGATTAATGTCAACATAAAAAATATATACAACAACTCCTAATGACTGAAAACAACGTGTGCAGTTTATTTTTTCACTGACTTGCTTGAATGGTTTCACACTGACAGAACTTTAATGTTTCAAAAGGATATTATTGCCTGAGCCACAGAAGCTCTTTCCTTCTAACTTGATTTTAAAATTATATTTTTTTCTGAATATTTTTAGGAGAGTAGTAGCAAAAAAAAATCCTCCATATACTATAGATTTATACATTGTCCAAGGTTCCCTTAGTATCTAACCCCCACCAAAATGTTAGTAAACCTACACTCACACTTTTATGGGCAAGAGTAAACCCTCAGTGTTGCCCAATAAGGAATTTTGCACAAAATAGCATGTGAACATACCTCAGTGTTACATGAATTTTTTTCGGGAGGTATCAGCAAGCGTCTCTTCACCTCAGATAAGACACCACCAACAAAAAGGAAAGATTCTGAGCAAGTCTAGTTGGGTGCACCTATGAACGGGTACTCGATGGGGGTATTGGTAAAGGTTTCTTCTGTGGATGTGGATGGAGACTGGCCTGTTCCCAGGTCTTTGACTCGAGTAGGAAATGCATTTATTTCCTCTTGCTGTTCTCTACTCTGGGCACTTATGGATGGTGCTGTTATTTAGCTCACAAATTAAATGGTCTTTCCTATTGGAAAACTGACTCTTTATGTGGCTGCCCCTCTTCTAAGCCTGATTGCTTTTTTAATGTGAAATCCATTCTGTTTGAGATTACCCTTCCCCTCTTTCATCCAGTGAGCACCTATACAGTGCATCTTTCTTTTCCCACTTATCCTTAATCTATACGAACCGTAGGGATTTCTATAGCCTACATATATTTCGGTGGCAAAATCCTTTACCCATTTAGCTTCTAGCTTCCTAGCACCTTTTCTTTCATTTTCAGAACTCGAAAACTAGTAGGCAAGATGTGCTTTCTGGACATACATTCCATATATCTGTACTCCCTGATTTCTCAGCCTTGTTCAGTATCTGATAATAAGCTGAGCAAATTCTCAGCAACCATTACATCCAACTTTTTGTTCCTGATTCCTAAATCATCTCCTGGTAACTTTGTTAGGCATATACCCTCGTAATCCTTACTCAGGTCTTGCTTCGGTGTAGATTATCCATGTCAGTCATGTTTTTCTACCTTTGCTGGTCAGTGTTTGAAATTTCCATAATGATAACCTCAAGCCAAGTTTGCCAGTCCACTGATGCCTAGAAGACCCATGGAAGGCATTCTTCACATCTGCCAGAGTTTTGATTTCTCACTGTCTTAGACAGGGTTTCTATTCCTGCACAGACATCATGACCAAGAAGCAAGTTGGGGAGGAAAGGGTTTATTCAGCTCACACTTCCACATTGCTGTTCATCACTAGAGGAAATCAGGACTGGAACTCAAGCAGGTCAGGAAGCAGGAGCTGATGCAGAGGCCATGGAGGGATGTCACTTACTGGCTTGCTTCCCCTGGCTTGCTCAGCCTGATTTCTTATAGAACCCAGGTCTACCAGCCCAGGGATGGCACCACCCACAATGGGCTGGACCCTCCCCACTTAATCACTAGTTGAGAAAAGACCTTACAGCTGGATCTCATGAGGCATTACCCCAACTGAGGCTCCTTTCTCTGTGATTAATTTCAGCTTGTGTCAAGTTGACATACAAAACAAGACAGTACAATCACATTTCTTTTTCATTCACAGAATTTCACCTTTCTATTTACATTACCCATCTGCTTATTCATAATGTTTATCCACAAGGACCCTTGACATATTAATCATTGTAGTTAGAACTGTGGAATTTTAGTTTCTTTGGAAAGCACAGAAAGACTATAAGAATATGTTTTTGTTGTAATCCCAGGTGTGGGATATGAAGTAGCTTCAGATTGTACACAGCACCTAACTATGATTTTTCTCCAGCTCTAGCAGGGATGTGATTTTGCCAGCTGAAAACAGTTTCTGCAATTGTATAATATCAGGAATTCTGAGGAGTTTTCAGAGAGTTTATAAATGCTAGGGCACCGAGAGTTGAGGTGTTTTTGATGGATTGTTGGTTTGGTTATTGTTTTTTTGCATTTTGTTGCTTATTATTGATGGCAGATTTGTTGTAGTACACAAATAGGAAATGAGAAGATATTAAATACACTAATAGTGAAGTTCAAACTTGTCCCAAGGAACGTAGTGCCCCTACTCAGCAGGAAGTCGTCTAAAGACAGCATCCCTCCCTTTCTGACTTTATTCACAGATCTCGTTCCTTTCCTAGCTATTCTTTCTCCTCTCTCAGGTGGTTGAAAGGGTGGAATAAAAAGGGTGGAATAAAGAAGAACCCACAATTAACAAATGACAGCTACAGTTCATAGTCATTGAAAGTTTTTCTGCCATACAGTTTTAATATCCTGGTATATGTCAGGAGTCTAGTTTGAATGCTTGTTCTAGGTCTTAAACATCCATACTGGTTTATTTGGATTTTTTTTCTGTATTTTTTTTTCTTTTTTGTTTGTTTGTTTTGCTGTTTTATTTCTTTGTAAGGGTTCTGGGTTTTTGTTATTTGGTTTGGGCTGGTTTGATTTTTGAAGGTGGGAGTTATTTTGGGTTTTGTTTTGAACAGTTTTCTGTCAGATGTTTTATTTTTTGGCAGCGAAGCATGATGTGTAAGAAGGAATTATTTTAAATGGCACGGTAGACAAGGTATGGAAACCACTGTATAGATCTCTTATTATATCCTTGTGTTCTAAGGAGCCTGTATATTGAGGTTGTCACCTTTGTACATTGTGTCTCTAGCTCATTCTTCCCTAGGGGAGACATGATGTCAGCACAGTCTAGATGGGATGTCTCCATTTCCCTTGTGTCATTAGCCTGATCTAATTCCAGCTGTCTGCAATTTCACCAGCAAGCTCCTGTGGTGCAAACATTAGATCAGAATACTTGATATATTTCAAAACCATTTTTCTCCTCCCGATGCTACAATCTTGCAAGAACTTTCCCCTGACAGCTTGCTATGACCAAGCTCCTGGAGAGAAACCTCACTGTGTGGTGCCTCTGATAACAGGGACCCCCCCTGATTATTAATCCCTCAGGAAATCCTCAATAAGCCTATAGGAGTTGACCAGTTGCAGTTCATCCCTTCCCTCCAGTCCCTGGCGATTGAAGTGATTTCCACTGGCTGGTGAAATCTCCTTCCTGATAAGGTGGTTTCCCACGCCTGCGCTTTCGCTCTTGGGTGGGTAGCAGCTCTCCACTTCTCTCTGGAACCAAGAAGGACTTATGCTTGCGCAGTTTGATTGGCAGTTTATATATTGTACAGCATCTTAGCTGCTGCCTGCTTGGAAATTCACCCCCACACTTCTGAGTATCTTCAAATTGGGTCCCACTTGTTAATCTTATTTAATATCGGGATCATATTCAATGTGTTTAGTATTGGGAACTTTTAGCATACTGATCTTTTTAAGATGGTAATTTAAACTATATCTTGTAAGGATAAGAGGCAGCTCTGTGAGTTATCAGCATGAACTCTATTGATCAGGACAATCAGGACCTTTATAATTATATGTAAAGTTCTTATTAATGGGACATTGATCTTTAGTGTGTGATGGTCTCGCTTGTTAAGCAAACTATCTTGATGCATTCTTATCCTGAATGATGTTAATTATTAATAGCAATTATTAGTCATGCATTATGATTACAGTACTTGGAGAATATTCTGAAACAATTCATTTGAATGAATAAAGAGGCTGAGAAACCCTAAGTATCATAAGTTTGTATTTTTTTCAGACAGAGAATCATGATGTAGAAAGCATGGTCAACACTTAGAATGCTACCTAATTTAAAATAGGTATAGTATATGTATATATGAACACACACATGCATATATATATATATATATATATATATATATATATATATATATATATATATATATATATATAAACTGTTATTTTCTAAGATACTAACTTTTAAATACCATCTTACCTCAAAAAGACATTAAGCCACTTTAAGAAATTAAAACCTCATAGGTAGTTCCATCCCTTACATGGTCAGGCAGGATTCAACAGTAATGTAGCCACTAATAGGCTGTGATGTAAAGAGCTCTTCATCCTTCGTCCGTGCTCATAGCAACCACAATTCAATGCAGTAGGCTACATGCAAGGAAATGAAAGTGAAACGGTAACAGGAAGACATGATTCAGTGTTGGATGGAGAGAGGAAATAAGATGGAAATTTGGAGGACAGACTTTGATTAAAGAATGTACTGCATATACGTTAGTGTATATGAACAGCCATTTACATAGTGGAAGCGTATCAGCTGTAATTGGTCAGTGCAGTTTCTTCAGACTGGACAGTGAGTGCCACACCAGCAGGGCCTTTATACAGAATGAGCACATAAGCAGATGTGGAGAGCTCACATTGTTACCTGGCCAGCCACCGGCCACGCACACTACTTCAGAATTCTGTACTCTGTCTTCTGTGAATACTTGGGAGCATGCTGTGCCATGCTCTTCATTGAGAAGCACAGTGTACTAGGAAGGCTGTAGGTCATGTCTGCATTTTCTCCTACAAGAATACTGTGTGTGGGGAGGAGGGGTGAGGGAATTTGTATAAGAGTAAGTGGAAGCCATGATAATTCCCCAAGACCTCACCGTGTGTGCTTTGCCTTTGTTGGTGCTGTGCCAATTACTGAACTTCTGACTTGCTCTGTCTCTTCGTCACATGAAGATGGGGAAAGGGAAAAAGAAAAAAGACAATCGTGAGGTGTAGAGGGAGAAAGAGAGCAAGAAGCCAAGACAGCTGACCTCAAACATTTACCACCAAACTCAGTCATACTCCAAACCTCATCTCGGCAGCTTCTTGCTGCTGTCTTGCCCTCAAGAACCACACGGGGCCATTCCCATGCCAGTCACCAGGGAAAGGGAAGTTTACAGTACTTGGATAACTCCCACCCCGTAGCACTGGCTCATGGGCCTTTCCCATGTTTTTAATATTTAGCTCAAGAGAAGATCAAATATCAGCTGCCTGTCACCATTCATTCCACATTTGAGAAGAGTCTAGAGGACGCCATCATGTGCCATGTAAAACTATTTCTCTGCATCAGCACCCACAACCATCTCCTCCAGCCTATTATCTCGATTTTCTCTCTGCTGCTTGGCCCTATTCATGTGGTGCAGATTATTCCTAAGGCTTTTGAGATCACACAAAGAGCCTGGTTTATATGCCAAGAGGTGTAGTATTTTTCTGTAATTATTTTCATAAAAAATAAAACAAAAAAAAATGTCATCATAGAGAAATCCACAATGAAAACACAATGTTCCAGCATTTACACTGCAGTGGAACACACTGTCACACCGTGTTCTGCCATGGCCCTGATCCAGTTCACTTCAATATTTAGTCTGTCATCTACTTTATTCTACCAATGACCAGGTAAAGGAAAGTTTCTTTCCCTTCCCAGGACTGTCTTAGGTCTAACCTTCCTCTCCATTTCTTACTATGACGACTTAACCTTCACATTCTAGTGAGATTTATCTCAAACTACTCCCACTCTCCCAGAGAGCCAGTGAATTCCCTATTTTGTGAAGAAAATTTCAAAATCCTGATCTGTATTAAAAGTTCTACATTATCTATGACTGCATAATTTCTCAGACATTCATAAAATCCTTTTATAATTTCAAATATCTCCTTAGATGTTTTCCTTCTCACTTTCAGAAATCTACTAAATCGTTTGCCTCATGCTTCCCCCTAAGCCTGTGATCCCTTCTTCCATTTTCTGACCTGATAAATTATTACTTGGGCCCACTGAATGTTTCAGAGCTACTGACTTTTTCAGTGACACAATTCCTAATTAAACTTCCATTATGATAGAGGCTGGGATGGAATGTGTGCATTTAATTCCACTCAAACTAATTTCTGAATGAAATGATCAGGCAGAGGAAAATTACATATAATAGTATACGCAAAAGTACATACATATACCAGAAGTCAAATCTTGTAGATTAAAAGAGAGTGTTCGTCTGCAAAACACTGTAGGAACATTTTGATATTTGCTCCCCTTCAAGGGACCTGGCCCTGACAAGCTCTTATTCAACTATTATCACTGATGTCAAGTGCAAACTTTCCCTTGTCAAATAATTGTCCTGTTCTAGGCAATCATGTCTTTAGATTTTAACCCTTTGAATAGCTGAAGGATTTAATCACAACTCTTAATGGTAAGATGTAGAGATGATGATGAGATATGAACTTTTAAAATATGTGTATTTATTTTATTTAAAATGTATAGATATATACTAAAAAATCTCTAACAGCAAGCTTCAAGGTTAAGCTGCTCTACATTTGTCAGGAGTGAGGTACACCAGGTACCTGTGGATCTATCTGTACCA
This sequence comes from Micromys minutus, assembly GCF_963924665.1. NCBI lineage: Eukaryota > Metazoa > Chordata > Mammalia > Rodentia > Muridae > Micromys > Micromys minutus. The sequence goes on from NC_137957.1 coordinate 9,359,228, forward strand.
GTTCTGAGGTTTCACAACAACTCTTCACATCGATGAAATTTGCATATTGACAACAGATTTAGGTGAGACTATTCCCCCCTTTAACTACTGGCATGATTTTTATAATCTATAAGATAATAACTCAATTGTAGGTATAGTCTATAAATAAAGTATTTTCATTCTTACTTGATGAAAAACACAGATGTAGGGTTCAAAAATCAGTTCCTGGGACAGTATTTTTCCATTGTTTGTATCAGATTTCTCTGTGCTGACTGAACTCTTAAGCTCTATCCTTGTTTATGGGTACAAACTTAAATACCCAAGTCTATCCTTACAAGTTATCGGATCACCTCTAATAGCACAAACTTAGAACAGTGGCTCAGCACAAGCATTCTATATTTCTGAGAAATCAGGCCTTTTGCCAGGCCAGTGCTTGTGTGTGGCCTAAGAAAGGCTCTGTGGGAACAGAGACCTGACTATGGGTGGAGGAGGTTTTCCCGCAGGAAGCCCACGAAGAGCAGATGGTTGCTAGGTAGGCAAAGAGGAAAAATCGCTACTGTGTATATTTTTTAAATTGATAACATTAAATTACTGTTTCTATTGACTGCATTTTCTCATATCTAATATTTTTAATTGAGCTAACTGGGTCCTCATGAGAGCAAAATTTAAAAGTAATAAGCATAGCTTCTGACTTCTATGTAAATGAAACCACACTAAAACAGAGTTTGTCCATTACCCTAAATTGAAAACAATTTAGGCACTTCTTATCCTAAAGAATAATTGAATATAAAGAGTAAAAGTATTTTCTGTAATGAAGCCAAGCTTTCATATTTTGTCTTCCAGCTTAATTACAAGAAAATCTATTTAAAGCAGTTGTTCACATTTTTCTCTGTATTTTTTTAATCTTGCAAGTGCAACTGTTATTTTAAAATTAAGTCAACCAACAATTTGAAGTTCTTAATTTTTTTACAACATTCAAACTTTAAACTCTACATAATGAAAGTTAAATTGAAAGCACACATGCTAACCATATGAGTGGTATTTTCAGAAAACACATAACTGATATTTATGTCAGTAAAAAATTAGAATCATACTTTTCTAAAGTGACCATTGTTTTCTAGCCTTTATTTCACTTAACATATTAGGTAAAGAATACTTTTTAAAATTTACGAATCTCTAGTTAGGAGAGCAACCCAGAGTAGGAAGGTGTAACTATCTTTCTGTATGCTTTCCTATATTACTTTATATGTTTCAAATTTCTGGGTAAACATGCACTTGGGAGTACACATAGGCGCTCGCACTCACGCGCGCGCGCACACACACACACACACACACACACACAGTCTTTGCACTTCTGTGAAGATCCAAGAGTCTTTTACATAGAAGCCAAGTTATAGATGTCAGTCAGTATTGCACACCTCACAGTAATTTATTCTCTGTATTTGTGCAGGTGTGGCTATCTGCAATCTGGCTATCTGTAAAGTATCCATCTACTCTTTGGGTATAGGGGTATTTATAATAATTTAGAAAAATGACATTAGTGGGATTTTATTTAAGGTCCCTGACCTGTCCAGCTACAGTAAGTACCAGGCATGATTCCCTTCCTATTGGGCAGGACTTAAGTAAAACTGGAATTAGCTAACTGTTGGTTATTACCTTAATGTAGATCCAGCATCACTGAGGTAAAATCTTCTGGGAAATGTTTTCTGAGAGCACAAAAAACAAAACAAAACAAAACAAAACAAAACTGTGTTCCAGAGATAGCCAAGGTTGTATCTCATGCTGCAGCTGTACTAGTTAATGTGTAAGAATCACCCAGATGGTACTAGATTTGCAGGCATGACGGTGTCATGAAGAACAGCTTAGGCTTGGAACTGTGAGAGGCCATGGAGGGCCATTAGTGAAAGTAAAGCCTCAGCTGTAGATGGTAATCCATGACTGAAGGAGTCATGAAAAGGATTTGAGGCTTGGCACTATAAAGGGAGCCTATGAGAGGCCATTGGTGAAGCCTAGTTACAATGGAAGACCCCAGTGTATTGGAGATGCCAGTATCATGGGATGATCACCAAGAACAACAGCAAAGGTGTAGTGGATCAATCTGAGCTTGAAGTGCTACAGAGGTAAGAGCTGGAGAATCAAAACTAGCCCTTTGGAGGAGCCCAGAAGATCATGTGTGGATCCCAGATATCAAAACAAGAAGCTGTGACATTGAAGCTTCCCTGGTGATCCAAAGATGTTAAAGATGCCAGAGCCATGGGATACCTGCCAAGGAAAGCTGCTAACAGTGAGTGGAACCAGCTCAGGAGAAAGAAATTTGTTGAAGTCAACAAAGATGAAAAAAAGGTGAATATCTGAAGACTGCTTTGACATCAAATATGGAGATGGCAGAGTTTGGAGTTTACCCAGTTGGGTTGCCTGTCTTAATTCAAGGATTACAGTTAAGTGATCAGATGGGTATCAGAAGAGACTTTGAACTTTGGACTTTTAACATTGTTAATACTGCTATGGACTATGGGGACTTTGGATATTGAACTAAATGTACTTTTTTATTATGCTGTGTTTAGGTATGATCCCCCATAGACCCTGTGTTTAAACTAGACTATGGTGGCCAGGGAGTAGAATGTGATGGTTTGCATATGCTTGGCCCAGGGAGTGACATTATTAGAGGGTGTGGCCTTGTTGGGGGAAGAGTGTCACTCTGGGGCTGAGCTTGGAGACACTCCTAGCTGTTTGAGGATGCTTATTTTGTTTCTGGCTTCCTTCGGATGAAGACATTGAACTCTCAGCTCCACCTGCACCTTGCCTCCCTATATGGTTCCATGCTCTCACCTTGATAATGGATTAAACTATTGAATCTATAAGCAAGCCCCAATTAAATCTTGTTATTTATAAGACTTTACTTGGCCATGGTGTCTGTTCACAGTAATAAAACCTTAACTAAGACAGTGTTTCACACTGTCCAAACATTTTCCTTTTGTCCATAACATGGCTAAGTCTCTTTCCCATGATGAGCTTAGTCTTTGTTTTTGTCTCCAGTTTTTTTCTGGGCTTTCTTAATCCATCTAGAAATATAAAATAAATATACATATTTTCCTTTAACTCTTCAAAAGTCTTTCTATATCCTGCAATAACAAAAGTATAACTATTTTCCACTACTAACCACAGATGTTATTTTATATTTTATCCTAGTAACTTTTCTCATGAAAAAAGTCATAATTTGTAACTATTCCATGTGTTTGATTTTCCTCTTTGTTTTCTCTTCCTAAAGTTTCACATTGATGAAGACAAGATAGGTCAATTGTATTCACTATTTGTTCCTTTGCCTAGCATAGGTTATGATTACTATGGTAATAACATGTGACAATTTAATTAATAAATATAGCTTCAATACAAATAGCATTGATGTCATAATATAAGGAAACTTTCTATGCTAATTTTATGGGTTGTGACCTAGGCTAGTGCCCAGTATAATATATTAAGTACTTGAGAATGTATCTAGCTGCAGCCAATCTTTTACTGTTAGACTTGATATTCCACCTTCTGCTCTAAATACAAAGTAAAACTCCAATTAAATTACAATAGCTGGCTGTTCTTTGGCATTACATTCTACCCCATGACATGTGACCTAACAACTGTAAAGATGAGATGAATCAGTTGGAGTCAGCAGATCATCACTAACCGAACAGTGCAACCCAACCAACCTTGACTAAATAAACACAGAAGTACCTCAGACTCATAGCAATTACCTTGAATGTGCAAAGGATATAATTACTAGTTTACTGTTACAGTTTTTAAATGAAATCTCTGGGCTCCATCTATTGTTCTTCATCTGTGGATGACATATGTAAACATGTCATAGTCCAGAGATATGCACTTGTATAATTCATAGCCTTTGTCTCATGGACATCTGCGTACACACATGGAGGCTTTATTAATGTTTACTATCATGGGTATTGTATTACCTTTTGAAAGCTTGTTTCTACTATGTGTCATTGCACTTAATTCTTTGATATACAAATTGCATAGGAGAAGGAATGCCTTGTCTGACTTCAGGTACGAACAACCCCATTTTCATATTGCTCACATCAATCAAGGGAAAGAAAGGCATGAAACAAAGTCCCCTTCTGTCCTACAGTGGTTACGAACAGAGTCACAAGAACAGAATTTAAAATGGAACACAGATATAACAAGAAGTAGTGAAGTGTCATGGTAAAGATACAAGTGGAAGATTATATGTATCTCAGAGAAGAGATCACATACCATAACCCTTGGATGCACAGAGTTTGGTGGAATAACAAATGTGTTCTGGGAAAGAAGAAATAGAAAAATCTTTGTAACAAAAGCATTTCATCTGGTCTTTCAAAGATTTTTTTTTTTTTTTTTTTGCCAAATGGAATTGAAGGCAGAGGCACTCCAGATAGACAAAGCTATATGAGACTCAAGAATCTTTGAATAATGAGATCTATCTTTATAAATGGGGTCAATTATGGTTTTCCTAGAAAGAATAAATTGATAACTCAGTGGAGAGTTCAGCTTAGGGAAATAAATTAGAAGAGATCTCAAATGTTGCTTATACAAGATACAGAGGATATTGGGTGTCACAATGATGTAAATGTGGATGTTCCCTGCTTTACTTTCTATTTAAAGAATCATTTGGGGTACAGCTCTTGGTAATATAAAGAGCAGAATCTCAAAGTGTGGCTAAAACTCAGAGGATATTGTGGGATCTTACTATGCATTGCCTAGTTGTAGCCAAATGCAGTAATGATACTAATTTCAGTAGTTAATTTTCCCACTCCCATAGCCTGATAAATCACAGCTTAAGTGAAAAAAGTTTTTTCATTCATTCTATTTTTTATTGATCATTTTATTTGTTTACATTTCAAACAATGTCCCCCTTCCCATTATCTCCTCCACAAACCCCTAATATTTTCTTTTCCCTTTGCCTCTATGAGGGTACTTCTCCACTCATTAACCCATCCCTGCCGCACTGCTCTAGCATTCTTCCTATGCTGGGGGATCAAGCCTCCAAAGGACCAAGGGCCTCTTCTCCCACTGATCCCAGATAAGTCCATCCTCTGCTGCATATGTGGCTGGAGTCATGGGTCCCTTCATGTGTACTCTTTGGTTGGTGGGTTAGTCCCTGAGAGCTCTGGGTGGGCAATCTGGTTAGTTCATAATGTTCTTCCTATAAGATTGCAATCACCTTTAGCTCCTTCAGTCCTTCCTTTGGCTCTCCCATTGGGGTCCCTGGGCTCAGTCCAATGGTTGGGTGTGAGTATCTGCATCTGTATTAGTTAGGTGCTGGCAGAACTTCTCAGGGGACATCCATACCAGTCTCCTGTCAGCAAATGCTTCTTGGCATCCTCAATAGTGTTGGAGTTGGTTGTGTGCAGATAAGATGGATCCCTGGGGGTTGGGGTACGGCAGTCTCTGGGTGGCCATTCCTTCAGTCTCTGTTCCATTTTTTGTTCTGCCTTTCCTTTAGATAGGCACAATCTGATTTAAAATTCTGAGATGGGTGTGTGGGCCCATCCTTCAACTAGGGCCTGAACCTATCTACTGGGGTTAGTATCTACAGATCTTATCTCCCCTGTGTTGGGTATTTCAGCTAATGTTGGGTCCTGGTAACCTCTTGCTTTCCCAGCATCTGGGACCTTCTAATGGCTACCTCCAGTTCCCCATCACCCAATTCCACATATTTGTATTCAATTTCATTGTGTTTATGGCAGCCTTATATATAATAGCAAGAAGCTAGAAACAACTCAGATATCCCTCAACAAAAGAATGGATACAGAAAATGTCATACACTTAAACAATGGAGTATTACTCAGCTATTAAAAACATTGACTTAATGAAATTTGCCGGTAAATAGATGGAACTAGAAAAATATCATTCTGAGTGAGGTAACAGACACAAAAGAATATACATGGTATATTCTCACTGATAAATGACTATTAGCCCCAAAACTCAGAATATTCACAATACAGCCCACAAACATATGAATCTTAAGAAGTAAGATCAAAGAGTGGATGTTTCAATCCTACATAGAAGGGGGAACAAAATAACCACAGGAGGAGGAGGGAGTTAGGGACCAGGGAGGGAATGGGGGTGAGGACCAGGTATAGGAAGGTATAAGAGAGAAGTACAGAGGGTGAGGAAAGCTTTTTCTTTGCTTATAAGTAGAAAACATTGCAGCTGGTCAAACTCCTTCCACTGCTAGAAAATACAAAGAGATGGATGTTAGCATTTGGCGTTCTTTCTCCTACCTATTCAGTCTGGGACCACATCCCATGAGCTCACATCCAAAGTAAGTCTTCCTACTTCAGTTTAGCATCTTTGGAAATGTCATCCCTCACTTAGACACACACAGATACACAACAGCTACATAAACACACAAAGGGCAGGTGATTCTCCTAGGTGACTGTAAATCTTTCATAATTGACAATCAAAATTAAGCACCACAGCTCTAATTTTTAACAACTTGGCATGCAAATATTTTACTTTAAATAAAGCATTTCATCTTGACTCCTAAAATTTTATAAGGCAAAATGTATTTAGCATATCTTGTAAAAGTAAATTTTATTCACCAGATGTCTCAGAGGCCTATTGCTGAATAAGCTCGCTCTTTCTAGCACATTCTGTATTCTGGCTGATTGGCTCAACTCAGTTGTTCTGGCTCACATACCTCTCTCCAACCTGACTGATTCAAACCGACTTCTCTTAGATTCTGACTGAATTGTTCTGCTTTGCCTCAAACTAACTCTAGAAATCTGTTCTAATCTTCTTGTTTCTCCTTGTTTTCTGGCTTGTTATATCTCTTCTCACCTGCACCAAAATGTATGGAACTCACAAGAAAATTCTGATCTACCACATTGCCTCCTGCACTGACTTATTAAACAGAACTGACCAACCAAGCACCGAACTGGCTTCACTTTCAAACAAGGTTGGTGTTTTTTTTTTTTTTTTTTTTTTTTTTTTTTTACAAACAATTTACCTACGTTGTTTGGGATTAAATGCATACACTATGGGGATGTCGGTGTTCCAGAGGGATTAGTTGTGTGTGTAGTGTCTACACTCGAGCCAGATCACAGAGACCTAGAAGATCTTTGGATGTGATCCATATTGCTAGATTAAAATTCCTGTATATTTTTGAAAGGCTCCTTTCATCTCCAATAGTTTAATAGTTCCAATATTGGTCCCAAACCCAAAGTCTATTCTTAGATACAAGGCCATCTCTTAACTGGGAATACCCATAATTATTTTAAAATTATTTACATCCAATAAACAATGAAACCAAATATATATATATATGTATGTATATATATATGTTAATATATTCATATATATATTCTTCTTCCTAGAGGGGGAAAATGTGAGGGTGACAAAGAGACACTCAAACAAATTCTAGCAAAGCAAACATTAAACCACCTTTTACCTCTATACCTGGAATCTGGGACTCATGAATTCCAACAGAGTTCTGATTCTCAAGCTTGTCTACCTAAAGCACAAGCATACTTTTCTATTGGGCTAACTTGACTTCAAACAAGCCATTTCTTGAGTATATATCCCATTTTCCCATGGCGTGGCATCTCTGACATACCACTCTCTCTCCCTTACAACTTAAGCTGTTCTTTCCCAGCTTCAAACAACAGCTTCTCAAGGTCTTACTTCAGGGAATGGAAACTCAGAATTGCCTCGCACTAGTAGATTTTTAGAAGCTTGGAGGAAACCTTCGTGAGCCCCTCACCCTCGGACCCGTCTAAGTGTAAAAACATCTAGCTAGCAGTGTCACCGGGTGACTTACACATTCTGCTTCCAGAGTAAATGCTGCCTGTTCTCTAACTACAATTTCAGCAGCATTTAAATCCCTTGAAATATCATCTGGAAGACTCTTTTCCTGGTTTGCCATTTTGGAGCAGACAATGCCTTTAGAGGTGTTCTTAGCTTAGGCTATCAATGCATGAGGTCTTGTATTTGGAGGACTCTTGTCCCAGTGCAGAGTTCACTGGAGTAATATAGAAGTGAGAAGAAACTAACACCCAGATGGCCCAAAACACACCTTCTTCCTTCACCCCTAAGTTAAGTTGGTCATAGATATTTCTGTACACAGTGAAGCAAACCTACTTGAACATGACCCTCTTAACTCATGGTCTAGCACTTTTCCTTGTAGGTGTAGAAAGAAAGTTTGCAAACACAGTAGGTACTTGTAAATGGGTTTGGATTTGATGGGAAACACCGCACATATCTTCTGTTTGTTTGCAAATTTGAATCACTCTACGTGCTCATGTCAGAGTTGGGTAGAGCCCATTATACCAGATGCCTTGCCATCAGTCTTTAAGATCAGAGGAAAACAGGAGCTTGCTGCAAAGGCACATTTCTTTCACCCCTTTATGCTCTTCTGCCAACAGGCAAAAGAACAACAGAGCAGCCAACAGGAAATAAAGTCTCTGAAACTGTGAGCCAAAACAAGTTACACACACGCACACACACTCTCTCTCTCACACACACACACACACTCACACACACACACACACGTGCGCACACACACATACACACCACATTGACACATATGCATACATCATATACGTACACATATACAACACATTGACATATACACACACACCACATATGTACATACACATATACCAAATTGACACATACATACAAACCATATACGTACATATACACACACATACCACACATACATACATACACATACCACATATATCACACATATAGATGCACACATATATACACACCATATACAAACAGACATACACCACACAAACACATGCACAGACATACCATACACACACAAACATACATCCCATACACAAATACATACATACACAACAGACACATGCCCACACACATACACACATACTTCATACAAACAGACATATACCAAACAAACACATACACACACAGACACACCCCCACACACATACCACATACACACATATACCCAGACATATATTACACAAAGAGACACATGCACACACGGACAACCAGTCACACACATGCCACATATAAACAGACATACACCACACAAACAGACATATACACACACAGACATACACCATACCCACACATACAAACGAATGCACACCCACACACATATGACATAATTGAACATGTACATGCACACACACACACACACACACACACACACACACATGCACACACACAGATTCCCAACAATAAATGTTTGAATTAAATGCTACCTTGGAAAATAAAGATATGCATATATGTTGAACACGCATAACTAAGTTGAGTGTCTTGTAAGGCAAAGAAGACAAAGAATAACTAAGTTCAGGAACTTAGCGGTAGTTAAATGTTTTACATCATATAAGTTGGACAGTCAGGAAGAACATTAATGCTGAATAAAAGTCCATCTGTCATATGTGCTGTGGTGTTTACTTTGGCCTCCCCCATTGCTGTTCTTTGTGAACCAAATTAAAATGAATTGAACAAATGACTATGTGAGTCATTCATCTCCTCAGTGATTTGTAAAGGAAAACACTCACTGCTTCCCTCTCAGTTATGAAGTAATGGATATTCATCATAGAAAGTGCAGGCATTACAAGAGCATATAGACATATTACTGTAAATCTACTATTATCACAAGGTAATATACTTTCTGTTTAAAGATACAATATATATAATTTATTTTATTTTGTTATTATAAATATGACTGTATTTATGCCACAAGCATATAAAGAATAAAACCTAGAGTACAGTCTCTATATAAAACTCAAACAAGCTCGTCTCTTGCCTCATCATTCACTGTACGATGGCTTCCAGAGGCCCCTCGGCTTTCCTAAGCATAGCTACATAAATAGTCTGTAAATATGCCATAGATTTACTGACCTAATATTAGACAAACAGGATTCTAAAAGCTTTATTAGTTAATTATTGTGACAGGGCAAATATGTAATACAAGTAATGAGAGTAGTTTTCAAAGTTATTTTGCTGTTCAGAGGACTGCCAAGTCTCTCTCAGACGTGAAACAAGCCGCTGTCTATGCTGGGATCTAACATACACACTTACAAGCCACTGTCTACGCTGGGATCTAACACACACACTTACAAGCCGCTGTCTACGCTGGGATCTGACACACACACTTACAAGCCGCTGTCTACGCTGGGATCTAACACACACACTTGCCCTCACCTGCACTGGCTTTAATATTGTTTTACCTAGTATTTTTTTTTTTTTAGTAAAAGTGATAGTTCTAGATTGCCAGCAGTCGCATCTCAAGAAGACACTGTGTGGAGTATATTTTAATAATGCAGTTCTGTCCCTTAACAAGCAGATAATTGCATCAGGCCTGGATGAGAATGTCAGCTGGACCCATCTAGACCTGAGTTAAAGATTAGGCTGTGCTTCTAATTAACAGTTACTTGTCCATTTCTTCAAGAATATACTTTTGGCTTGAGAATACAGAAATCTATTTTATTGTGAAAAAATGTGACCCTCAGAGGTGTGATAATTTAATATGCACTGAAACTAAAGTAAGAAAACAACGAGGGAAAATAAAAACACCGGATCACAATACTGCCTAGTCCCTTGAGTCTCACTCAGTCCTTCCCTCATGAGTAATGCTGCCTCGTCATTGTTTTTCGTTTCTTTTCCCTACCAGATGGGTTGCTAATTCAAAGTCCCCAAAGTGCTAGGTGTTTTATTATGGACAACCCACTCGGCTGGAAAGAGTAAGACCCCGGATTTTCACACCCTCATGCTGAAGCTAATGAGTTCATATAAAATGTTTGAAACTTCTCTCGCTCAGATTTACAAGTTTGCACTCGAGGAGAGCCAATAAAGGATTTTAAGTTCCAGGAATGTCTGGATGAAACTGAGATTTCAGAAGCCATGCTCCTCTCCATTAGTGTGACTCCGGTGAAGCTGGAGCGAGTGGTACAAGTCCATTGCCAGAGGTTCCTGTGTTGTTGTTATTGTTGGAATCTTTCATTTCCTTTCATTTCCCCCAAATCATAGTGCACCTGGTAATGAGGGCAAAAGTCTCTCCAGATCGAGCTCACACTCCTACTGCCATTGTTTAAGTGATAAGCTCCTTGGTCTTACACATAAGCTCATTTCAGTGTCTATGCTATGCCTTGCTGCTATTCTTCTACTGAAAAAACCTTACATTTAGGCAAATATGTCTCAATTCACAGCCAATTTATGTTGAGGGTTGGTCTGCTGCTGTGTATTTTAATGCTAAATTATGTACCAGACTGTAGCCTCAAGACTGAATTTTTGAGTTTTCTGTTTTTTTCCTTACTGCTTTATTAAAAAAAGAATACATTTACAGTTTTTAAAGGCATTTTGGCATAACATTATATGAATAATTTTGTCAGTACTTAATTCTTTTAGAGGTTTTATAGCATGAATAGAAATCCTACTTTGTGAAAGTCACATCTCACATTCAGCAACAGATAGGAGGACTGGGCAAGTGCAGGGATGTCATTACTAAATCTGTGTTTCAAATAAAGAATTTTGATTGCTACGCAGCAACAGATTATTGGGAATACTGGAGGCCATTTTCAACCTTAAAGCAAAACATGATACTGGCTTGAGGAGCATATAAGTAAGAAATTTAGAAGAAGAGTCATATCAGTAGTGTTTTAGAAACAAAATCCACAAGACTGGCTGATGTAGTGCCTACATAAAGACCAGAAATTAACCTGGGTTCCTTAGCAACCAACCTTCCAGAATGAATGCTGCCTTTCCCAACCAACAGAAAACACTAAACTAGAGAGAGGCACCAGGTTGAAAGGCTGTGTTCACATGAGCAATTCTTAAATTCTCTATTATTTGAGTTGTGTTAGGAAATTAGACCCTTGTGTCAACAGATCAAGTAATGAGCTCCCATCGATCTGAGGGTCCTGGGAAGAAAGCCATAGCTCGAAACCCATCTCAAAACTGATTTTCTAAAAACATAAGTAACTTGACTTTAACTCTAAGTTAGACATTTGTTTAGCAATGATTCCACCCTGCTTCTGACTCTCCTAAGTGTGTAGTTTGTAGGCAACTTGGGGAAAAGGCATTTTTGGCTTGATGATAATCAGAGGCTCTCTTCTGAATTGAAACCTTGTGGTATGAGTGAAGAACTCGGTTTAACCATTGGCAACTATCCTCAGAGCCTGCATCACCTCAGAAGAGATGTTGTTTATACAAGTTCAAATAGTATGTCCTATTCTTTTTATTTAAATCGTCGTTAACTTTCTCTATCAAGAATAAATAGGACATTAACAGGAAGAGTAATCAGTATTTTCAAGCTCAGTGCATCATTGAGATACTGTCCCTAGGCGAAGCCTCACTGGCCCCTGCCTTCCTTACTCAACTGCTAAAGAGGCTTACAAGCCTCTCTTCTTCCTTTCTCCCTCCTTCCTTTTTTCCTCTTCTCTCTCTGTCTCTCTGTCTGCTGTGTCTCTGTTTCTATCTCCATGTCTCTGTCTCTGTTTCTCTTTTTCTTGCTCCCTCCCTCCCTCTCTCCCTCTTTCCCTCCCTTCCTCCCTCCCTCCCCCCTCTCTCTCATTCTCATTTATTGGTCTCAATTTTTTCTTCCTCTGTTCAATTCTTCCTTCATTTGTTTTTCTGTTTAAAAGAATTAAATTCTGAGCCTATCTAGTGATTTGTGGTCACTATTGAGTCAATAAATTCATGCTGCTGGCTTTATATTTATCTAAGTAAATATATTACTGTTTTATTCTTCAAATGGCCCACTTGTTTGTTGACAACCATCTGTACATGCAGGCAGGCTGGTTTGAGAGTATGTCCATGTGTGCCAGACTCTTCTATTTCATTTATGTTTGTCTTGTTGCTGCCATTTCTTGAAGAATTAATGACTTCATTCTCTATCGGTGTTATAAGGAAAAACATGAACTGTGGGATATATTCAGAAATATAGTCCCATAAATTGTATTAGTTGATATCACTCGCTTGAAGAGTGAATGTGCATGTTTTAGACACACCATAATTTATAAAATTTTTCAGTTAAGGCTGAGAGAAGCCTGCATGCTGTAAATCTCAGGGCAGGGTGAAGACATACAATATGTTAGAAAAGAGTATATTTGATCTATTTTAGGTCCTAATCTTATGTCACCAGAGGTGAACACAGACTCATTAATTAATGGCTGTCAAAGTAACTTGAGGGCAAAGAGGAACCCGTGGTACTCACCTTGACTTTGGGGAACATAGGGCAGGGTAGGGTCCTCCTTTAGTTTGCGGCATACTGTTGGTGCAGCATTATTGGCTGTAGTGCCACTGAACCAATCACTCTGAAACATGTGTTGTTTGAAGCAAGCATCGCATGTCTTCTGACTCCAAGACCATTGTGGGGGCCTCCAAGGAACCAGGACAACCTGATTCGGAGTGTGACTGGAATATAGTCATTTCTTGTAATTTTTTTCTCCCACCAAGTAACCTTATACCTCACATTTTTGTGCTTCCTCTCCCTTTTGAGGGCCCCAACGTGAATCTTGCCAGCAGCATAGGTAGAGGTGGGCAGTTCTGTTCCATTTTAGATTCCTAAGCCTTCCAACATTTCCACTGACTTCCATACACAAAACATCGGGGAGCCCTAGCATGAGGAATGTGGAGCCATTGACTTCTCCTCCCTGTTTAAAACTACAACGAGTGTTACTTCTTGCTTTCCTGAAAGGGTAAGCTACTGTGTAGCCCTCCCAGGGAAATTCCCCTCTACCTTTTCCTAAGATAAACACCAAGGAGAGCTTCTAGGAAATGACTGGCTTCTACAATAGAATAGACTACTTTTAAAAGCATTCTGGCGTTTAGGTGTGGCGATCAAGAGACAACTTGCTGGAATTGACTCTTCAACTACCACATGGGTCTTGGGGACTGAACTCATGATGCCAAGGTTGGCATCAAGCAACTTCACCTACTGAGCTCTCTCTCTCTCTCTCTCTCTCTCTCTCTCTCTCTCTCTCTCTCTCTCTCTCTCACACACACACACACACACACACACACACACACACCAGACACACAACCTAGATTTCATTTTTGAAAAGACATCATGTTTGTAGCTGATTTGATGAATAACTTCTCTGATATATAGATTTGGAAACTGCAGAAAATTGTTAAGTGCTTTTCTTTGAGCAGCAAATAACTCTTCTTTCACAAAAATAAAGAATTTGCATTCGAAAAAAAAGGTTTCAATATTTTACATTGACTGTTTGACTTGCTATGTCTCAATGGTCTTCCTTTTCTGTCCAAGTCTAGGTCATAGAATGAGGCCACATTGGCAGGAAAGATCTTGGGAGCGATTGTTCAGCACTGCATGATGACTCTTCCAACAGCTTTCAGGAAGACCTGAGGTTGGATAGCATCTTCCCTCCCAGGACCAAAAGACAGTGGAAGCATTGAAAGATTCTGTTTTCACTCCTGCTCATCAATCCCACTTGCATCATAATCGAGACACGGTCCTTTGATGTCCAAATGTTTTCTTTCAGGCTTGACAGGCACATGTAGCTCATTCCTGTGACAGCTATGTGCAGTAAGCAGAGTCTCAACAGCTACAATTCAGCTGCACAATTCACCTTTCTGTCTGCACAAACCACTAGCACTTGGTCCTCTGTTGATCCACAAGATTGCTGAATGCATCAAGGGATCTGTGTGGCCCTCCCAGGTTTTCAGAAGGTTTTAACTAAATATTCCTGAGCCATCAACCACTGGGTAGGTAAGTCAACCCACTTTGAAACACCTAGGATTATATTTGTTCCAAATGTCTTTTTGTGAAATTTAGACTTCCAGCATATTTCCTCATTAAAGATATCACACTGTGGGGGTACAGATTTAAAAGGGAGGAGTGACCCCTCACATAGACAGCTGTTGAAGGGACAGCAAGGAGAGCAAAGCCAAATCTGATCCACCACGACAAATTTTGTATTTAAAAAACTTTACATAGGACTGTGACCTGCTAAACATGTCCCTGCCACAGAAACGGCTTTCTTAGATTTCAACACGATTTAGGAATCTCTCATACCATGGTGGTGGCATTTACTCATGGAATCTGTCGACTCACAGGCCTAGAGAAAGACCCCTTGCCATCCATTTTGTTGTTTATTATTTACAGCCCGTTCAGTGTGATAAGAGGAGCCATCAGCATGTCATCGTATTTACTATGCAAAGGCAGGACCTTTTCATTCCTTCTCCTGTGCCAATTTACATGCTGCCATCATTAGTTTTATTTTTTTATTTTCTGAGCAGGAAGTTTATCTGCTAAATAAATGACTCCTCAGGCCTCTCAGAACTGGAATTTATTCCCATTTATTTGGGGACTGTAGAGACAATTGAAAATACTAATACCTTTATTAAATGTCTAGGAACTTGGCATGTTTGCGTGCCTTTTGTCATAAATTGGAAACACCAAGCCACATGCAAACATGGTGAAAGGGAGAGGGCCTGTCCTCTGCTGTATCCTAATGAACTGAAGCAAAGATGTTAATTCTTTAAAAAACATATATATTAATATATTTTGTTTTAAAATACCACACCACACAGTAAATATGTACATTTACAGTGTATGATGTGACAATTCAATACAATGTTCACTTAAGTAACTGCATCTGGATTATTGGCATCTCTTGCCTCAGACACAAATAATTTCCTATGTTAGGGAATATCCTACGTGTTTAGAAATATTTAACTCTAGTCAGCTCGGCATCCTGCTATAGGATGTCCAAAGCCATTCATTTCTCTTGTGAAACCTCCCCTCTGTCCTCTGTCCCTCCTGTCCACTCTCTCCTGCTGCTATCTGGTTTTCTCTTTCCTGGAGATCAGCTGTATCTTCTGTGTATGAAAACATGCGTCTCATCATCCTCCAAGGGAGGCCTGAGATTCCACGTCACACAATCGTACCCAGTTCCACTCCACAGAACTACATGCTCTCTGTTAACTGATGTTAGTCTTTGATGGTTTTACACATGTACCCAACACATGCTGACAATTCTGTTCCAATCCACTCTTTCCTCTCCTCTCTTCCATCTGCTACTGTCCCCATTCCTTCATGTCCCTGTCCCATATCAAAAATACCCAGATGCTTAGCCTTAGACATTTCTTCTATCCGGACTTCAAAAATTGCCCCACTGAACCTCATATCAGTGTTCCTGAAACAGAAGTAATGATGAAATGTAAATTAAATAACCAAGCCAAAGATTGCAAACCATGCCTTTAATAAATACACTTACAACTTAGATTATCTATTTTTTATAATATCGGTCCTAAGAGCAGAACAAAGGAGGAAGTTCTGCATTAGTCAGGGAGGCACAAAATCATGATCCTAACAGTAAATTATTCCTTATTTAATTTTCCATCAGATCTTTGTCCAGAAAAACCTTCCTCTGCTGTGTGTTCCTCATTTAAAATTATATATTATCACAGGGCTGTGGGCCCTGTTGTATTAATGACATAAGGGATAAATACAGAAACCTTGTGAAGAGAATGCATAGTTCTATGCACCGCTTAAGAACTCTACAGCAGGCTGGTGCCAGAAATTGTTTTTTGTTTGTACCGTTGTAAACAAGATGGAACTGGAATGTGCAAAGAGCCCTCTTGGACAGACACAAAAATGCTACTTGAGAAGGCAGGGAGGTGGTTTTCACTAAGGCTTCCTCCCCAACGCTATCTCCGTTTTTAAGTTCTTCCATCTATAGATCTAGAGGATAACGTGATAAAAGAATACCAGGTTCTGAGATTTTATAATTGGTCTCAAGAGGATGCCTGAATGTATTAAAGAGGCAAACTCTCCCCTTGTCAGAAGACTGAGTTGGAGAAAAATCAGACTTGATGCTTCCTTGACTTTGCTCCTTGTGAGTGAGGAGGGGTTTCCTTCTACTTAAGGATGTCTGGGATACACAGGAGAGGGCTGAGCTAAAACACTGGAAATTTTACAGGAATTCCTATGTAGATAAAGTACTTTATATCACTTCTTCCCTCTAATCCCCCTGCCTCAGATTCAAGCTTTGTATTTTTACATCCTGGGAAATATATGAGAGGATTTGACTGGGATGTTCTTTTTTCGTGGTGCTCAGCAGGCTTATTTAGGAAGGTACAGTCATGTCCTTGTTCTCCTGCAACACCTCAGACCTCAGGACCACACAGGCAGCATCTGTTCTCCTCCCTCACACTTGCTTGTTGATGGGAATCCAAACAAGCAGTGTCTTCTCTCTTCACACAACAGAAGGTAAGCTATTGCTGCTCAGATGCTCAGTGACGCCATTGAAAACAGAACTGGGTACGAGTGGGAGTTAAAAATAAATGCATCCTACTTGAAGGGCATTTTTTATAAGCCATGATACGGCAAAACCAAATAACTGCCGATCACTTTTAAGTTCCTCCTGGGTATTTACTTGGGCTCTTTGGAGTTTAGCCTCATGCTATGAACTTACTTCCTGGGCACTGATATCTCACACATCCACGCTTTAAAAATGCTAGATTATTTATAATCATTGACAGGAATAAAATTTTAATGCCATTATATACATTATATATATGTATATATATATATATATATATATATATATATATATATATATACATACACACATATGTGTGTGTGTGTGTGTGTGTGTGTGTGTATGTATATATTGCCTGACTCTAAGATAGTTTCTCACTTTCACAGTTAAGATCTTAGTAGTTCGACTTGGATGATGTTCTGGCAATTTCCTTAACAGTGGCTTTCTGAAGATAAAGTAGTGACAAATGATACACTGTGTACCTGTATGCTTTGATACTAATTTACCTAATCATAAATGGAACTTCCATTCAAAGCTACCATCACTTTTCATGACATAAGCTAAGGCTTGAGAAGGCTGGTAATAGATGTTTATACTTTATAGACTAGCAAGAAAGAACTTCCTTCCCAATGGGCACGGTTTGGGTTTGGTCACCGCTCTACCCTCCTGCATCCTGGAAGGTCTCTCATCTTCAGAATCACCTACACAGCAACAATTCCATCACCTCCCTCCCATTGGCAAGTTTATAAATTCAACCAGTCCACACACTGTCTTGTACCTAGAGTATGCAATCACTTTTATCCACTGCTCCAAGTGCTCAGTTCCATAGAGAGAAAGGTCAGTGTCTCATTGTCTCTTGATGTCTTAGTGCACAATATTGTATCGTCTGTATTGCAGAGTTTATCTTAAATTGTCTGTCACTTTTCCATCCTGATCCCCCAGAAATACTATAGTCTAACATCTTAAAGGTTCCCATAATTTCTTTCTTTCTCTTTGAGCTGAGCTGAATTTCACTTTCTAAGGATTTAGAGAAACACAGAAACATGGCCGTATACCTGCTAATGTTTGGTTCGTTAACATGAAGCACCATTCCAAACTAGCTCAGCAGTGGGTCTCTAGCAACTCTAAGGCACAGACGCTGAAATCTTTTCTGCATTCATTAGCAAAGCTCTGTGCCTGCTCACTGCTCTGTTGCCTGCAAAGAGTGCCTTGTTCACGTGTTCACAAAGAAGCATGCTGGGATACATGTGTTTAGAATCCCGTTTCCTTGACCCAGCCCTTAAGCA
Organism: Micromys minutus; assembly: GCF_963924665.1. Classification (NCBI taxonomy): domain Eukaryota; kingdom Metazoa; phylum Chordata; class Mammalia; order Rodentia; family Muridae; genus Micromys; species Micromys minutus. The sequence continues at coordinate 9,377,754 of NC_137957.1, forward strand.
AGGGCAGCTTTCAACTTACTGTGAACACATTCTTCTTTGATTGATTGCAAACAGTGGTTTGTCTGGTTGCTCTTGTAATGAAGTCTCCCAACTGCCTAATTTGCTGTATTGTCCTATTTTAAAAGTAGAATATTTCTAATATAGAGTAAGTTACTTGATTCCAGATCTGAAAGGATATCTACATGCAGAATTGCTTTAAAGAAACACAATTCCACTGCCTTTATTGGTATTGATAATAGCAGTATTGATTTTTATCACCTCTATACTTCATAATAGTTTTCCCAGTAAGTTATATACAAAAACAGGAAATGAAAATATTACCCACATAAACTCCTCAGGCCATTGCAGAAATCTCAATCGCATGAGTATGTCATAAATGTCTGATTGATTATATACTTTTTCCATTTAACAATGAGCAGACTTGGCTGAAGAGGTGATGCAGAATTAAGACTCCCCGCTGTGTTCACAATAGGACTAAGTTTGAGTCCCAGCACTCACCATGTGGCCAGTAAGCACCCATTACTTCAGGTTCATGGAATCTAATGCCCTCCATGGACTTATACATGGTACATTCATGTATGCAGGTGAATAGAAGTGAGATATCCATCCATCATCTATGTATGTAAATATGTATGTATGTATCTATCTATCCATCTATCCATGTATCTGTATATGCATGTATGTATCTATCTATCCATCACTGTGTCTATGCATCAATGTATCTATGTATATATCTACCTGTCTATCATCCATCCACCCATGCATCCATGTATCTATGACTTGTCTGTCTGTCCATCTGTCTATCCATCCATTCATCCATCCATCCATCCATCCATCCATCCATCCATCCATCCATCTGTCTGTCGGTCAGTCTGTTTCACTCTCTGTCTGCCCATCTGTCTGTCTGCCTGTCTAGATGTTTCCAGATGTCCTCTCTCTTACAAGCAAATCTTCCCCCTAAGGGGACAGTCATTCTCTCTCAGCAGTGTCTTTCCTGAGTTCTCACATACAAATAGAAGGCTCAGAGTGAAATCTTCTACTACTACTGCCATTCATTTGAAATAAAAAGAGCGTAGTCCATTAACATTGAAGATTTTGTAGCAATTCCTCTACTGTCAGGTAGTAAAAATGCTTTCATTCCCTGCTAGGAATCCCTTTCCTCGAGGTAGCCAGGAAGGGGGTGTCCCTAAAGAACACCCTTTTCTCTAAGCTGGATGTTGTCCTCAGGCTTTGTTATTGGTGGTTGGGTATCCCCTTACGGGAAAGGAGGAGTGGAAAACATGACGTGCAGTCTACACACCGGTGGTGTGCTATGGTGCCTGTAAGTCATAGGTCAGAATCACTGCTGATTCCCAGACTTCTCCAGAATGCCTGATGCCTAGAAGGCATGGTTAAAAAGAATTGCACGCCTCTCCTCTGTGGCTGGAGCTTAGCAGCATGCCCTGAAGTTAGAGAAGCAGAGCTGCTTACTTGAATTTAATTGTTCTTCATTGTGTGTGGCCTGGGATCTCAGAGCCACACAGTTCTGCAAAGACACATGTCTCCCAGTGTGAGAACACACAACCTGCAGTCTCTCATCTTCACTTCTGATATCACTGTGGTGAGTTTGTGAGAATTAATGAGGCAACTTAGATACATTTTCATTGATGAAATCTATTTGGATTTCCTTAGTTTGCACCTGATGTCCTTTCCTGTACCTGCTATTCCATAAAAGGTACCTTTTTGCCTCTGTTCTTTACATTTCCTCAAGCTTCTTATGGGATAGTAAAACCGTGCTGGACGATCGGTAAGGCAGAGCAGGTCTGAGGCCTGGAGACTAGGTGGACACACACCTGAGACTTAGGCTATTCCACTCTCCCTGCCACATTCCTGACCTGGAACATGTGACACACTCCTCACATACGGAAATGTAATCTGTGGTCACAGAGGCCCAGGACAGAGTGCTCCATGCTAAGGAGGTACCCTGCATAGGGTATTGACTCTTAGGTCCACTCTGAGATGTTGGTATGGTATGGAATGCATCTGTTTTTCATGATGAACATTCAATAAACAGTTCAGAGACATGGACTGTCTCTTTCATCAACAATCACAGTGAGGAGCATGGAGGGGCTCCTTCAGTACTGAGCTACCACCTAAGCATCCCCCCAAGCCCCTCCCCCACAGCAGAAGGACTTTCTGTGCTTCCAGCCACAAAGGCAGGTAAACTAAGGGCAATCACTGCTGAGATAAGCCAGAGCTCCTCTTTTCCTCTGGCCTGAGCTAGATGCTGTCCCCAGCCTGAGGTTCCCTAATTCCACACACAGTTCTTCACCATTCACTAATACCTAGATGTCCAGGGGTTTGGAAGCAGCTGGTCCCAGCCTGTTGTGTGCCTGTGGACCTCTGATACTTCGTTCTTACTTTTCTGAGCAGTTCTCCATCAGCAACTGGTGGCCTGGAAGCCAGGAGATATCAGTTTCTGCTTTCTCTCTTCTCTCTTTTTACTTAGATATATTTTATTTACGTTTCAAATGTTATCCCTTTCCTGGTTTCCCCTCCATACCCCCTATCTTATCCCCACCCTCCAGCTGCTTATATGAGGGTGTTCACCCACCCATCCACTTTCTCCCGATTCCCTGCCCTGAAATTCCCCAAACTGGAACATCTAGGCTTGGCAGGACCATGGGCTTCTCTTCCCATTGATGTCCAACAAGGCCATCCTCTGCTACATGTGCAGCTGGAACCATGGGTCCATCCGTGTGTACTCCTTGGATAGTGGTTTAGTCCCAGGGAGCTCTGGTTAGTTAGTATTGTTGTTCTTATTGGGCTGCAAACCCCTTCAACTCCTTCAATTCTTTCTCTAACTCCTCCATTAAGGACCCTGTTCTCAGTTCTATGGTTGGCTGAGAACAACTGACTCTGTATTTGCTATACTCTGGCAGAGCCTCTCAGGAGACAGCTATATCAGGCACCTTTCAGAATGCACTTCTTGGCATCAGGAACATTGTCTGGGTCTGGTGGCTGTATATGGGCTGTGTCCCCAGGTGGGACAGTCTCTGGACAGTGTTTCCTTCAGTCTCTGCTCCAAACCTTGTCTCTATATATCCTCCTTCTTGAGCTTCATGTTTTCTGTGAATTGTATCTTGGGTATTCTGAGATTTTGGGTTAATGTCTCCTAATCAGTGAGTATAATCCATGTGTGTTATTTTGTGATTGGGTTGTCTCACTCAGGATGATATTTTCTAGATCCATACATTTGCCTAAGAATTTCATGTAGTCATTGTTTTTAATAGCAGAGTAGTACTCCATTACGTAAATGTACCACATTTTCTGTATACATTCCTGTGTCAAAGGACATCTGGGTTCTTCGTAACTTCTGGCTATTATAAACAAGGCTGCAGTGAACATGGTGGAGCATGTGCCCTTGTTATATGTAGAGCATCTTTTGGGTATACACTCAGAAGTGGTATAGCTGGGTCTTTGGGTAATACTATGTCCAATTTTCTGAGGAACCACCAGACTGATTTCCAGAGTGGTTGTACCAGTTTGAAATCCCATCAATAATGGAAGAGTGTTCCTCTTTTTTTATATCCTTGCCAGCATCTTCAGTTACCTGAGTTTTTGATCTTAGCCATTCTGACTGGTATGAGGTGGAATCTCAGGGTTGTTTTGATTCGCATTTCCCTGATGACTAAGGGTATTGAACATCTCTGTAGGTGCTCCTCAGCCATTCAGTATTCCACAGTTGAGAATTCTTTGTTTAGCTTTGTCCCCCATTTTTAAATATGATTATTTGATTCTCTGGAGTATAATTTCTTGAATTGTATAAATTGGATATTAGCCCTCTATCAGATTAGGATTGGTAAAGATCTTTTCCCAATCTGTTGGTTGCCATTTTGTCCTAATGACAGTGTCCTTTGCCTTACAATAGCCTTGTAATTTTATGAGGTCCCATTTGTTGATACTTGATCTTAGAGCATAAGCCATTGGAGTTCTGTTCAGGAAATTTTCCTAAGTGCCCAAGTGTTCAAGGCTCTTCCCCACTTTCTCTTCTATTAGTTCCAGTGTACCTGGTTTTATGGGGAAGTCCTTGGTCCACTTGGACTTGAACTTTGTACAGTGCAATAAAAATGCATTCTTTTACATACTGATTGCCAGTTGGACCAGCATGATTTGTTGAAAATGGTGTCCTTTATTTACTGGATATTTTTAGCTCTTTTGTCAAAGATCAAGTGATCATAGGTGTGTGGGTTCATTTCTGGATCTTCAATTCTATTTCATTGACCTACCTGCCTGTCTCTGTACCAATATCATACAGTTTTTTTTTTATCACTATTGCTCACTAATACAGCTTGAGGTCAGCGATTGTGACTCCTCCAGAAGTTCTTTTACTGTTGAGAATAGTTTTCACTGTCCTGGGACTTTTGTTATTCCAAATAAATTTGCACACATTTAGAATGCAGATGGCTGGTCAATAATCAGACTATCTGCTATAAGTCTAGAGCCACATGCTGTAGGGAGGTCTCCATTTTGGAGAAATACTTGTTCTATTGTGGAGAATGTCTCAGTTCATAGTTTCCTCATTGATTTATCATCTACAAGCTTCAGCTTTCTCGACTCTGGCTGCTCTGTGGGATGAGCACAGTCGGACCCCCAAGCAGCTGTGCCCTGAGGCACATGGGCAGAACCTGGACCAGCAGTTTCTCTTCCCTGTAATCGAATATTTTCCTTGGTTTTCATAAAAATCTTAACAGTTTTGAGGTATTTTATAGAATACAATTCTATAAGAACTGGTCTGATATATCCCTTGAGACTAAACCAGAACAATGCATTCTGGGGAGAAAGGGCACAGATATAAAAGGCCACCTTCATCACATCCTCCCTAAGTTGTTTACTTCCAACGTCACTTTCCCCTTGACCTTGATTACCTGGTTGACATGGCATTGGTTACATTTCTCCATTATTAACTTGGTATTCTTTGTAGAAAGTTACTAGACATGGGTAACTCTTATGCTATCAGTGATGTAAAGCAGCTAATATGGCTGTTCACAGTTTTCTAAAAGCTCTTTTGTCCCAGGGATTCATCTATATACTTAATTTTCCAGGCGTTGGTACTAGTGATGAGTCAGCAGTATTTGATTTAAACTTTAGGATAAAAATCAAGTAAGAATCAAAAGATGTTTTGGATCAAATCATTCAACTTTTTCCACCTACACTATGTCCAATTGACCCCCAAGAGTGTTTCCTTGCTTTTGCCTAAAATGATTCATGTTCAACCTCTATATTGATTGCCTACAGTTGGTGTTTTAATGGTCTCTGGGTCCATAGGTCTGAGAATACGGGGCCATGTGTGAGAGTTCTAGCGTGAGTTAAATACCAAACAAAACAAAACACAGAAAGACCCAGGAACTCTGACAAGTGAGGGTGTGTTGGAATACCATGGCTGCCTCAGTCTGGCACTTCACAGGATAGCTTTTGATTGGCTAGAATGAGTCTGTTTCAGTGTGTAAATGGAATTCTGTTTTCTGACTTCACTCTCAAACTGACTCTTATATCTGCTGATAAGTATTTTTAAGCATGTCCATTTACACATACAGGACAGCTCTGAATATTTTCTTAAGGTCTGGTTACCACCTTTCAGCACTCTGATAAATACCTCCAGCTGAGTGTGGTGGAGACTTACACTTCATCCACTCGGGAGATGAAGACATGTCAGCCTGGGTAACCTATTGAGTCTTTGTCTCAAATAACCCAGACAATCACACAGAGGGCACCCTCAGAGAATATTGTCTCTTGATCTCCACCATGTCCTCCATTCGCTCATGTATTGATTGACTCACTACTCTTGTTCTTTCTGACATCACAGCCCTTTCCCTGCTCCCATATTGGAGAAGATATTATATTGTCCATCTTATAATGCAGTGTACTCTTCCCTTCATTCAATTTTCATTTATTAACTTCCTTGACAACATGTTTTTCTCATTTAACCTTACCTGTCCTCTTGCAGAAAGATGGTCCTTCTAAAATACTTAATTCACTATATGCATTTAGTATAAACAACCCCAGGAAACCCTGTAGGATGAAGAATGTAGACAGTTTGGATTTGTAGACACCAAGAGCTTTTGTAGAAACGTGGCCTGGGAAGACTAGGTTCCCACCTCCCGTGTGTTCACCCTAAGTCCTGACTTTGGCAGTAGGAAGTTGTGGTCTCTTCACTCTGTGCCAGACTTGTTATCTCTACAGTGGAGGCTCTGCTTGTTTGTCCCTTCCTCTGTTCTTCCAGGTTGTAATGACCTTCGCTTTTATCCTTACCTGGTTCTCTGTTTGCTGGGCTCTTGCTGTAGGCTACATCTTGAGTTTACTTGATTTCTGCTGTCTGGAGATACAACTCTGTATTAAAGCACAATCCGCACAATGAACAGTTGTCATAAGGATAGACATGCATCTTAACAATTGCTCTGATCAATTTATCACTCCATCAGTGATCAATCACTGCACATCAATGCCCTTGCTGTGAAAGAATGGGGACCAGAGCTCAGATCCCCATGAGTGTCATAAAAGTTGGGCAAACATGTCATAGATACTGTAGTCTCAGCACATAGGAGGTGGGAACAAGGCCTCTCTAGATCTAACTAGATCACTAAACACAATGGGCATGCTCTGAGTTCAGTAAGAGATCCTGCCTCAGTCCTCAAGAGAAGAGCAACCAATGGAGAAAGACACCAGATGTCAACCTCTGGTCTCCATATACATGAACATGTAAGTACATCTACAAGGACAGATGTGATACGTAAACATACTAAACACATATACACATGTAAAAGAGTAAAGACCCTACTCAGGATAATTCTAATGCTGATAGCAAAAGAAGAATTCTATCCGTTCCTCTTACTGAGATGCACCTTAAGACAAAAACAACACAGTGCCCCGTGCTCATGCTTCTGCATTTGTTATTCTGCTGCAGCCGGATGGAGTGAGGGTGAGTGGCGACTTTACTGACTCACAGTCATTTTGGCATCCTACCACAGGCGCAGTTCTGCACAGTCCCACTAACACTGGTGTGTAGGTTGTAGTCCTTATCCCTTTCTACGGGAGGGGGGGGGTGGAGGACTGTGAATTGGGGAGTGTGAAGCTATCTGACCAGGATAAAACCTAGGGGAAGTTCTCACCAAGTTCTCACCTCACAGATGCCCATCTTCAGAGGGCACTCCCCAAGCTAAATCCTCAGAAACGCCCACTTACCACCTGTTTGTGACGTTTCTCCCAACGGTGGCCTGAACGTTTGCCTATGGACCTTTCTAAGCTTTGCACGCTTCTTTCTCTGTCATGGAGGCTCATGTATCTACTCATCACCTGCCCCTGAAGCCCCAGTTTTAAGATTCTAGCTCTGGCCTCTTGCTGCTGCAAATCCATTTCTGCACCCCGGAAATAATTTCTACCTTGCTTACTGAAATGTGTGCTCAGGGTCGAAATGTGAGCTCCCATGAGTTGTCAAATAGCTCTCACCAAGAAATTCTAAAATCAAGATTTGTTAGTCTCTGCCGTGGCTACCAGACTCAGAACCAGTGTTAACCTTCTAATGACAGTTGCTAAAGACTGATTTGTGCCAATGTACAGAAATTACTCCTTATTTTTGGTATTTCTACCTGTTTCCAACCTTTGATTTAATTTATTTGTTTTCCTTGTTCAAACATTGAAAAAAGAGAGATCTATCTATGTTAAACAATTGTGACATAGAGGATGACAATACACGTAGTATTTTGTTTTTTAAATCTCAGTACTGCATCTTTACATGATAAGTTTAGCGCTGTAATATTTTATGTTTAAATGCAGACCTTGTCTCAACACGTCCCTTTCCACTTTGGGTAAAACACAGAAAACTGACACTCTTCTAACTTAAATTTATTCTTGTGGACTGGATGTCTCACAAGTATCCCAGGTCAAGAGTTGTGGATGCTTCATCCAGTCCTCTGACTCTATTTGATATCCATTCTAACATAGAGAGATTTCCACCAGCTCAATTGGATTGCCTCCTATAACAAATCACTCTCCTAGCTCAGTGAATTTTCTCTCTAAGCATTTCCCACTAAGCTCTAGATTTTTATATTAAAGAACCTAATTTGGTTTTCCAGTTCACTGTCTCACTGACTAAATATATTTATGGAGCAGGCTGCTTTTACCACAGCTTCGTGCTTAGGTCTAAAGCTTTCTCCTTCCTTTATAGAGACCCAATTTGCTGCCTTCATTCTCTACAATTTGTTTCCATAAACAGCTACCGTACAGAGGTCAACAGTGAGAGTCTAACATCCTGAAATTGAGCACATGATTATCATTTAATGTGCCTCTTTTTTCCCCCTCATTCGGGATAAAATAAACCTCACTTGGAGATAGGATGCGAGATTTCTTTTTTAAAACATGGAACAAATGCATCTGCTGAGAGCTTAGGACCTAAATGCTTTTGCTCTTAGAATGAATTATATATGGGTGAAGCATCTCCACTGTATCATATACTCTCACACAAAGACAATAGAGAATTCCTGTACAAAACAGTACTTAAAACAGCAGGGTTGAGGGACGCTTAAGATGCTAAATGGACCACCTTTAGACTTTTTACACTCATGATAGGCCTCTAAAGTCAGCATGCCGGCTGCCCTGTGCTATTGTGCCATTATGCTTAAGGCCCTGACCACAGAGACTATTACAGAGAATTAAAGGGCCGTCCATTTTCAATGACTGCTGATTTCTTTGCTGCTCTGCTGAGGACTTCCAATTACAATGTCAGCTAGCAGGTACACAGCAATTCTCTGGTCCCTGCCTTATGGCCTGTCTACTTGCCTCAGCAAGCCACTAAACAGATACATTTAATATGGGTGTGGGCTACTCTGATTTACAATAGATTTAAACCAAACAGATAAAACGAGGAGTGTTGGAGGGCCAGACCTGTGTCAGTTGTCAAGATGAATTTATATTATACAGAATTGATGTACACACACACAAACACACACACACACACACACACATTTATGAATAACTGTGAATATGGCTCCATGGTTTTATGGTAGAGGGCTTCTAGCCTAGCATGCATATATGTATGTATATGTATAAGTATGTGTATATGTATGTGTATATATATATAATATATATAGATGTTTTGTACATATTTTATATACATTTTACATATGTATTGTAGTATATATACATTATACATTAGAATATATACACTCTAATGATCAATGGAAACACAAGGGTTAACATAATGAAACTATAATTACATGAGTGAAAATATCACACTTTCAGATTTACTTTGCCTGCTTTAGTTTGATTTTCCCCTCAGGATATCAACAGATTGTAATAAAATTAAAATGATTAAGTGCTAAAATGAATTCTTCTCATGTAAATTTTATTATTTACTGTTTCTCAAAATAATCATTGCTGTTTGCCATCCACACTTTCTTCTTCCAAACGCTTTGTTCCAGCTGGATTAAGTACTACATTCATACTCATTTCTTCTTGTCTCCATGACAATTTATAAACTCTCTTCCTTCCCATTTCTGCATCCCTTGTGTTGTATTATCTAGAATCCAGTGCCTAAGGAAGACATGTCTTGACTTTTCAATTAGTGTACGGTGCCAAATGTGATCATTTTAAGATTTAACTAAAAGCATTCATAAAAATAAATTAAAAAATTTTCAAATAAACATTTATCATAATAAATTCCAAATAATGATACCATGATGGAAAAGTACCCTGTTGCAATCATTTCTTCATATTAATTTGTATCAATTTTTAATTAAATCATAAGAATTACTATGGCCCCTATGTAAAAGTAAGGCCCTTGAAGCTCATGTGACCAGAGGGTAACAGAGGTCAACTGTGATACCAGCCAAGAATCATAATTCCCACTTCTAGTCACTGGCTGAAAAGTGAGGTGCTCCCTGTAGAAGAACTGCCATCAACACCGGTACCTACCATAGGCGTTTCTCTTTGTAAACCTTCTGAATGCTCATCTCATTCAGTGACTCCATTGGATGAGCATTTACTCAACACTGAACCCCATTGGGCTGATAGGTGCCAATGACAAACGCGAATGTGAGCTGTGGAATTTCCAGCCCCATAAAAGCAGGGATAGAGCGATCTCTTTCTTCTCGGAGTTTGCTTACTGTCAGACACTGAAACAAGAGCAAAGCCATTCAAAATCAAGCCTTGGTTTCCATATAAAAATCATGGTTCTTGCAACACAGTGTCAGCCTGTCAGAGTTGTGAGACCATTAATGATTTCATACACAGAAAGCCATTAGAGCTATGCCTTGTTCTGTGGAATGATCCATTGCTTGGTTGTTCATTTTCCCTGCCTACCCACCTCCGTCCCAAGCCCATTTCTCTTCCAGATCTCCCAGTAATTATTTGTTGAATAGACATTTGTGAGAAAGTGATGTACCCAAAACTTCTAAAGATAATGTTATTCTTTGACAGCTCTCTCTGCTTGACTAATTTGCTTTGATTTTATTTCAGTTAGCACATAATGCTGAACACAGTTCTTACATTTGCCAGAGTCTGATTTGGCCCCTAAAATGTGTGCTTTCATCATTAGTCAGCTAATGAATAAGAGTTCAGTCACTGCTGGAGAGACTTGAACTCAGAGAGAAAGAGGTTATTCTTTTCACTGTAATGAATCTATTTAGATGAGAATAGACCATTATGTCTTTGGTGCGAAGTCCATGCATTTTGAATAGTTTCTTGAATCTTGTTCTTTTCCTTTTCTTTAAACAAGCAGCTATTATTCTCTTGTTACTTATTCAGTTTTAAAAGGAATCTTTTATATATTTCTTTCACCCTAAAGTCCAAGTTAGCACAGTTTCTCTTTTGTTGTACGCAAAACCACGTTGGCTTTGCCAAAGAATTTGGTGGAGACATACTTAAACCAGATTTAGTTTATAAGTTCTTCAAAGTTGAGAGGACTCACTAAAATTTTCTACCTAAATAATGATCTGGGATATTAGTTTCAATATAAAATTCTCAAGAGTCCAGTTTATGGGAGGTAGTAATGTATTTATCCTCAAAACACAAATTCTGTGGCAGACTACCTGAGTTCCCAGTCTGTCAAATTTACTAGATGTCTCCTTTGGTCTCAGGCTCCACGGTGCTAAGTGGTGACTAAAGGAGACATTCACACCATGTCTTATATCTAGATGCTCTCTGAATAGATGCAGGTATAGAAATCCATTCATTTTGTTTTTGCTGAGGAAAGGGTAGAGACTGAGAAGCATGGGGAATGGTGGTGAACCATAATATCTTTGGTAGTTCTTCCTAGAAAAGGTAAAGCCAAGGCTGAAGTTCACGGGTTCTGAAAGTTTAGCTGAATACGGACTACAATAACAGCGTTCTAATTATTGATATGATATGAAAGAAAGGTTGTGGGGTGATGAGCACAGTATGTCTACAAATGTATACATGTATCTGTGTCACTTGAGTATGAAATGCATGATGAAATACCTTTAGATAAGCAAGTAAGCAGAGGGAATTATGGGAAAAAAGGCAAGTCTGTGCATGTATGAGTGTATATATGTATCCTTTTAATGGGGTTTTGCTCCAATCTCTAAGCTACAAGGAGATAATTACAAGTTTAAACCTGACCCAGTTAGAGTCACATTAGAATAGATAAGTCCATGAGCTGCGCTGAGACTTGATTTCAAAAATTCAAGATTGGATATAGGGAAATGTAGTTAGAAACATTTGGGTAAGACCTGAAAATCGACTGGATTAAGAAGCTGCAAGGAGAGGGCTTGGAAAAGAGAATCTGGAAAAGCTGTTATCTGCAGGCTCAGTGTGTGCTGGATTTGAAGGATGATAAGTCAATCTAATATAATATTGACTTATATTATACAATATATAATAAAATAATAAGGCAGATCTAAGATATATTGCTTAAGTAGCTATGTGGACACTAAAGAGTTCACATGATTTAAGTAAACCCCTTTTAGGTAATGCACACTTGCTTTACGTCCAAATGTGTAGTACTAAAACAAAAGATAACAATTCCACATGTCAGTATGAATAGGTTACCATTCCAAAGCCTTCTTTTTCCTTTCCTTTAGCTCAAAGATAAGAGAAATAAGGCAAACAGAAGATTTTATGAATAAACTAAAAAGGCAGACAAACCAGCCATTTGTAGAAACACACAGTGATAGCTCATATCATTGTAGAAACACACAGGGATAGCTCATATCATTGTAGAAACACACAGGGATAGCTCATATCATTGTAGAAACACACAGGGATAGCTCATATCATTGTAGAAACACACAGGGATAGCTCATATCATTGTAGAAACACACAGGGATAGCTCATATCATTGTAGAAACACACAGGGATAGCTCATATCATTGTAGAAACACACAGGGATAGCTCATATCATTGTAGAAACACACAGGGATAGCTCATACCATTGTAGAAACACAGGGATAGCTCATATTATTGTAGCTAAGGCATGAACTGGGTGGTGTCTCATGTTAGGCTCTTTAATGACATTTTAGAAATGAAAATAGAACATCTACTAATGGTTCTGTAATTGCACTGCATTAAGAGACCACAGAGCATTAAGGAATGCAGAGGCTGTTGATCCAACGTGACCTGGCAGAGAGCAACCCTAGATGGTTGTTGTTGTTGTTGGTGGTGGTGGTGGTGGTGGTGGTGGTGCTTGATTCCTGCCAATGCTCCAAGTCTGGCTGACTGAGCTTTGTTTCATCTGAATTTCGAATTCTGTTGATACAGAATTTTCTAGTAATGACAAGAAAATTAAGAAACTGTATTTTAATCTAAACACAGTTGACAGTTATTCCAATTGTATTTCTTCTAAACCCAAGTAGTACCACAGTTAACAGCTAAGCAAAGAAAGGCAAAAAGGGCATAGAATGTGTAGTGGGGAAGGGATGTGAACCTCCTTATTCTTCCTCTGAATTAGCTGCTCTCATTCTCGAACCCAGAGAACGAAACAATTATGGAATGCTCAACTCTTTACAGTTTATCCTAATTTATTTTTCTAGGTGGTTTCCCTCCTATTTCAAACAAATATATGCTTTTAAATTCGGGATAAACCAGATATAAAATATACCAAGCTCTCAATCTGAGCCACACTCGTGGTCTATGGAGTCATAGACAGGAGCTGAGTCATAGGCTCCTCTCTCTCAGCTGCAGCCTCCAAACACTTAACCTCCTGGGCTGCAACATTTCTTCCCTGACATTAAGTTTTTTGGAATAAATTGTCCCTCAAATATTATCAAAGATATGTAGCAACAAACAATATTCTGTCACTCATTTGTGGGGAGGACTATTTCACATAAAATGTCTCTGAGTGACTGGAAGGAGGTGTTTGTAAAACCGTTAAACCAAGCAGTGATATGCCTTTGATTCTAGCACTGGGAAGGCACTGCAGATGGATTGGTGAGTTTGATGCCAGCCTGGTGTGCACAGTGAGTTCCAGGACAGGCAAAGCTGTACAGAGAAAACCCTGTCTTGGAAAACAAAAAGCAAAAACAAAACAAACAAAACGGTTTAATTAAACAATGAGATGCAAGACCGGGAATGCAAATACTGTTGACTATATTATATTAGTAAAATATTGCATAATCAAAATTCACATTTCAAATTAATTTTTCAACATTCATTATTTAAAAGACAAATACTGTCTTAGTTAAACTTAGTATGTACTAAACAAAACAAAAAAAGACTTGGGTGTAGGAAGAGGATTTGTAGGGAAGACAGAGAGCCAATAGGATTGAGGATGGAGATGAAAGTAATAGTGCAAATATTAATATATGTGTGTATTTATGTGTATATGTGCATGTGTATACATCTAAAATTATTAAAGAGAAAGTTTAATTTTAATTAATAAAGTATTTAAAGGTACATTATCTCTACTACATTATAAACTAGAGTATCATAACAGCTCAAATTTATGAAATGTTTAATGAGTCAATAAATGTAAATAAGTTTGCTTAATATTTTTAAATATATTTGTGATTAAATTCTAAGAACCTTTCGAAGTAAATAGAAATGTGTCTTTTAAGAGACAACTGATGTGTCTTCAACAAGTGACACTGGTAAAAATGGGTGGCTCAGTGCACAAGAATACAACAGATCCACAATTATCACTCTGCACAAATGTCAGCTCAAGATGCATCAAAGACCAGAGACACTGAATCTAACAGAAGCGAGTGTGGGACAAAGTCTTGAACTCACTTGCACAGGGGAAGAGTTTCTGAACAGAACACCATAGGCACAGGAAACAACATCACAATTCATATATGGGAGGGACCTTGTGAAACTGTAGAGCTTCTATATAGCAAAGGATACCACCATTCATACAAAGTAGGAGCCTACAGAATGACTTCACATCTGACAGAAGATACAAAAGAATTTTAAAACCTAGATATCAGGAAAATACTCCAATTAAAAAAAAAAAAAACGGACTACAGATCTAAAAAGAGAATTTTCAAAAGAGGAAATCAAAAGACTGAGAAACAAAGAAATATTCAGTGCCCTTGTTCATCAGGGAAATACAAATCAAAATTACATTAAGCTTTGCATTATACCCTTCTCAATGGCTGAGATCAATAATACAAGGGACAGCATGTGCTGGCAAGGAAGTAGAGTAAGGGAACACTCTATCCATTGCTGGTGTCAGCAAACGTATTTATCGGCTATGGAAACCAGTGTGGTGGTTCCTCAGACAGATGGAAATTGATCTATCTCAAGATTCAACAGTAGCACTCGGGAATTTACTCAAATGGCTCTTCATCCTACCACAGAGACACGTGCTCAGTCATGTCCATCGGGCTCTCTATGCAATAGCCAGAAACTGAAAATAACCTAGGTGGCCCTCATCAGAACAAATAAAGAAACAATAGTGCATTTGCACAATGGAGCATTACTCAGCTGATTAAAAAAAAAAAAAAACAAAAACAAAACAGACACAAAAAACAAAATCATAAAACTTGACGGTGAATGGTTTGAGGTAACCCAGAACCTAAAAGACAAACATGGTATATATTTGTTTCTATGTGGATACTAGTTGTTAAATCTTCAATAAGCAGGATTCAAACCACAGAACCACAGAGGTTAGGAATAAAGTAAGGGAGTAAAGGATTTCACAAAGAAGGGGAATTTAAATAGATATGGATCGATGTTTGGTAGGACTGTAATGAAAAAGTTAAACTGGGAGAATGAGAGAAACAGAGGTAACAGAGGGGATTTAGGAGACGTAGCTAAATCTAGGGGCAGTTGAGGTGTCATATAGAAACCCACTGCAGTAGAATTGCCTTAAAATATAAATCTATAGGAAAGAGATGTAAATGGAATCAGTAGGGGGGGTGAGGGGGGAGATGGAGCTCTAAATAACCATCTCTCACTATCACAGCCAGAAATGGGTTACTGCTGATCAAACTGTTGACCAAATGGGTCTCATGGAAACCTGAAACAACCCAGGATATTCTGAAAGCTATCGGTTGCTTTCCATGAGCTGATAGTAAACCCCATTGCTGAAGACAACACCCACACAACTCACTGAGAATGGAGAAGTTAAGCTGAGGTCTACTTAGAGCCTTCACTCCTACTGATCAGTGTTTATGGTACTGGGGCGTATTCTGCTTGCTACCAGAGAAGTAAGGTAAACACCAACTGAGCTATTATGCCTTTGATCTACAGTAGTAACATGCTTGCAAGACACGCTGGTGTAATCTTGGCATAAGAATTGTGAGAGTAACCACGCACTGATTGGATTTAAGACCCACTCTATGAGATAAAAACCTGATGCTAGAGGGTCATGGACCTAGAGAAAAACCAAATACAACTAACTGTTCTGCTAAACGAATACAGCAGTAAAATGACTCCTAATCACATTTGGTCATTCACGTGGTGGAGCAGTGTCTTGTTCAGCCAGCATCAGAGAAGCTTCTTCCAGCAGAAGTTGGGAACAAATACAGAGACCCAGAACTGGACAATGTGCAGAGGGTGTCCATAAGTCCCCTCAGGGCTCAGGGAATCTAATGGAAGAAGAAGCAGAAAGATTGTAAGAGTCAGAGGGTGTGGATGAGTCCAGGGAAACAAAGACTCTAGATACAACAAAGCTGGTGTACATAGAAACTCACAGCATGCGGGGGTCTAAGTCAAGTGGGGTCCAGTATGAAAGAAGTGGACAGAGCCCTTATGCAGATCTATTGCCCATTAGTAACTAATCAGAAAACAAACAGAAAAACAAAAAACAATAACAACAACAACAACAACAACATAAACCCCAAAACCAAAAACAAACCAACCACCACCACCACCAACACCAACTAGTTTTCTCTAATGGAGTCTGTGGCAGAACCTTTCCCTAATGAATAAAGAGCCAATCACTGGGTAAGTAGGCAGGACTTCCGGGTCAGAGAGAGGAAGAGGGGAGGCAGAAGAAAAATACTCGGTTTTGGGAATGAGAGAGAGCATGGAGGCCAAAATGTAGGTAGGTAGTGTAGTCCCCAGTTTAGGTGGCAAATCTGTGGGATCCTCTACCTGAGGAATTAACCTAGAATAGCTTACAAATTAGGAAGCTAGCGGCTGCGTTTAGTGGCTTTGTCCAGCAGTTGTGTTACCTGTTGATTCCAAACTAAGAGTGTGTGATATTTTCCTTCACTCGGCAACTTGCCTGGGTTCCAGAGAGAAAGGTACAGCAGCAAAGCGTGGGTTTGAGAGAAGTGCACCCCAGCTTGCCGTGGGAATTTCGAAGCTCCGGGTCAGATGAGAACAGTCCAGGTTGTCTGTCAGTGACTCCCCAATGGTGGCATGGGATTCACATTTTTTATTTCACGCTAAAGCTACAGAAGTCTCACTGTGTAGGCAAACCACACTAAGGGCAGTCCGCAAGCTCCAACAAAACAACCACAACAACAGCAAGAAAAATAACTCTATGGTAATTTTTTTGGGAGGGGGTTCTTTTGTTTGCTGTTCTCAATGTTATTTTCCACTTAGAGGTCTTAAGAGTATGTACCATGGTTTCCAATTTTACGTCTGCATGGGATTTTCCTACTTATGGATGTTTGCCTGTGTGTGGGTATGTGTGTGTGTGTGTGTGTGTGTGTGAGAGAGAGAGAGAGAGAGAGAGAGAGAGAGAGAGACAGAGAGAGAGAGAGAGAGAGAGAGAGAGAGAGAGAGAGAGATTTGTGATTTTTCTTTGACTCTCTCCCTTTCTCTCACTCTCCCCTTGTTCAATTGTTTTGTCCTGTTTTATTTTTATTTTCACTTCTTTTTTTCTCTTCCTCCTCCTCTCCCTTCTCCCCTTCTTCATACTCCTTTTTCTAGAGGCCCACGTTTTTCTTTTTTTAATGAAATCAAGAAAGATGTGTGTGTAAGTTGGGTGAGAAAAACTAATCAGAACTTCTCATATTTGGAGAAGTGAATGTCCCCACCAAAGGCCTCGCAGCCAGCAGCATCCATCCCCCCCCCCCCCAGGAGTTCACACACTCCCAGGGACACAGAAGAACTTCAGAGCAGTGGCCTTCTGTCATCTGTCTACTTTTCACCTGCTGTTGGGGGCTTGAGAAGTTTAGAAAAAAAAAAAAGTAAAGTTGAAGCTTACTGTCTGTGTGTAATTAGCAGCAGTACAAATGTGCCCATCTGTGTTGGGCAGCCCCAGAACTGTAAGTACAAGCAGTAGAAAGTACTTTTCTCTTTTAGCCTGGCAAACGAAATCCATTGAAAAAGCCTGGTTAGCTTGTTACTTTCTTGTGAAGAGAAGGAAATAAGAATCTTCAACAACAAGAAAGAAGTCCATCAGTCAGGCTGAGTGAGGATGGTGGGTACCTTGTGTTGACATGGCCCACAGAGCCCAGACCCTCTGTTATGCACAGAGCATCCTCCAGAAGCCCCTTCCTGTGTCCCTAAGGACATGCACAGTGACTCTGACAGGGCACTGCTGGCCTCCAGACTGCACTCTGTAGGCTTTAGCACTGAGCTGGACCAGATTATGAAGGCAAGGTTACTAACAAGCAGTCTCAGACTCAGTCATCTGAGGTGGACTCCGTCTCCTTCATCCAACAGGGAAGAATTTAAGACTCTGAGGAACAGTCTCCCTCTACGGAAAAAAAAAAAAAAAAGACAGGTTTATCTACTCAGTGCATAAACAGCAGTGGTCAGACAACTCGACTCTTGTTTTCGATTGAAGCTTACCAGGCTTTTTGCTCTGTTTGTCATGCATTCAGGGTTTTGTTTTGTTAATAATAGATGTACAAAGCCGTTCTGTAACATGCATTTTTAATCTACACCATGTAGATTGTGCTTTGTCAGATTTTTATATAACCTGGGAGTTTAGGAAATCTTTGTGACTCAGTAACAGCTACTCAAACCTTCATGACTAATATCCATAAGGTGATTATGCTGTTTAATTAGTCAGGCAAGTGACTCATGATATTCTACAGGGTTTTAAAGAAAAAAAGGAATCATTAACAATTGGTCACCTATGGTCTGGTGAGCTGACTCAGTGGCAAGGTGCTTCCGTGCAGACCTGATAAGTAAATCTCATGAGGAACCAGATAAAAACTAACTGCAGAGAAAACTTGCTCTCTGATGTGCCTGCCTGCACATCTGCCCAGAAACAGCTGGACGCACTGCATCCTCATGTGGAAGAGAAATGACAGATGCTGGCCTTCAGTGCCTGTTCTCTTCTTTGCATCATTCAGGACAGACAGTGCAGGAAAATTTACCCCCTACATTTAGAGTGGTCCTTCTCATATCAGTCTGCAAAGTCCTTCACTGGCAGGCCTAGAGATTTGTCTCCAAAGTGACATGAGGTCCTGTCAAATTGTCAATCAGCATGCCACTGCAGTTATGTAGAAATACAAACTATATTGAAAACACATCAGTTAAACTGGATATGTATTATCATTTCCTTTTAAATTTCTTACATATAGAGAGAACACTCAGTTTTTGCTTCTATTACATATTATGACTTATTCCTATCTCACAGGGTTCTCCTACAATAAAAGAAGTAAGACCAAAAGACAGGAGGGAGATCAACACTCTACTACAGTCTGCCAATCATATATGTATATGTGCCTTAGTTTACTATTCATAGTTAGATGTGTGTGTGTGTTTCAAATAGTCTACTAATCACACTTAGGTGTGTGTATTTGTGTGTGTGTGTGTGTGTGTGTGTGTGTGTCTTAAATAGTCTAGTAATCATAGTTGCAAACTTTCAGATGAAATAGATTCTTGAAAGATTATGTTCCCAAAGGTTATAATTAATCCTTCCTGGCAAAATAGATTATCTATCTATCTATCTATCTATCTATCTATCTATCTATCTATCTATCATATATAAATAGGAATATAAATATATTATATCTATATATCTACATAAAAGTTACATAGATAGACAGACAGACAGATAGATAGATTAGATGTAGATAGATACATGAAAAAGGAATGACAAGTGAAGCCAAGACAATCTTTTGAAGCCACTGAACACTCCGTGTAGCCCCGTTAGAGATTATTTCTATTTGCACATGGAATAGAGATATCTTTGTTATGGTTTAATTTGTGGAATACTTGGAAGTCGTTGATGGTTTTCAGACAAGGTATTTGTGGTACAGGAAGAGCTTTCAATGGGCAGAGCAAAAGGCAAAGTAGGAGATGTGGTAGCCTCATCTGTGGCAATCAGAAGGGATGATGAGAACACACACCACAGGGAGACCTACTCAAGTCCTAATGGGTAGAACCTACTGACCTGTTAGCTATGATGAGCAACCAGAAAGACATCTCAGAGTCCAGGTGTATAGCTTGGGGCGTCTTAGCAATTCAGCTTCCTTTAGCTGGTTTCTGAGACTCTGAAACCCCATTCCCA
Organism: Micromys minutus; assembly: GCF_963924665.1. Classification (NCBI taxonomy): domain Eukaryota; kingdom Metazoa; phylum Chordata; class Mammalia; order Rodentia; family Muridae; genus Micromys; species Micromys minutus. The sequence continues at coordinate 9,397,606 of NC_137957.1, forward strand.
TCTTATCAGTTCCTCTCAAACCACACAACATTTTCTCATTTACAGTACAGCATTGGGCATTTTACAGTGGTTTAACAGAACCTCTGCTTGCCGATCTGTTGGAACCAGTGGTTTACAGGGCCTGCTTCTCACTGGGCTAGAGAGCCTAGCCTGCCAACCAGTCTTGAGTTTATGTTGATGTGCACGTGTCTTTCAAAGTGCAAAGCCTAACTCTGTGGTGTTCTGCTGTTGCATTGAGCCTCTGCCTGTCCAAGGATGCTTGTGAATATTCTCTATTCTGCCCTCTCTTGAGTTTTTAGCTTACCTACTACCACCCTCAGCCTTTGGAAGGAATACTTCCATTAAGGATGAGAAATAACAGGTCTTTTAGGTAATTTCAAGCATGAGGCAATGGAGGCCACTACCTAATGCATTTGCAGCAACTGTGTTTTAGTCTTAGAAGTAAGGTCTGCAGACTCATGAAGCTATTATCGAGAATAATGGGGACCAGTTACCTTCATCTCCTGCAGGCAAATACCTGAGGGGGAAAACTAAAACCTGCGGTTTCCAGAGAGAAGAATGTATCTCCTTGTGTCAATTAGGCCCTTGCTGAATTATTGACCACAGCTACAGATAATTTATTTAAAACACTGCAAGGCACTTTCCCCGGTTCTGAAGGCAAACACAGCTTGTTTATAACTCACGCAGGCATCTCCAGCCGGGCTAGTCCTAAATCCTGCATTTTCTTGTCACTGGCACACTGTGGGCAGAAGTGAGGATTTCCTAGTGTTCTTGGAAAGGAATTACCAGGTCAGGTTTTGGAACCCCTGACACAGTTTATGTGTACTTCTCATCTGAGAGCAGACTTTACGGAAAGGCTTGAGAGAAGCCCCAGCTTCATCCTGACTTTGTCTCTCACAGGCTGGAGATGCACTTGTCCTGGTGACTGTTTTTGTTAGTGAGAGTGGAAAGCACAGTGTGGGCTTCAGTGAGCGCCTTGGGCGAGGCAGACGAGGGAGCGAAGGTGCAAAGCTTCCTGGAGGATGGGTGGGAACAAAGAAACCTCAGCCCTTCTCAGAGCAGCAAATGTTCTCACAAGGATATCCTTGCAACCCACAGTTGTCATTGTAGTGACAACTTTCCACATTTTGCTCTGCTGGGGAGTGACTCCAGGTGGATGAGCAAGCCTACTGCCATCCTCATGAAACCTGTGTTCTGATGTGAGAGAAAAGGGGGCGGGGAGGGAATGCTCTTTCATTCTTCAAAGTCTGCTCCTCAGCCCAGTGATGTGCAGCAGTCATACAAACCCTTGTTGTTGCTGCTGTGAACTTTGTTTTTAATTAATCATCTCATTGGTTTACATTTCAAATGTTACCTTCCTTACCCCTCCACTATTCCCCATCGCACCCCCTTCCTCTTTGTCTCTGTGCAGGTGCTCCTCCACCCACTCACACCCTCCAGCCTTCCTGTCTCACAGGTCTAGCATCCCCCTAAACTGAGGCATCAAGCCTTCCTCCCCTCCCATTGTCTTCTTGGGCTGCTAGGTGTTGCTAAATGCCTAGAGCGCTTGCTCTTTTGTTAAAATAATGCATAGAGGACTGTGAGGAAAAAAGCATGCTCTTAACTGATTAAACTCTGGTCCTAGGTACAGGTAATAAGAGTCTGTGAGGAAGGTGTGTCAGCCATTTGTCCTGAGTGTTACAAGCAGTTTCCTAATGCTTGGTGTGCACTAGATCACATGACGTGCGTTTACAGTGTGTGGGTTTCTAGGCCCAGCACCTTGCAAGTGGAGAAAGTATTTCTGAGTTAAATATCCTGGAATTTGAGTATCCAAGATGCAACTTGGAGCCTCTTATGAGATCAGGTGCTTGTATAACATGAGAAAAATCTTATAACTGGATAGGAACACATCAGTTAGACATGGTTGCTCAACTATTGTTCTAACACTGTTTAAGTTGCTGTCCTTAAAAATTATCTTTGTGAATATAAATTCAAACCAATATCAAAGAAAAATAACAAATTGAATTGCAGTGCTATATCTGTTTTGCATTATAGAGACATATAAACACATACATTATATATATATATATGTATATATGTATATATATATATGTGTGTGTGTGTTGTATATATCTTTAATATAATATATGTGATATGTGATATAAACATATAATACAAATGTGTAATATATAATTTGCAGTGTATAATATATAATATACCATATATAACATATAAACAATGTATCATGTATAATACGTAAACTTTTAAGAGGAAGGTATGGTCAATGAAAGCAGAAAATAAGAACTAAATGAAAATGAAGTCTTGACATCCCATCTGTTGATTAAGAAATGAACCATAGAGATGGCTTAGCATTAAAGGCTAGGCTCAGAAGGAACATGAGATAAAGAAGCAGCTTCAGCAAGAAGTTCATGACCAGCATCAGGTTAAATACGGCTTTTAGGAGGATAGTAACTGAGCATGGTCCCTTAAATGAAGTGACTGCTCTGAAAATAGCCATGTAAGCTGAAAAGAATGGAGAAAGTACTATTTATTATTATTATTAGTATTATCATCATCATCATCATCATCATCATCATCATCATCATCATCATCATCATCATCATCATCAAGGCTGTTTCGGTTACTAAAATCCTCTGCTCAACCTTTATGCACATTGATTAGAGTAGCCTTTGATGAGAGTTTGAATTCGCACACATTTCCCTGAAGGACAGAGAACATTACTAAGCCATGGCCCCTTGAGAAGGTTTCTGTCATGTGCCTGACCTGCAGCTTTTGTTAATAACTGTACTGAGACACAGCTCAGAGAACCTGCCACATTGAAGAGCCCTGTTGGTGTTGGCACTGTGCTGTCTGTGCCATCACTACTGTGTGCTTTCTCTCCCGTTTTCCCTTCCCTTTTCTTTTTTTTAAAAGCCAGATTGTCTGTGCTTTCTGTATCAGCCAATCCTAGGGACTAGGAAGTGAGTTTCCACGTGCTTCGTGTTTGCTGTTCACTGTACACCTCTGGAAACCATGTACAATTATGGCCAGTTTCCTATTTGCATCTCCCATCTTATTATTGATGTGTGAGAGATCTCTAGATGTTCCAACCACCTCATCAGACATTGTTAGAGAGTGTTTTATTTTTAGTGAATTCTCTGCTGGCTTTGGAACAGGTTCTCAAGTAGCTCAGGCTGGATTTGAACCTGTTACAAGAGCCATGGATTATCTAAAACTTCTAATCCTGTTGTTTCATCTCCACATAGTGGGAGAGTCATGTACCCTAACACCCAGCTTCCTGCAGCTTTGGGTCCCACAGTCAAGGCTATGAGTAGGTAATCAGGCACTTGTAGCTGTAAGTTGAACACAGGACATGATGGTGACCAATCTACTGCTGCTCTATGTTCTCAGCTCCATAGGTCATATCCTCAATTCATAGTGTAATGACTCGAACATCTGGAAGTTTCCTGGCTTCTGACACTTCCACATTATCAGTATTACTGTAAATTTTTATTCTTTATCAAAATGCTGAATTTATGGATGTGTGCTGACTTAATTATTTTGAAGATGAATACTACAAACACACAATCTTCTTTCATTTACAAGATCTATATTGTCCTTTCAAATGTGTTGCTTGAGAATTTCAAACATGTAAGTGATGTCTTTTGAGCATTTAGAGTCTCACTCGACCCCTCTAACTTCCCCTAGACCCATCCCCACCATGTGCCCCTCCCAACTTCATGGCTTTTTCTTCTTTTAAAGTTAGTTTTGTTTTTATTTGTGTGTGTGTGTGTGTGTGTGTGTGTGTGTGTGTGTGTGTGTGTGTGTGATGGCATTTGAAGGGTACATATGTGTTGAATCTCCCTGGAGATGGACTTACAGGCAGGCCTAAGCAGCTTGACACAAGTGTTGGGGACACAGAGGGCTTCTGGGAAAACAGTCAACCTCTTAACCATTGATTCAGCTCTCCAGCCCCTCCTCTTTACCAGTGCCTTCTGTGGGTGCCTGTGCAACCTACCAGAGGCCACATTTGCCAGTCGCCTTTCAGATAGGGGTGGAGACTCCTGAGCCTCTCCCCTACCCCAATGGATGGTTGGAATGCTTCTCCGTGACAGTGCTATGAGTTCATGCATTACGTGAGCTAGAAGACACTGCTTCTCAGCATTCTCCTGACCCCTGGCACTTACGTTCTTTCTGCCCTCTTCTCTATCATGTTACCTGTGAGCTGAGGAAAGGGGGGTGGTGTGTATTATCTATGTTTCATTTGGTACTGAGATATCCCTTCTTAACCTCACTCTTTTGCCTTAATGTTGACTATCAGTCCCTTGGTAACCCTTGCTTTCACGATGGGTATCAGGTAACTTAGAGTTTAAGAATCGCTTTTACCATCTTTGTGCAGAGAAGTCCTATTCCATGTATCATGGCTCTCCGCCTTTCCTATAACGTCGGACTGAACGGAATTTGCCGAAAGCCAAAGCATTGTAAAGTGAACTCTGGCTGGAGAGTAGCATGTTGGAAAATCATATGTTGTTATTTTGAAACACTTTATTTTCTACACCTCTGAAGCTTTAGCAGTAATTTACTCTCCCCTCCTTGGGCTGTATTTCTTACTACCATAGATGTCTGTGTTACTGATACAGCTACTTTCTGAATAGTATAATCTGTGTTGCAATGGCCCGTCCTCCAAACTTGGAGACCTCTCCGGTCCCTAAGTCTGGTAGCTCCCCTCCTCCCCACCTCTCATCCCTGTTGTCCCCCTTCCTATCCAAGTTGCTTTATTCAGACATAACCACATACTGTCCCTGTTACTGGAACCATCTTCACCTGGCTGATTTTTTTCACTGTGATGCCAGATCAGTGTCCTTTAAAGCCTCTCCATTAGAGTCAAGAAAACATTGAGACTCCTCATCATCATTCCATGTGGTCTGACGCTTACCTCTCTTTGACATCATGAACACACACCAGCAGAATCTTTACACAGAAGAAGTCCACTGCCACACACATGCTCTTCCTCACACTTGACAGGTTTAAACCTTCAGGCACTAGCACACTTGATTATATACTCTTGATTCCTTGCATTGATTCCTCAAAAGTTTTGTCCATGGCTAAGCAAAAGATCACTTGCTCCGAGAAGTCTTGCCCCTGATATTTCATTTAAATGCATTAGATGTATGCTGTGCTCTCCATTCGTCATTATGCTCTGCTGAAATCCTCATTTTATTGACTCTCCCGTTATATTGCTTAAGGTGAGAGTTTCCAAGTTGCAGCCTGTCTCTTTTTTTTTTAGATTTAGTATAATGCTCAGGCAGTGTGCATGAACGCTGAATAAAGAGAAATAGAAAGACAATGAATTATTCTCGGTGCAGGAGATAGTGAAGCATTTCATTTTCATTAGTAATTGAAGGACCAGAAATGGTGGATCATGTCCATGAATATCAGCAGGCAGGAAGGAGAGAAAGGAGGTGTGAGTTCCTGAGAGTTTTCTTTTGTTTTGTTTTTCTTTATTTTTTTCCATCACAGCTGGCTAGCCTGAGAACTCATATTTCATAAACATCCCAAACCTGAAAAACTTTCATTTACTGAAAACTCCACTCTACCCTAAGGTAGACCATCTTCTTAAATTTTTAAAATTTTTCTGTGGTACTTTTTGAAATCAACTAATTCAGAGTAGAGTTCAAGGTTCAACCTCAGGCAGTGAGGGATAGCTAAGCTCCTCTCTTGCATAAGGAAACAAATCCAGAAGCCATCTAGCTCGCTAGTCTACTGCGACATTGATGTGCCCGGGTGCATGTGATTGACAGCGTGGGCCATGCAGCATTGTCTTTTAAAGGTGGTTTTATGTGTCTGGATGTCAGTCCAGCATGTATGTCTGTGTAGGCCTGGTCCCTCCGAGTCCAGAGAGGGGGTCACATCCCCCGAAACTAGAACTGTGATGGATTGTGGGTGCGATGTCAGTGCTGGAATCGAATTGGGGCTCTAGGAAGGAAAATTCCGTGCTCAGTCCTGTCTCCAACCGTACAGTGTTAAAAACAAAGCTGCGATGCTTTACGTTCTACTCAACCGTCAGTAAATATGCATTATTTTCTCAATATTACTAACACACGACACGCATTCCAAGGTTCTGAAAGCACTCTATGAATTGGCAGGTTCATGTGCTTTATATATGTTTTTTTTTTTTTTTTTTTTTGCAGATGAAAATGTTGAAGGTCGTTTTTGATGCCAGACTGTCTAGTCAGTCTTTCCATTTCTGGTCAGTGAATATTGGATTTTGAATGTTTTATGAGATAAATTATCATTCTTATCTCTGTAAAAAATATTAGTAATATAACATAATTGTTTTACGTTTCTAGATTACTTGTATAACAAAAACAATTCAAACTGTCTGACTTAAAAGTGTGTCTGTATCTACATGGATGAGGGGAAGGCAAAGGTTACTACCTTATTTGCATGCTTCTCTCTCCGAATGATAGTTTTAGTTTAATATTATATAGAAGCATTCTGTACGTGTGTTTTAGAAATTGCTTGACTTCTGTTGGAATGTGACTATAGGAATGTGGCAAAAGCACATTTTATGATGAAGTACACAGATGAAGAAGAGAATAAATGTAAGTTATATACATTAAATATGTGGAGAATATCAAACTTCATCTCTTAAAAGCAAATGATCAATTGTGAGTATGTACTCAGATGATTTAGATACTTAGAATATTAATAAGGTAATAAGTTGCCCATCAGTACTAATATTGTGATAAAATATAAGAAAATGTAGCACTCAGATTCTTCATCATGATAATACCTCCCTTTATTTAGAAAAGGAACATGAATCCACTGACTGTCCAATCAGAGACCCACCATGAACACATGGCACAGGAATCACAGGGCTGCCTAGGACTGGTCTCTTCTGGTCTCCATCTCCACCCTGAGCTGGGGTGTCCCACGACCATCGAAATCTAAAACCTGCCCACAGAGTGCTGGTCTAACGGGAAAGCTGTCACTCATAAGCCCACAGGTGGGACCCCACTTTCACTGCACTGACAGCACAATGAGAAACCTGCCAGGAGCACATGGGGTGTGAGCATGAAGACCACCCCTGCAACATACTTACTCTCTACCTATAATATGTGTGTGTGTGTGTGTGTGTGTGTGTGTATGTGCGCGCACGCGCGCGCGCTCGTGTTTGTGCTCCAGCATCTTGTCAAGTCCAGGTGTTTATTACATCTAAAACAGCTCCAGAGAAGCAACCTACAGATTCTTCAGCCTTCTCTCTCGCAGACACAGATGCTTCTATTGGACCTGTTCCTTCTGACCTATCCTCAGATGGTTCCACAGACCCTGGACAGTAAAGAAACAACTCCCAACCGTGTGGAAGCCACAGGGTGGCCTGGGACAGGACCCTTTCAGTCTGCATCTGTGCCCAGAGCTAAGGCTGTCCCATAGCCCACCAGACCCAAAACCTGCCTGGAGAGAGAGCTGGTCTCCCATCTCATTCCTAAGATCACAAGCTCACTGGCCCACAGGAGGGAAAAGCTCTAGTTGGAGACAGCAAGACCAACTACCATCACAGATAACAAGATTGCAAGAGGCCAGTGCAAGAACCTAAGCAACAGAAACCAAGACAAAAAGGACAAAGCTCCTAATCCAAAGCATCCAGGAAATACAGGACACAATGAGAAGACCAAACCTAAGGATAATAGGTGTAGAAGAGAGCAAAGATTCCCACATTAAATGTCTTAAACAAAATTATAGAAGTAAATATTTTCAACAGAATTATGGAAGAAAATGTCCCTAACCTAAAGAAAGAGATGCCCATGAACATATAAGAAGCTTACAGAACTATAAATTGTACCAGGAAAGAAATTACTCTCACTACATAATAGTCAAGACACCAAATGGACAAAACAAAGAATATTAAAAGGGAAAAAAATCAACTAACATATAAAGACAGCTCTATCAGAATTACACCAGACTTCTCAACAGACACTATGAAAGCTAGAAGATCCTGGACAGATGTCATATGGACCCTAAGAGAACACAAATGCCAACCCAGAATACTATATTCAGCAAAACTCTCAATTAACATAGATGGGGAAACCAATATATTCTATGATAAAAACAATTGCATACAATATCATTTCACAAATTCAGACCTAAAAAGGATAATAGATGGGAAACTCCAACACAAGGGGGGGAACTATACCATAGGAAGAGCAAGAAAGTAATCTTCTTGCAACAATCACAAAAGAATATATCCACACAAACATAATTCTACCTCAAACAACAAAAATATCAGGAAACAACAATCACTATTCCTTAATGTCTCTTAATGGACTGAATTCCCCAATAGAAAGATATAGAATAACAGACTGGATAGTAAACAGAACCCAGCATTTTGCTGCATACAGGAAACTCATCTCAGTGACAAAGACAGACACTACCTCAGAGTAAAAGGCTTGGAAAAAAATTAAAAAAAAAAAAAAGGTTCCAAGAAACAAGCTGGAGTAGCCATTCTAATCAAATAAAATAGATTTTCAACCAAAAGTTATCAAAAATGGTAAGAAAGGAGGACACTTCATATGCATCAAAGGAAAAAAGTATATCAAGATGAACTCTCAATCCCCAACATGTATACTCCAAATGCAAGGGCACCCACATTAATAAAAGAAGCTTTACTAAAGCTCAAAGCATATATTGCACCACACACAGTAATAATAGTGGGAGACTTCAACACCCCACTCTCATCAATGGCTAGGTCATGGAAGCAAACTAAACAGAGACACAGTGAAACTAACAGAAGTTATGAAACAAATTATTTTAACAAATATCTGTAAAACATTTGTCCTAAAAAAAAAAAAAAAAAGAATATAACTTCTTCTCAGCACTTCATGGTACCTTCTCCAAAATTTACTATATAATCAGTCACAAAACAGGCTTCATCAGATACAAGAAGATTGAAATAATCCCATGCATACTACTAGATCACCATGGACTATGGCTGGTTTTCAGCAACAACAAAAACAACAGAAAGCCCACATACACATGGAAGCTGAACAATGTTCTACTCAATGCTAACTTGTTCAAGGAAAACAATAAATTAAAAACTTTTTAGAATGCAATATAAATGAAAGCACAACATACCCAAACTTGTGGGAAACAGTGATAGCAGTGATAAGTGTAAAAATTACAGCACTGAATGCCTATAAAAAGAAGCTAGAGAGATCATATACTAACAACTTGAAAGCACCACTGGAAGCTCTAGAACAAAAAGAAGCAAGTATACCTAAAAGGAGTAGAAGGCAGGAAATAATCAAACCCAGAGCAGAAATAAACCAAGTAGAAACAATATGAACTATAAAAAGAATCACCAAAACCAGGAGTTGGTTTTTTGAGAAAATCAGCAAGATAGATAAGCCCTTAGCCAGACTAACCAGGGGGCACAGAGAGAGTATTTAAATCAATAAAATCAGAGATTAAAGGGGAGACATAACAGAAACTGAGGAAATTCAAAAATTTTCAGATCCTACTACAAAAGCTATACTCAGCAAAAGTTGAAAATCTGGAGGAAATGGACAATTTTCTAGACAGATAACAGTTACTAAAGTTAAACTAGAATCAGACGAACCATCGAAATAGTCCCATAACTGCTAAAGAAATAGACACAGTCACCTCAAACTATTCTACAAAATAGGAACGGAACATTACGCAATTCATTCTTCAAAGCCATAACTACACTTATACTTAAAGCACACCAAACAAGGAAAGAGAACTTCAGACCAAGTTCCCGTGAATATCGATGCTAAAATACTCAACTAAATTCTTGCAAACCAAATCCAAGGACATATTGAAACAGTCATTCACCATGATCAAGTAGGCTTCATCCCAGGAATGCAGAAATGTTTCAATATAAGAAAATCCATCAACATAATCCACTACGTAAACAAACTCAAAGAAAAATACCACATGATCATCTCATTGGATGCTGAGAAAGCATTTGACAAAACTTAACACCCCTTCCTGATAAAAGTCTTGGAAGTTATCAGAAATTCAGGGTTCCTACCTAAATGTAGTAAAATTAATACACTGCAAACCAGTAGCCAATATCAAACTAAATGGGGAGAAACTTGAAGCAATCCCACTAAAATCAGGGACTAGACAAGGCTGCACACTGTCCCCCTACCTGTTCAGTATGGTACTGGAGGTCCTAGTTAGATCAATTATAGCACAAAAGGAGGTCAAAGTGATACAGATTGGAAGGGAAAAAGTCAAAATATCACTATTTGCAGATAACATAGTAGTATACTTAACTGACCCCAAAAATTCTACCACAGAACTCCTACAGCTGATAAACAACTTCAGCAAAAGTGGCTGAATATAAAATTAACAAATTAGTAGCCTTCTTCTCCTCAAAGGATAAACCCTAACCAAGTAAGTGAAAGATCTGTATGACAAGAACTTCAAGTCTTTCCTCAAGGAGGAAATTGAAGATCTCAGAAGATGGTCATGGATTAGAATGGTCAACATAATAAAAATGGCCATTTTGCCTAAAGCAATCTACAAATTCGATGTTATTCCTATCAAAAATTATAACTCAGTTCTTCATAGAGTTAGAAAAAGCAATTTGCAATTTTTTTTGAATAACAGAAAAGCATGGGTAACAAAACTATCCTCAACAATAAAAGAACATCTGGGGGAAACACCATCCCTGACCTGAAGCTGTATTACAGAGCAATCATGGTAAAAAGCTGCCTGGTACAGAGAGAGGCAGGTAGACCAATAAAATAGAATTGAAGACCCAGAAATGAGTCCACACACCTTTGGTCACTTTATCTTTGACAAAGGAGCTAAAACCATCTAAGCAACCATTTTCAACAAATGGTGCTGGTTCAACTAGCGTTCAGCATGTAGAAAAACACATATTGATCCATTATTATCTCCTTGTACAGAGCTTAAGTTCAAGTGGATCAAAGACCTTTACACAAAACCAGATACACTGAAAACAATAAAAGAGAAAGTGGGGAAGAGGTTAGAACCCATAGACACAGGTGAAATTTTCCTGCACAGAACACCAATGGCTTATGCTCTTAAGATCAAGAATCAACAAAAGGGACTTCATAAAATTGCAAAGCTTTTGTAAGGCAAAGGACACTGTCATTAAGACAAAACAACAACCACCAACCAGAATGGGAAAAGATCTTTACCAATTCTACATCTGATAGAGGACTAATAGCTAATATATACAAAGAACTGAAGAAGTTAGACTCCAGAGAATCAAATAATCCTATTTAAAAAATGGGGGACAGAGGTAAACAAATAATTCTCAACTGAGGAATATCGAATGGCTGCAAAGCACCTAAAGAAATGTTCAACATCCTTAGTCATCAGGAAAATGCAAATCAAAACAACCCTGAGATTCCATCTCATACCAGTCAGAATGGCTAAGATCAAAAACTCAGGTGAGAGTAGATGCTGGTGAGGATGTGGAGAAAGAGGAACACTCCTCCGTTGTTGGTGGGATTGCAATTGGTAAACCACTTTGCAAATCAGTCTGGTGGTTCTTCAGAAAATTGGACATAGTACTACCCAAAGACCCAGCTATTCCACTCTGGGCATATACTCAAAAATACTCCAACTTATAACAAGAACACATGCTCCACCATGTTTATAGCAGCCTTATTTATAATAGCCAGAAGCTGGAAATAATTCAGCAACAGAGGAATTGTACGGAAAATGTGGTTCATTTGCACATTAGAGTACCACTCAGCTATTAAAAACAATGTAATTTGATGTCAAGGCAATACACTATTAGACAGCAAAAAGTAGAACAGGGACAAAATTTTTGTGAAGGAGAGAGAGGAGGAAGCAACATGGAGGCCGACATAGATGGTTTCGTGCATCTCTACATGGACACAGGTTGTTTTGACTGTTTTATAAGGGATGGAATTGTACAGGATGCTCTGACTTATCTAGGTGGACAAATTATATACCAATTGGATCAGAGTATTTTTGTGTGTGTTTTTGATGTGGCAACTTAATTGAGTTCAAAAGAGGGAGCAGTGGTGGGATGCACCAACCCCGCTGAGGATTGGGATGTGTCTTTGTCGGGCTTGGCGACAACCCACTAAGGGAAGGTGAGTGAAAACAGCCTGGTGGGGTGGTAGTGGACCACCCAGATCAAAAGCAACCAGGAGTGGCCCTCATGGTAGAGGAAGAGTTTAGGGTGCATGGCTCCACACTGGAGAGGCTCTCGGGGAGTGAGACCACAAGGGACCAGTAGCAGCAGATTTCATTTTTAATATTTACTGCAACATCTACCTGAAATTCTTAGGCAAATGCATGGAACTAGAAAATATTATTCTGAGTGAGGCAACCCAGTCTCAAAAGAACATACACTGTATGCACTCGGTGATTAGCGTATCGTAGCCCAAGAGCTCTGAATACCTAAGAAACGGTTCAGAGACCTTATGAACCTTAAAGAGAAGGAAGAACATACTGTGAGTGCTTTAGTCCTTCTTAGAAGAGAGAGCAAAATATTCATGGAAGGAAACAAAGGGACAAAGAGTGGAGCAGGGACTAAAGAAAAGGAGATTCTGCCTCACCTGGGGATCCATCCCATATGCAGCCGCCAAACCCAGTCACTATTGCTGATGACAGGAAGTGCTTGCTGACAGGAGCCTGATATGGATGTCTCCTCAGAGGCTCTGCCAGAGCCTTACTCATACAGGTGAGGTAGCTTGTAGCCAACCATCGCACTGAGCATGGGGACCCCAATGGAGGAGCTAGGACTGAAGAAACTGAAAGGGTCTGCAGCCCCATGGGAAGAACAGTGTAAAACAACCAAATCCCTCTAGAGCTCCCAGGGACAAAACCACCAACCAGTGAATACACATGGAGGGATCCATGGCTCCAGCTGCACGGGTAGCAGAGGACGACACTGTTTGCATCAATAGGAGGGAAAGCCTTTGGTCATTTCCCCAGTGTAGGGAAATGCCGGGGAGATGAGGTTCAAGTGGATGGTTGGGAGTGGGAGCACCTTCATGGGACCAAGTGTGGGTGGAAGAGGGGGGAAAGAGGATAACATGTAAATACATAAAATATCCAATAAAATGTTTTTTTAAGAAGAAAATGAACATGGTAAATAAATGGCACTCTTTGAATTTATCCAGGGAATTTTTTTTCAGTTTTATCAAATATCAAATGGAAATGTGGAAATGATTCCTTAAATAGAAATGCATTTTCTTCTGACATCCCTATGAGTTCAGCCGAGCTCCTCTCCGCAGCCTGCATTTAATGGGTACCAGGTAATAACTCTCAAAGTGGAGGGAAAGATGCCCCCGACTGTAAGGCTCTACATTGGTTACCGTGTTTCCAACAACCACACCTTCGTGTTAAGAAGAACTTCAAGTCTGATGGAAACCAATGTGAAGAGCCGTTTTTGCAGCTCTGTTTAGGCCAAACATTCTTTCGCTCACACTGGTGGAGCTTTTAGACAGGCCCACCTCTCCTTCACGATAGTGATAGTTTGTTGCCTGTGAGACACATGGTGGCCAGTGTCCTGAGGGTGGAAGATCTTTGGACTTTGAGTATTAACAGTATGAAGTCCTTCCAGGCTCTGTGCTTTGTCTTTTCTAAGGGTTCTTCCCGCCTTCATCGCCTTCGCTCTCCCCTGTAGTACCCTGGCTTCTCTTTCTATTTCTCTTGTAATCTTGCTCTGCACACACTACTTTTCCAGAGCCAATTTGTTTCTCAGAATGGAAAGGATTGCTTATCTCGGGGAGAGGCACTTTACCCCAGGGAGCTGTTCTGGTCAGATAAGCAGACAGCTGCTGATTGGACGGGGCAGGCTTTGGCTCCGCTTGCTCTTGGTCTGAGTTGAGTCCAGGAACACAGCCATACAAGGACAAGGGAACTGGAGCTGCAGCCAAAGCTGATAGCAGGAAAGGTTTGGGGCCGGGATAAACATTTCAGGGACTCTAAACTGGAATGTATTTTGTTTGAATCGATGGTTTGTCACAGGTTTCTCTCCTTGGCTGCTCTTCAGTATATTCCTAGCAGTAATTCCAAAGGCCGTTAGACAAGAACTGTGTCAGGGACCTGAATTTTGGAAAAACATGTCTCCCTCAGAAAGCCCCGCCGCAATGCCCCTTTAACTAGCAACAAGCCTCATGCCTGCCAGAGTGTCCTAATACAGCCCTTTCATAAAAATGACCCCAGTCCCTGGTTTACTACATCTGCAGCATTCCTTAGTCAATAGGACTATGCAAAATGACAGCTTAAAGTACTTGGTTGTCTGTAGGTGTGAAGCAAGAATGACATTGAAAGAATGGTTTACCTGGCTTGTTCCTAATGAGGATACTCCATCTGAGCCTGAAGCTGTGTGTGGTGGCGACCATATCTGCTACAGGACAGCCCGAGCATGTCACCGGTCTTTCTGTAAACACTTAAACACCAAGAGCAATACCTTTGCTACTTGCCTTTCATGGATTTTTCTTTGTTGTTCCTCTATAATAATGTTATTAGCCTACATATTGTAAATATGTGAGAAACTACAGGATATTCCTAGAAGGAGTCACATTGCCATGAGAACTGGAATAATTTAGATTTATCCACAGTCCTCATTCAAAAAGGAGATGTGAGAGTCACTTGGAGACCTTGTGGAAACAGATTGCTGACTTCATCTTCACTTTAAGAGTCTGGATTCCCTCCTGATGCTTTGAGATCCAAGAGTTTCAAGCACGTCCTTGTTTTGTGCAGGTACCAGCCTTTTAATTGTCTGGAGTTGAAGGAATTGCCCTGCCAGTGCCCCATCTGCACAGGATGCCTCCCCACCAGGTCCATTGTACATTCTGTCCCACCTACTCCATTGTACACCTTGCTACTCAGCATCTTTCTGTAACTCCTCAGTCTTGAGGATCATTTCACAAACAGAGGGCATGCTTCAGCCTGGCTTTATGAATTATAATCTTACCGCATCTTCTTCTTCTGTGGTATTTCTGGGATAATACACAGTGATTTATTTTCTGGAGATAATGTGCTGTGGGCATCTTTGTGTCTGAGAAAAGTGGCTATGTCCTTTGGAGGTAGACTCAGTAACAGTGAGCTTGATGACCTCTCTCACTGAACTTGGTTTACTAATCTAAGTGTTTCAGTAAGACTCCTGTCTATTAGTCTAGGTCTGGCCATTGTAACGTTCAGGTGGTGTTATAGAGATTCTAAGTTTGGCTTAAAGCCTTTATGTTAACATATGTTAAGGGAAACGGGAGCCCTGAGAAAATTCGGGAAATTGGAAGGAGCATCTTAGAAGAGTGAAAAAGTCAGCAGAAATCTAACGAAGTTTCTCTATGTTCAGTCTCTACAAATATAAGCAAATGAAGGTCTCCGGGTTTGTATAATAGTATATAATCTTCTCCAGCTTTATGCAGGTATAATTGGTGAGTAAGAGTTGTACATATTTAAGTCATAAAACCCCATGATTTAATGTATGCAGATTCCTCTTAAAATGATTTCTACAATACATCTGTTGTTTCATAGTTTCTGTACATGAAGTTAAAATATTTATGGTCTACTCTCTTCGCAAGTTCCAAGGATATAGGAAAACACAACTTAGTGCGGTCACTCTGCTCCAGGTTTACCAGCCCTGACTGTCAATTTTACACTTTACCAACATCTTCCATTTTTCCCATCTTGTCCTTTTTCAGACATGATAGTATCTGAAAAGTGAAACCATTTATTTAGGACCGTCTGGCTTGTGATTCTCTATGTTTAAGTACAGATCTCTCTCCTTACAGAAACTCTAAAAAACAGCTCTTGAAAAGATTCCTATATCAATCCCTGGCCTTGTCCACGCTGCAGAAGTTTGCCGGCACTGAGATAAGTTCCCAGCCCTGCCTTGATGTTTAAACAACACAGCAGGTTAATTCCTTGTTACCACGTCTCACACTGCACAAATGCTTTTGAAGAAAACTCAAGTAAAACCCTCCGTTCCTCATTGTTACCTCCACTGTAAAACTGGGGTGATGAGGACGTTACCCTCTTACATGATATGCAGTTCCCTTCTCAACATGTTTTGTAGCTACAGGAGCCTTTTCCCTAGTGTTCAAAACTGGAACTCACTTCTTTAGTTCCTGGCATTTTATTTTTCCTGACTCAAATGGTCTTCTGCTTTGAAGGCCAACCTCTTCCATTCAGATCAAGTTTCCACTGTGTTCCCCTCTAAGAGATTCTGAAATTCCCGTACCTAACTTAATGATAGAAATACGCGTTGTTTTATTTGCGAATTATCACCCGTTGGAAGTTGTTCTGCAGTGCTGTTCTCACTTTAATCTTGGTGTGCACCTCAACTGAAACAGAAGCTACTCTCTGATTGGTTGGCTTATCTAGTTCCATTTTTTTTTTCCCTGCATGAAAGACTTACAATAGCATAACTAGATAATGAAAGGCAAAATATAAATTACTTTCAAAGCACAGATTGCATTATGAATGCATAAAGAACTACAACAAAGGCTCCCGCTCTCTAATGGGAAGAGATGATTGTGTTAGGTCATTAAAAAGTAACTCAAACTCCATTACATTAACAAAAGGAAAAACAGCACTAATGTAGGGCTGTGAAGTCTGCTAGTAATTAAAACTATAGTGTTTACCCATGCACATAGTCCTTAGAAACCAACCCTGTTTTCTTGATCCACTTCCTTTTTTGAAGTAAGCTAATGTTAAATGAACATTGGCGAATGATAAATATGTCTTTCACTTAATGAAATAATGGAGCTGGTGAACGGCAGTCAGTGGCTGGTGGAACATTAGGAGAGATGTCTATAGGGAACTTTTTAATGGAAGATCTAAATGAATACATTTACTCATTATTAACATAATTCACATCACAGTTAACATTATTAAAAGATGGGAACACAGTGTTATGTGTCTTCTGATATAATAGCAAACCCAGGAACAATATCATCCCAGATATATACAAAGCTAGAATACAATTAAGTCTCCATATATAATTGCCAGCCAACTAAATGTAAAAAAATGGAAGCCCATTCGTGGATACGTGGCAAGAATTCTATCAAGCACATGTTTGAATGCAAAGACAATAGGTACTAGAAGCCAAATGATTCTGTTCTAACATCTGAACTAGCTAATGTGAGTAACAACTACCTGTGATGCAGGTGGGCAAAGATGTGGAATGATGCTGTAGCTGCAGAGAGTGACCTGCTACAGGAAGACTGACTGTGTGGCTCTTTTGTATGAACAATAAAACCACAAACTTGAAATGCACATATGAGCCAACACACTGTTTTCCAGTGAGCACACTTTTGTAAGGAAGAGGGGTAGAATGTAAAAGAATGGTAAAATTATACTAGGTGTGTTCCATAGTTGACTTCAGTTGTCGACTTGACAAACCCAGAGTCAATGGGCAAGAGCAGACATCAGCATCAGCTGATTAGTTACCTCATGTGGTTGGTTTAGGGCCGTGTTTCCTTAATGGCTAATTGATATGGGAGGGCCCAGCTCACTGTGGGAGATGCTATTTTTGGGCAGGTCATCCTGGGGCATATGATAAAGTGGTTTGAACGAGGTAGAGATAGAAAGAATAAGTGTCCTGCCTCCAAGGTCTCTGCTTCAGTTCCTGTCTCCAAGTACCTGTCTTGAGCTCTGGTGCAGGCTTCAGTTGATGGTGGACTATAACCTGTAGGTTGAAATACCCACCTCCTATGTTAAGTTGATGTTTATCACAGCAGGAAAAAGCAAACTGGGACAATATATGGACAGGTGACAGAGTTATTTGTTAGCCTTACCATACAAGTACATACAGTGCCTCATGGGTACAACTCTCCTCAAGCATGAGTGTGCAGTTGCCTGTCCTTTCTAGCCCATAGTTTTATACAGCCAATGGCAGATGAAGTTCATTGAAACCACAGTCATTACAAATCACGAGCAATATGTTAGGTTGAGATTTTTCTGGTCACCTCGATGTTACTGGGCAATGGAGAAATATTTTTTAATGTCCATTATAACTCACAAGTGTGTTATTAACCAAAGCATCCCTGAATGGTGCACACCTTTTATGTGCAGTGCACATAGGCATGGGTGCTCCTCACAGCTGGATTCTCTGTTCTTATGGGCGCTCAAACATTTCCTGTCATTTTTCATACCAAGCATGAATGCAGTGACATTCTGTCTATAGAATTTTCTAAAGAATAATCCTGAAGACAATATAGCTAGCTTTACATTATTCTGAGAATGGTAAGATGTTTAATTCATCAGATTGTGAGATGTAATTCACCAATGCACTGGCTGGCTTTCATAAAATTTCTAGCCATTTATTACAAACACTACTCATTTCAAAAATTACAATTATTGGTACAATTATTTATCCTTTGAATAATGCCTTTGAATGCAACTTTAAATATCAGTATTTTAAATGTGTGCCTAGTTTTTGTAGAAACCAGAAAAGTGACTGTGCTTTTTTAAAGAATGCTAATTTACCCTCATTCAGTCCCTGCCTTCTGATTAAATTGGTTTACAAGTTAACAATTCCCCAGAGAGTAGACAAACGTTAACTTACATGTAAATATATGGCAATGTTAAACCCAGTGTGTGCTGAAGTAAATTGTGTCTATCATAGTCCAGGGTTTGTCAAAGCTACGCTTGTGACTTGATTGATTTTTACCACATTGTGAGAAATGGCATGCTGAATTTCCCCCTGTTATTTCATTCTTCCTGATCAAGGTAATGGTGGCCCACCGAATCATGGTCTCTCTCTCCTCTCTGACTCGGATTTTTTGCTTCCTTTTGTCTCTAATGTTTTTACCAGTCTTCACCTCGGAAGCACAAATTACATCTGAGCAGCAAGTAGTTCATTGCAGGGTCTGAAGAATCAAATCTTGCAAAGGGAAAGTTACAGCAGTTGTCATAACAGCAGCTCTTGCTCACCCTGAGCTGAATGTAAATGGCTCATCCTCTGTGCATAATTCTTATATTTGAGTGATTGTTATGCAAACTTGGTCTTTCCCCTTTGCTTCTTGCAGTATCAACCCAAATGTTAGAAATCAAATAGAGATTCCTTGAAGAACAATATTTACCTGGAATTAGGAGAGGCTTCAGGGAATACACATGTTGCCACGGACCACATGTCCATTCAAGGAGACTGAGGCAGGCAGAAGTGAGGAGGGCTGTGGCAGGTGAGGTGTCTTCACACTGTAGCCACTGACCACAGGACTGAGCAGTGTATGAGCAGCCTCAGCCAGGGATGAACAGAACAGTTCACTATTGGGCAGTCACCCAACAATATTGGGCGTTCATTCTTCTGGCTGTCTTTTGTGGCAATATCAGCTAATTGCATGAGATCCCTTTAGAGACTCTAGTTTTGGTTAAAGTGGACACAAGAGACTCAATTTCCTGCTCATAACTTCTGTATTAATAATCATTTTTCTCATTACAGACCATTATAAATCATATCTAAGTCCCACCCAAATCCACTGTCTTTTTACTTTAGTGTTTCTCTCAGAGATGGGCCAAAAATACTTGACAGAAACTTCTCTCCAACGTCTGAGACATGTCCAGATGTTTGACACCCACCAGAACTGATAAGGTAGAGGACAAAGAGACTCTGTCTCTAGCAAACAACTTCAGTTCGGAATGGGGTGTTCCACACATCACCATCATATTATTTAATTATTCATTTTGATTTTGAGCTTATAATAGAATTACATTTCTACCTCTTTCTTTGAGACTGTATTTAAGTTAATTTTAGTAACAAAATGCTCAAAAATACTTCTGTGTAATGAAAATAATATAATTTTATTTTTGAGACAGTGATAAAATTACATTTTTCTTTTTATAGACTCTTTCCCACTATATTTTCTTACATGTATATGTACATACACACACACACACACACACACACACATACACACACACACACACACACACACACACACACACACACACACACACATATTCCTAAATATAACTGAATGCGTTCAGGGCTGAGCATTTGGTATCAGACAACCAATTGTTTTGCTCTTCCCTGGTGAAGACAATTTCTCATGACGCCACTGAAAGCTATTTTCCCACCATTATGGTCTGTTTCAAGAAACATATACAATTTGGAACCATGAGCATAGGTCAATTCCAGGGACGGTTTCATGCAGAACTTGCAGTATTATCAGGGCATGAGCCCAGTGGTAATGATCTGTGAGAACATACACAGCAGTTGCCAACCTGAGAAGCTTGCAAGCGCTGAGGTGATCTGGACCAGCAAGTTCTTCAGTCCTAAGGAGGAAGGTCCGGAGGTTAAGAGACAGGGGAGACAGAATAGGTGGGCTCAGGGGGTGCTGTGCAAGCTATGTCTTATGCCAAGCAAGTTTATTAAGAAGCTGTTATTTACAATTCATGGGGAAAGTTGGGACTAAGTCAGCAGAAACTATCACATACTGGGATGAAGTCAGCAGGAAGCTAATCCAGCTAATGCACGCTTGTGTAACGAAAGATGTCTCAGTGTTGCCCACGATTGAGCCTGCAGTAGCCTGGGGGCTGATAACAACAGCAGCTTAGAGTTGTAAGACCTCTGTTCTTAGGACCTGAAGCTCCCCCAAGGCCCTAGCCCCAGAACATTACTGAGTCTGCCGATCATGTGGTTGGTTTAGAGATGAGAGAAACAAGGGGAAGGAAGTTTTGATCTTTTAAGGCTTATTGTTTAGGTCTGCCTGACCCACACAGCCACGTTCAGATTTTCCATCCCATTAACCCACTGCTTAAGTTCAGGATTACATGGAACTCACCTCCAGTTACTTTCAATGCAGTAGATTATCAGCAGCCTCTTCATGAGGCACCTCATGAATTGCCCCATTGGTATACACTGTGGGTAGCAATGACATTGGTTCAGTAAGTCCCAAGAGACTTTTCTGTTTAAAGAAGGCTGAGTTCTCTGCTGCTTTATCCAGCACAGGGGAGACCAGTGGATTCTCTGTCTGTCTGTAGTGAGCTGTCCACGGCAACTGTTTCTGTTTACACTGGATACAAAATGTCAGAGAAAGCAGGACTGACGCCATGCTTACAGAACACTGCTCCTTTCTCCAGTATCTCGGAATCACTGCAATTCTCTGATGTTACAATTTTATGCTCATTAGATTGTTACTACTGTTTAAACATGCCCTCCCCCCCCTTGCTAGAGATAACAACAATTCTTAACCCTTTCCAACATTACTGCTATTGGATCTGACACACAGTAGGGACACAAGACCCTTTTAGAACGAATGACTTCATATACTATTAACTCTGCCTTACAGCAGGAAGAGTCTACAGCCTTTGAAATAAATGAATCTTCAAAATCCTGCTGGGTGTCTGACACATACAAAGCTTACAATTAGTGTGTTTAATGACTGAAAATGAATTAAAGAGCTCTCTCTCTTACATGCAGGCTCAGAGACCATAAGGGATTAAGATGTTAGACTTCTTAGGAGAGATTTTATGAAGCTATTAGTTGTATTGAATTTATAATTTCATGTTAAGTGTTCTGCTTCAACATTTTCCATTTCTTACTTGTTCAGACATAAGGTTCAGTGCCATAGGTGGACGCTGCAATAAACTAGGCAGTGAGTTATGAGTGTAAGGATCACATCAGTTTGCTAAGTTTGTGATTTTACAAGTCAACTCTGCTCTCTGAACAACAACTTATTATTAAGTAATTAAATGCTTCAGGCAGTATAGGGGATCAAACCCAGAGGCTTCTGCATGCTAAGCAACCACAATACCGCCGAGCTTTAAGTTTCTGTTTTTAAAAAAAATCTAATAGAAATAATGACATAGCATGAACAAAGAATATTCATAAAAGCAGCTGGTTAGTTTTGCATTAGTAAATGCTTAAAAATGTTTGAAAGTTTTAATTGTTTAATTAGTGTGTGCGTGTGTGTGTGTGTGTGTGTGTGTGTGTGTGTGTATCACACCTTGCATGCTCAGGTCCGAAGACTTGATTAGGGAGTTAGCTCTTGGCTTCCACCTTGCTGTGGCAGGGTCTCTCTTGTTTTGGCTACACTCTCCATGCTTGTGAAACTTTGGCCTGGTCCCTCTGTCTTCCTCACATCTTATCACAAGACAGCTGGCATTGCATACACTTGTCACACCTAACTTCTTGGTGCAGATTTCAGAGATTGTATGTGGAAGTATTTGCAAATTGCATGAGGGAGCATTACCATGGGGCCCGTGTGGTAATGGCTTGCATGAGGCAAGAAGGAACCTTGAATCACCCCACAGCCCAATAGCCTGTGTTGGTTCAAATGTCTGGAGTCTGACTCAAGGCAGTTTATTTTAGGCATATTTAAATTCACTACTATTTGCAAACAAGGTTCCTGGTGATAATGATTTCAATAAAGCTCAAGGTGTGACTATATTGAAACTCTTTTGCAAAGTACATGTAACTCCTTTCATAAAAGGCTTCTATAACTTAAGGATTTAGCAGAGGATCTGGTGCGGTTCAGTCTTCTACCTAAGAGACAGCCCTGTGATTATCTGTGAGCAAAAGGAAGTCCATGACCTCTACAATGGTAGGTCACTGGGGTTCTGGCCCAAGCATTCACCTTCGCTCATCTCTCTCTCCATATATATATATACATACACACACACACACACACACACACACACACACACACACACACACACATATATATATATATATATATATTCTTTTGAAAAGAACTCTTCTATACCGACTCTAACTGATCTGCTGTCTCTTTATTTCTCACACCCTAACAGGGCTATTGGTCTTATTGACTGTGCGGGAATTGTGCCACAGTTTGTTCCTAGTCGACATGTGTCACAGCATTTGACACATATGTGCACGAATGTGTCATATACATACAGAAATGTCTTCCTCCATTGTGCATATATACCCCCATACACACACACACACACACACACACACACACACATATATATCTGGTAGCTTCTCAGACTTCATTTAACTCAGCATCCTGACAAACAGAAGATGGATTTGCCATGGTCTATGTGAGCACAAGACACGTCACCATGTAGTTACAGCATCTGACCTTCAGGGTGTGAATAAGAACTTGATTCTAGTGCTTTACAAAGAATCTTGACTCTGAAGACAGTCATCCATTCAGGACCGGCTCCCCACACATGAGGCAGGCATTTCTGAGACACTCATGCTAGAGGACTTTGTCAAACGCATCTCAGCTGTCTATTTGGGATATTTTTTGACAGTTTGAAAACATGGTTTTATTTATTCCATTGTGAAAATTATGCAAACAGAATCACAGACTTCAAATAACTTGGCCGCCTACATAAATCAAGCCGAAGTCAGGGGAAGGCAATATTGAAAGGGAGAAGTTTATATAAAGCTCCACAGTGCATTTTTGAATGATGAAAGTTTAATTTTTATTTTCCTTCTTTAAAAACGCTAGCTCATAGTTCTGAAACACTGGAATGGGAAATTGAAAACTGTTTATTGGAAAGCTAATATTGTGAAATAAACTCACTGTAGGGATCCTGAATTTAAAAATCTCTAGTTACACTTGTTGATTGCATGGAATTCCAAGAAGTCTCAGAGCAGAAGTATGTAATTTTTTATAAAGCTTCCTATGTGCCAACCTTCCACACATGACCGAGCTATTGGGATATATTTATTATTATACAAACTTGCAGTGCATCGAGCTGCTAGCAGGTCTGTCAGCTCAGATTTAAGGGAGGCGGCCTTTTTGACAGCACAGCTCTGAGACTCAGAATAAAGCGCCATCCACACTGTCATAAATTCAGTCTTACAATGGGAGGAGAAAGCAGGAGTTGATTTCGGTGTTAAGGTCATTAGAATCCCAAGGATAGGGGGAGAAGAAAATCAGAACAAACATTAACCTTACCTCAGGTTAGTTCTCTCAAATGCACAAGCTTGAGCTGAGATCTGACTTAATTTAATCAGTTTAGATAGGGTAGGTTAGAGACTAGAAATAATTCAAATGATGATGATGATGATGATGATGATGATGATGATGATGATGATGATGATGATACAATCTAAAAGCCTCAGGCAAGGAAGACACACCTTGTTAAAGAAACTCAGCAGAGCTCAGTTTAATTTAGTGAAAACCTTGTTGCAAAAATTTAGCCATGAATTATGTAGGTAACAAAACACAGGAGGACAAGTGTTTCAGTTTGCTGTTTTTAATGTATAAAGATGTAAGATAGATTATAACCTAATGTCCTTGCATCAGAGCTGGCAAGATGAGTCACTGGGTAAAG
The DNA here is from genome assembly GCF_963924665.1 of Micromys minutus. Lineage (NCBI taxonomy): Eukaryota > Metazoa > Chordata > Mammalia > Rodentia > Muridae > Micromys > Micromys minutus. The sequence continues at coordinate 9,421,831 of NC_137957.1, forward strand.
ACACTTGCTGAGAAGTCTGGCACCTTGAGTTTGAACTACTGACTCATAATAGGAGATAGCCAACAGCCACAAGTTACTCTCTGACCTCTGACTACAAATCAGGACACATTCAGGACCCCCCCCCCCACACACACCAATTAAATAAATAAATACCTGTTTTAAAATGTGCTGAAGATGCTTTTGTTTGAAATAAAATAGTAAAGTCATGACAAGATCCTGGCATAAAAAGAAAGCATCCTTGCTGCTCCAGCACCAACAGATCTATGAAGCAGATCTAAGACATCATTATTTACGTTTTTTAAACTATGAAGTGGGAATGTCTGTCAGATCTTGGAGTAGGACTCTCCAGTGCTAATCCCCTGGCAGAGACATCAGTTCAAGGCTTGCTCAGAGGCTATAAGCACGTCCTTATCATACAGAAGACACTAGTTTGCTTCTCTAAACCCCAGTGGCTAATTCACAACCATCTCTGTAGTATCGTCTCTGGGGAGATCCTGTCCTCTTGTCTTGGTAACACCTGGACACGTGCACATATACACACAAACACAAATGCAATAAAACGTAAATGAACACAACTGAACTGGATACATATTCTTGAAATACATCCAGTTATAGGCAAGAGCATTTCTATAACAGTGTGAAAATGTACGATGAAGAGACATGCTCTTTGGGTGTTGGGTTTCGTGACATCTGGATATCCACAGTGGAAGAAAGAAATCATTTTTATAATCCATTCAAAATAAAGAAGCAAGTGTAAGTTATGAAACTGTAAATCTACTAGGAGAAAACAAGGAAACAATCCAGGTGGAACAGGTTCGTGTCTGAAACTCAAAAGTGAAATACTTAATGCCTTTGTGGAAAAATGAGCAAAACAACTAAGTCATCATTTCTACAGGGAAGACATAGAGAAGGTTCACAGGTCTATATGAAACAAGATCATTGTTCATCACGGAAACGTAAATCAGTACCATAATACTAGATTACGTCCAACCTGTAAGAATGGCTACTATCAAAGAATAAAGCCTGCTGGTTTATATACAGTGTTAGTAAGGAAGTCCTTGTACAGCTGTTGTAGATTATGTACATCATCATGTTTAGTTTGGAAAATAGTATGAAAGTTTCTCAAACAACTAAGCTATGAGTCAGCAGTTTACCTCCAAGTCTGTATCCAAAGGAAGTAAAAATCTGTATATCATCAAGGAAATATATATATATACATTCAACTTAATTATGACATTTAATAAGCATGACATGAGACATTTTGCTTATTAATATGTGGATGCACACATAAAATATGACATTTATATACCATGAAATAAAATTTAGCCTTAAATATGGGCAAATTTCAAGGAGACAGCAGCACAGCCATGTTTATTGAGATACCATTCCTGATAGAAACGATGAGGAATCAGTCATGGTGTCCACTGATATATATGATGTAGGCTCTGGAAATCAGTGTGGAGAATCCTCAAAAGCTAAAAATCAATCTACCATATGACTCAGCTAGACCGTTGCTTCATATTTTCCACTAGGATGAGGCATCATATTCCACATATACATGATCAGCCATGTCCATTGCTGCCCATTACTACAATAGGTAGGGAATGGGATTAACCTAAATAAATGATTTGCAACTGAAGAACAAACAATGAGTCTAGCCAGGTTGGGCTACGCTCAGGTATTCCAGAACCCAAGTCTAGCCCTGGACATTTAGATCAAGAGGCTTTTAAAGAAAAACACCACACTCTGGTATCTTCACGGAGAGATTTTTGGTAAAAGTAGACAATTTAACAGAAGCTAAGATAAATTAGCTTTGGCATTTTGACCTAGGGTTTCTAGATGAGACTTGAGTAATTTTCCATGGAATGCCTTATCAAGGAGATCAAATTCTAGTTAAACCTGAAATGGCCTCAGCAAACACACAAGATGGTGTGTCTTCGTTAAGGTTTAACTGTGATGTGAACAGACACCATAACCAAGACAACTCTTGTAAGGACAACATTTAATTGGGGCTGGATCATAGGTTCAAAGGTTCAGTTCATTATCATTAAGGGGAACATGGCAGCATCCAGGCAGGCATGGTTCAAGAGAAGCTGAGAGTTTTACATCTTCATCTGAAGGCTGCTACCCAAATACTGACTTCCAGGCAGCTAGTGTGAGGGTCTTGAACTGATGCCAACAATGACACACTTACTTCAACAAGGCCATACCTCTAATAGTGCAGTTTCCTTGCCAAGCGTATATAAACCATCACATGGAGTGACTTCTGCACTGTCTTGCCTGTCACCTTATATGTGTTCTAAAGAGTTAGATGACCCAGGCAGCAAGCAAGTTGGGTACAGTATTAAGCCTGAGGGCTGCAAGTTGGACAAGCCTGACATTTTGGAGTTAAATAATCATTGCTAACAGACATATTTATACCCATGAATTTATGTATCAGAAGGAAGGACTGACAGAGAAAAGAGAAAGTAAAGAAATCTCAATTTTAGCACTATCAAACTGAGAGTACATATTGAATCCAGGTCCTTATACATGTACTTTTCCACTTTTCCACCAAACTATATTAACAGCTCAGAAAAAGAATTATATTTTTATGTGTTAATTATATTAATGATTGTACTGGCTGGTTTTATGTCAACTTGACACAAGCTGGCGTTATCACAAAAAAAGGAGCTTCAGTTGGGGTAATGCCTTTATGAGACCCAGCTGTAAGGCATTTTCTCAACTAGTGATCAAGGGGGAAGACCCAGCCCATTGTGGGTGGTGCCATCCCTGGGCTGGTAGACCTGGGTTCTATAAGAAAACAGGCTGAGCAAGTCAGGGGAAGCAAGCCAGTAAGCAACATCCCTCCATGGACTCTGTATCAGTTCCTGTTTCCTGACCTGCTTGAGATCCAGTCCTGACTTCCTTTGGTGATGAACAGCAATTTGGAAGTGTGAGCTGAATAAACCCTTTCCTCCCCAACTTGCTTCTTGGTTTTGATGTCTGTGCAGGAATAGAAACCCTGACTAAGACCGTGATATTCCCCCTCTATCTTCTCCTTCACCAGGACTGTTTTGGATAATGAATTCTCTATGGCATATGCATCCTTTGTAGATCCCAGTTCACATCGTTGTATTTCATTTTCAAAAAGACTAACTATTTTATGTTTCTCAGATATTTCGAAGCACTATAAGTATTTTTAACTTTTACTTTCAGAATAATTGATAACTACCCAAGGTCAGTTCAGGAAACACCATTCATATGGGATACAAGAAAACTTTCTGTTGACTTTCAACTATCTGTAAGTACACATCATTTTTATTGAATCAACATAAATTTGTATAAGCAGACAAACAGACATAGATTTTATGCTTTTGATATGTGCTAAAATCTGTTGTTTAAATCTAGTAATAGGCTTAGCGCATTAGTATTCAAAGAGAAAATTACAGAAACATGTTTGTTGCCTACTCTAAAATTATTATCATTGATATTTGAGAACAAAAATGCATTTAACAAGCATGAACAAGTGAGAAAATAGGCAGTTTTAACCTACATTGAGAAGTGAAGAATAGAACTGTTATATAAAAACATACATGTATGCATGTATAAATGCACATACACACATGCACACACATGCATACAGATAGACTGCAATATTATATAAACACACATGTATACACACACAAACACACACATGTACACACATGTATACAGGCAGAGTGAAGTGTAGACACACAGAGTCTGTACTGCAAGCATACATCTTCCTTTCCTAAACAGTCATAGGAAAATATATTGACTCCAACATGCCTTATTTTTTATTATTAAGTAATATTTACTTTATTTTATTTTCCAAATGTCAAAAAAATCTGTGAAATATTTATGTCAGATGGAGGTAACATTATACTCCACAAATTTTCTCTCTTGCATTAGCTGTCTGACCTACATACTATAATTTATTCCTAAGGCTGTGATGGCACTTAGGAAGACCTATTCAGGATGGGGAATGTGTAGGTAGTAGGCCCTCTCATTGGAACTGGAAATTCCATCCCAGGATATGTCCCACAAATGGGCCTGATTCTTTAAGCACTTATACACTATGGGATGTGGAGAGGTTAATTGTTAGTTACCTAGTAAGAACTGTTTAAAATTGTATTTTTTTTAAATGGAGACTAAGGACAAGGACCACGTTCTTTCAGGTTGAGCATGTAGGCAAGCCTCACCATTGGTGTCACCACCCAGGCCTCTCAGGTCACAGGACAAGGAACAGTGCTCTATTCCATGCCTATTGACTTTACCGTAAAAATCCCAGCTCACGCTCGCACCACAATCAAGAACTAGGGCTATACTTCCAGGTCTAAATGCTTTCATTATACGTTCAAGAGAGCAATGGTCCAGGGAAATGAGGACCAAACCAAACCAAACCAAACACAGACAGATAGACAGACAGACAGACACACACACCTCCAGGATTTCACTTTAGTATCACCATCCAGGGCACTGGGCACTTACTTTGTTTGGTCAGTTTTACGTGATAGCATTTTCTTTCTTGTCAAATGTGCCCTCCTTCCAGACCTTCCCTCTGTTTCCCCTAAGGGTGAGCACATGGGCACAGAACTTAGAGTTGGTCTTAATTAAATGGGCATGAGGTAGTAACCAGAAAAACATGTTATTTTCTTTTATCACCGTGACTTAGATAAGAATTTTTAATATGAGGTGGAGAATCAGATATAACTTCTTATCTATGTAATTAAATGTGACATTAACATTTGAGATAAACATAAGGTCATATTTTTCCTAGCAATTTTTTAATGACCAGATGACTGATAGATATGTGAGTTTTATGAGGGTGGAGCAGATCATGAAGCCGTCCCACGACAGAGCAGAGAGCTTAGCAGGGGAAGTTGGATTTCAGTGGAGACCGACCAGTGTTCGCTGTGGCATTCGGTTCCCAGTCCATTGTTGAATTTTGGCAATATGAAGGCCTCTGTGCAATACATTTTCCAGAAATTACATGACAGCTAGAAAGTTTGGGAAGAGGCACAGAGTGACATTTTAAAAACCACAAGAAAGCGAACCATTGTATAAAAAAGGGATTTGAAGCCAGACTATTTGATATCTCTGTTAAGGATACTAGCCACAATGATCCTTTATATATATATATGACTTATATTAATATGTGTAACATACCATGAGTATAAAACAATGGAGGTAAATACATAGGAGGGTAGTGTTTTATAGTTTTTGATTTTTGAGATTATAGTCCAACACTTCTTTCTTCCCTTTGCTCCTTCCAAATATTTCCATGTACCCATTCTTTGCTCTCTTAAATTCATGGCCTCATTCCTTTTCATTAATTGCTATTATGCACAAAGAGACACACGCAGAGAGATGGAGAGAGACATGCATAATTCTATATTCTTTAATATAGTCAATATGATAAACGTGTACGTAAAAGTGGTATTAGCAGTCCTTATGTACTAGTAGACTGTACAACACCCTCAAACCTAATACACAAGACAATCTTTTGCCTCCAAAAGTAGGTTGATAGGCTCAGATCACTTATTGATTTCCTGTGATCTAGCATGAGAGTGCCAGATCATGAGGTTTACAGATGAAGGACAGGTAAGGGGGGGTTACAGTTGGTGTCATCAGAGATTAGTTTCAGTGAAGAGTACGGTCAGTGTTACCCATGAATGCTGTCATAAAACACATGCCCTCCCCCCTTGCAAAATCAATTAACCCTTCATTCTTACAAAAGGAAAGGGTCTTACGGGTTCTCCACAGCACAGGATTAACCTGGATAAAACCAAGGCTCAGATAAGAGAACAGAACTTGTTATAAGGACCGAATTGTCATGCTGCAGAATCATTAGATGAGATGATATTTAAATGCTTAAAAATTACCATAAACAAGAACCAAGGTGCAGAAGAAACAGGATGACCTGTGTCTGAAGATATATGCAGAAATTTATTCCATAAGATTGAAACACAAGGCCATATTGTCAGATGGACGTAAGGTAGACAATGGTTTAAACATTGTTTGAAGCCAGTTAAAGAGTTTTAGATTCTGAGTGAACTTCTTCACGGTTCATAACTGAGACAGGGTTCTGCAGTGTTAACTTATACCATGTACTTAGTAAGAATGTTTTCATTCTTAATGTATTTCACTTCTATCTGGCAAAGATGATAAAGACTTGAATTATTTTTATTAAGCTAAACTTAATTTCATCTGGGTCTTGCCATGTACTAGGAAATCTTCCTGATAAGAAAAAATATTTAAAACTATGTGATATCCCTTGGTTATTTTTATGAGTCCTTTATAAGACGGAAATCATTAGCAGGAGACACCCTCCCACATTATTGTATGTGGGGCGAATGTACATGGGCACCGGGATCTGTGCACACAGGCTTTCGATTGCATGCGTGTGTCTGTAACATGAGAACTCCCAAGCGCAGGCTCGAGTGCACAAGGAGAGAAAGGCTTCTTTATTCCACAATATCACATTGAAATATGTCAAGCACAGGAACGGAGGCTAGCAGGGCTGATATGTGTTCTGAGAATAAAAGGAACATAAATTGCTAAGGCTCAGGAACATGCCCATTCTATGAATAGAGATTGGCTTAGCTGCCGAGGGAGGCAAGGGACACGGACTTCTGGTGACACGCTCCACTCTTTACTTTACCAAGGAAAAGGTTTGGAAAGCAAACTATTTGAAGTGTTTTCCCAGAGGTTTCCAAAGAATATCAAACCCATCAAGCATCACATTTATTTTAGATGCTCGCTCGATGCCCCGGGAACTTTTCAGCCCTAATGTCATTGGACGCACCTGTCATCTTCCTCTGCCTTTGGCTGTCAGGATCTCTATGCCTTTAACGTAGGTCACCTTTCTTTGTTATTCTGCTTCTCTATAAGTTTGGGAACTAAAGTTGAATTTGTTTTTGCTCTTTTCTCCCCCTCACTCTACCCATTTTCTATAGGGTCAAGGTTTTAACTCTTAATCTTATCCAAATTCCCCCACATTTAACCGTATAACCACTTAACCATATAAATCATATTAAAATAACCAGAACTGTAAACTCATATTTTATTAGACTGTTTTTTATTGATTTTAATTAAAAAATGGTGTTAGCGCAGAAAGTTAAGAAAGAGAACCAAGGAGCGGATCTGTGGTTTAAAAGGCTTGCTGCTTTTTGGGGGGCCCAAGTCTGCTTCCCAGCACCAAAACCTGGTCCTTCAGAATTCCAGCTCCAGCTCCTGGGGATCTGATGATTCCTCTGTTCTTCTTGAACACCCACATATATGGGAATACATGCACACATACACATAAAACTATTTCTATTTCTGACTAGCCACCTACCTAGCTTCCCAAGTATCGGTATGAAGTGTTGTTCTAGCCATTGCTCTGTTATTGTGAAAACACCATGAGTAGAGCAAGTCTCATAAAGGAAAGCATGTAACCGGGGTGGCTTACAGTCAGACTCGTGGTCCATTATCATCATGGTAGGGAGCATGGCGGAAGGCAGGCAGTCATGGTGATGGAGGAGCTGGGAGTTCCACATCTGCATCCACGGGCAGCAGGAAGAAGCACCGGACCTGGTGTGAGCATTTGAAATCTTAAAGCCCAACCCAAGACCATACCTCCTCCAACAAGGCCACACCTCCTAATAGTGCCACACCCTGGTGACCAAGTATTCAAATCTATGAGCTAATGGGGGCCCTCCTTACTCACCCCAGTCTGAGTGGCCAGGGTGATGGGTATTCCTTTGTGTCAGTTAGGTTGAATAGTACAACATCCAAAAAAACCCACAAAGGGTGACTGATATTATTTTTAAGGGTATTTTGGGGTTTCCTATGGTGAATGTAGCAAGCTCCACACTACCCCTGAAAGTTTAAGTCAAACTCCTCCATGAAGGAAGCCATCATCGTCCCTGTGGGGTGTGTGTTTGTGTGTGTGTGTGTGTGTGTGTGTGTGTGTGTGTGTATGTGTGTGTGTGTGTGTGCGTGCCTGTGTGTGTGTGTGTGTGTCAATGCCTGCCTGGGTGTGTTTCTGAGTATGCTTAAATATGCCTGTGGAGGTCAGAGGACAAGCTGCAGGTTAGTCCTCTCCCCTGTGAAAATCCTGGAGCTCAAACTCGAACTGCCTGGCTTGGCAGCAAGTTCCTCACTGAAGCATCTCACTGGCCTAACATTTAGTTATTTCTGACAGGAAGTAAAAAGCAGCCTTCCTCACCCCCCCCCCCCCCCCCCCCCCCCCCCCGCGCAGCCTTCCTGGCTCTTCCTCCCCACCTGCACCCCCATCCCAACCCCCCACCCACCTTCCCCTCAGCCTTCCTGGCTCCTCCCCCTGCAGCCTCCTGGCTCCTCCCCCTGCGGCCTTCCTGGCTACCCCCCCCCCCCCCCCCGGGGTGTTTCCATCCTGGTTGAGAAGGAAAGGAGTTGTTCCTTGGGCTCAGTATGCAAGGTTATGTCTGTGCTTTTGTTTTATTATTCTAGAAAGAATTCCAGAAACCTCCCAAGGTTAATCAGGTACACCCTAGGCACCATGGGGACTGCAGCATCTGATTATTATTCCTGTGGCTGCGAGGCCAGCTTCCTCAACCCACTTTAGAACTGCCTTTGAGGAAAAGAACATGTTCAGAGCCACGTCCATAGACACTGAGCTGTTCCCTGACTGTTACCAGACCCTGAAGGGCAGGAAGAGATGGGGAAATGTCAAATGATCAGGATGCCTTTTCCTTTATTCAGATTTAAAGATGGCCAATAATGCAAAAAAAGAAAATGTGCGATAAGCATATCTTATATAACGGGTTACTCAGAAAAAAATGCCAGAGTGTTTGTTCCCAAGGAAGAATAAAAGACTGTGGGTGCTTTGAGTGTGTGGTCAGAACAACCCTTTGATTTAGACTGTCACTCTCTAAAGGAGCAAGTTGGGAGCCCTCAAGGTTTCATTACTACACAAAGGGATGTTGGAGATCATTCTGGTGTTTCTTTTACTATTTTCTTTTGCTTTCTTTCATTTTTATTTAAGATATTCTTCTATCCATAGTCTCAAGTAACCTCAAGTAGCTTCAGACTCACTGTGTAACAGAGGCTGGCCTTGAACTTATGATCCTCCTACCTCTACCCGCTAACTGTTCTGATTATAGACATTTACCAGTATAGCCCGCTCATAGAATATAGGGCCATGATGTAAAATTCTATTTCAGACTTGTTTGCCAAGTGGAAACTAATGCCATTCTTATAGTAAACCAATACTGAAGAAGGCAGTTATGTCTTAGGGGTTCTATTACTGTAACAAAACACTATGGCCAAAAGGGAAGCTGGGGAAGAAAGGACTTATTTAGCTCACACTTCCACATTGCTGTTCACCACCAAAAGAATTCAGGACTGGAACTCAAACAGGGCAGGAACCTGGAGGCAGGATCAGATGCTGAATTCATGGAGGGGTGCTGCTTACTGGCTTGCTCCTCATGGCTTGCTCAGCCTGATTTCTTATAGAACCTTGGACCACCAGCCTGGGATGGCCCCACCCTCTCCTACCTGTTCTTCTGTCTCCTCAGAATGATGTTTGCTTTGAGAGGTGAGGCACTGGCTCAGATTGAAAAGGAAACCCCATATTACCTCACTTAGCTGCAAAGAGTTTTTGGTTCAACTTTTAGCTGAAAATCAAAAGCAAACTAGCAATCACACCAAACCCAAAATGGCGCACTAGTGACTTGACTGAAGTCACCTAGTAGTTTCTCCCTTCAGATTCCATTCTCGTGGAGCAGTGACTATGTCTGTGGTTTAAGCAGATCATGTTTGGATTTTACTCAGTAGACATTAAATCGGTAGGTATGAGACGTGTTATTAAATTGCCTTAGTTTATTATTTCCTCTCCAAACTCTTCTGTAAAATCCATTGCACTTCCTTCACACACTTATCTTTACTAGACATAGTCAATGCCTAGAGAACAGTACCGCTTTATACATGAGGACACCGCTTTATACATGAGGACACCGCTTCATACATGAGGACACCGCTTCATACATGAGGACACAACTTCATACATGAGGACACTGCTTCATACATAAGGACACTGCTTTATACATGAGGACACCGCTTCATACATGAGGACACCGCTTTATACATGAGGACACCACTTCATACATGAGGACACCACTTCATACATGAGGACACTGCGCTTCATACATGAGGACACTGCTTCATACATGAGGACACTGCTTCATACATGAGGACACCACTTCATACATGAGGACACCGCTTTATACATGAGGACACCGCTTCATACATGAGGACACCGCTTCATACATGAGGATACTGCTTTATACATGAGGACACCGCTTCATACATGAGGACACTGCTTCATACATGAGGACACCGCTTCATACATGAGGACACTACTTCATACATGAGGACAACGCTTCATACATGAGGACACTGCTTCATACATGAGGACAATGCTTCATACATGAGGACACTGCTTCATACATGAGGACACCGCTTCATACATGAGGACACCGCTTCATACATGAGGACACTGCTTTATACATGAGGACACCGCTTTATACATTAGGACACCGCTTCATACATGAGGACACTGCGCTTCATACATGAGGACACCGCTTTATACATGAGGATACTGCTTCATACATGAGGACACCGCTTCATACATGAGGATACTGCTTCATACATGAGGACACCGCTTCATACATGAGGACACTGATTTATACATGAGGACACCGCTTCATACATGAGGACACTGCTTCATACATGAGGACACTGCGCTTCATACATGAGGACACCGCTTTATACATGAGGACACCGCTTCATACATGAGGACACCGCTTCATACATGAGGATACTGCTTCATACATGAGGACACCGCTTCATACATGAGGACACTGATTTATACATGAGGACACCGCTTCATACATGAGGACACTGCTTCATACATGAGGACACCGCTTTATACATGAGGACACCGCTTCATACATGAGGACACCGCTTCATACATGAGGATACTGCTTCATACATGAGGACACCGCTTCATACATGAGGACACTGATTTATACATGAGGACACCGCTTCATACATGAGGACACTGCTTCATACATGAGGACACCGCTTTATACATGAGGACACCGCTTCATACATGAGGACACTGCTTCATACATGAGGACACCGCTTCATACATGAGGACACTACTTCATACATGAGGACAACGCTTCATACATGAGGACACTGCTTCATACATGAGGACACCGCTTCATACATGAGGACACCACTTCATACATGAGGACACCACTTCATACATGAGGACACCGCTTCATACATGAGGACACCGCTTCATACATGAGGACACTGCTTTATACATGAGGACACCGCTTTATACATGAGGACACCGCTTCATACATGAGGATACTGCTTCATACATGAGGACACCACTTCATACATGAGGACACCGCTTCATACATGAGGACACCGCTTCATACATGAGGACACTGGAATTGCATGATGAAGGGATGCTGCCTAAATCTTCAGAAGCTGTGTCCAGTGCAACAGAGAGCTGAGCGGACATGCTGGATCTCTTCCCGAACTTAGGTCCCCACTACGTGTTAAAACTGTGTAAGGAATGACTTATGGGCTTGTGAGATGGCTCATTAGGTAAAGACAATGGCCACCAGGCCTGGAAACCTGAGTTTAATCCCACAGACATGCTTGCTTCAAGGTGAGAACTGACTCCTGAAAGTTATCCTCTGATTTCCACATGCACGCAGGAGCACACACATGCTTGCACGTGCACACATATTTAAAATAAATAAATAAATACAAAGTGAGAGTCTCTTCACTGAGGAAACTGGATGGCAGAGGCTGAGGATTCATTTAAACCAGGGTCTGGGACTATTCTAAAGATAGAATTTTTTTTTCTGTACATGTTGTGACATATTTTTTATAAAAGGGAATGTCTTCCCCCCCCCCAGACAGCCTTCACGCAATCACCACCATGGAGACCCTGACTGCGGCAACCAGATTTCCTGTGGTTAGACCCTAGCTGAACCTTCCATAAAAGAGCAAGGGAACCTTGCAGGTCAGCCATCATAGCTTGCTTGCCCCCTCTTTCCACTGAGAGCTTTTCACTGAGTCACACCGTCCTCCTGAGGAGACATAATTTGCAGAGAGAAAGACCAGACGCTGCGGTTTTATAGATAATATGAGGGAATACATTGGAATGAAAAGTTTGCACCTCTGTCCAATAATATAAATTCTTGCAGGGCCTCATCATCCTTTAGAGAAGGTCTCATCCTCACTCAGAACAAAGAACCAAATACGATGTTTTCCAATTGCCCTTTCAAAATAACTAAAATTCAATTGCTTTTCTCTTATCCCAGTAATCCAATTTATTTCGAGATTGTCTTTTTATAATAGAGAGAAAAAAGTGTTAAATGCTTTTGAAATGAATGCTGCAGTTCCTATGAGAACAACCCACAACAATGAATGTTCCGTGCTTCACCTCACACGGGCACCAAAAATTTCAAGACAGAACCTGAGATGGAAAAATCCCCCACGGAATAGGTTTTTCTCTTTTCTTCACTCGAGAATATGTAAGAGTTAGATTTCTGTGATTTTAACATTTTCCTGACAGAAAATGTACCCGAATTCTATGTGGTCCTCCTATTGCCTGAGACTTGGGGCTGGAATCAGGATATTTATAGCATATTTAAAACATGTTCATTAAAACTAATTTCTTCAGACAGAGGTGTGAAGTAGGACTTAAAGGCCCCCAGGCTTCAGTGCTGGGTGAAAAGCATCCCTCAGAGGCAGCGTTTGCAAAGATGTGTTCCTTCCTCCCTCATAGAGTGCCGGTGAGCTTGATGCTTTTTTTTTTTGTCCACACTGAAACATTTGTTTCTGAGGAGAGGAGCCTGACACAGTTTACAAGGCTCAGGACATCCACTCAAGTTCCAAGATGCAGGAGGGTCAGAGTACAGGACAGACAGAGCAATCCTTCAATGTATAGCAATCTGTGAAAAGTGATTTTTTTCTCTTTCCTTGATCACTGATTGGAAACAATGTTAAGAATTAAAATATAGTTCCTCCCCTTCTTCCCTTCAATCTTTCCCTGTGTGACTCTAGATGTCCTTTCAGATTTATGACCATAAATGCCACCTTCTGAGCCCATTTACAGTCTTATACACACACACTTCTTTTTCTCTCCTCTCTCTACGTGCAAATGTGTGCGAACATGCACACACACATACATGCAGTCATGCATGCACAGACACACAGGTGCACACGCACACACATGCGCACACATACATGCAGACATGCATGCACAGACACATGCATGCACACACACACACACACACACACACACACACACACACACCTCTTATTTCATATGGACAGTTTCATACACTTGTGATCAGAATGTCCTGTCAGCCGTAGCAGCCTCTCCCCACCAAGTTGCTTCCTGTGTTCACGCTTTCTTTGATGCCCGATCCACTGATTTTAATTAGTGTATCTCGGCTAACTATGGAAGGGGGATCATTTACTGAAACAAAGGAAAGTTCCCAGTGGCCATGGCACTGAAGACAATGGCATCTACCCTCAGCAACCATTAATTGCCAATATTACCCCAGGGAGAGAATGAGGCTGCAGGGGCCTCTCCACAGTCCATGAAGAAATGCTGATGGACCCATGCTTTTACAGGGCTTGTGCAGATAATCACACTTCTTTATTAAATTTGTTCTTTAATGAAGTTTACAGTGAACATCTACCATATATAATATATATACACATACATATGTATATACTTATATGTGTATATATGCATGTTCCCTATATATATAATACGTTCCATATACAATTATGTGCCCTATTGGAGTCAGTGACTTTTCTATCACTTTTTAAGAGCAAAATAACCTATAACAATTCACATACTTATTTCTGTGTGTGTGTGTTTACAATTTAAGTAACACACAAACACATGCACACACACATGTGCACACAGATACTTCTTTTATTTTCTCTTATCTCTCTCTACACATGCACGCACACACACGCACAAGCGTGTGCGCACACACACACTCTTGCACATGCACATACACACTCTCATGCACACACACATGCACACACACACACATTGTCTTTACATTGCTGCAGACTGTACCCAGCTCCTCTTACATGCTGAGCAAGTGCTCCAGTACCGGGCATACCTCAGCGCAGTCGTCAGTTAAACAGAGCAACTCCCCCTTTACCTACTTATCTTCCAGATAATCCTTCTAATTCTTTATTTATCTTGTTTTCCTCTAATAATTTTCCTGATTTAATTATGTTAATTAAGAATGATGTTGTATTGTTCATATTCTTTCCTTCCAGTGGAAACTAATTACAGAAGAATTTTATTTCTCTTTTATTCAATGGAGTACCCAAACGTAAAGAATGCACAGTTAGCACTTGTTAAAATAATTATAATTAAAAGAACAAAAAGTAGGTGTTTTAGTATTACATGTAGGGTGAGTAATAAGAGGAACAATGAAATACTTAGCTAGGCTTGGGGGTGTGGCTTAGTATCAGAGTGTTTTCCTAGTACCCATGAAGACCTGGATTCAGGGTATAGCACACACACACACACACACACACACACACCACCACCACCACCACCACCACTACACCTGCACATGCACCACATACATGCACACACACACCACATACACACCACACACACATGCACATACACATACATGCACACACACTCCCACACCCCCATAGCCCCCCCACACCATACACACCCCCACAGATTTGGAGAGTAAATTCATGTAGACCTACCTACCACAGATTAATAAGAGAAATTGTTTGCTAGAAAGAGAGCTGGAGTCATCTTGCTAATTTCTTTTATAAAACTCCATCTGACAAGGCACAACACAACTCTGGGGATGGCTAGCTGCCTTTTCAGCACAGCTGCTTCAAGGCATTGCTTACAGCACGGAGATGGGGAGAGGGCAAGCCTGGAGCTTCCTGACAAAACTGTTGAAAGTGGCAGTGATGATTCATGGGAGAAAGGATCATGTACATGTCTCTGGAAATTTAATTACACTAAGCAGATGGAGAGGTGTCTTTATTTCACATTACAAGAAGCCCCCTCTGATGATCTAAGGATGTTTGTCACTTTACTTGAAAATGTTGTTAAAAAGAGAATCTATCTTTAAAACCATTTCCTTTATGTGTGTGTTTGTCCTAATGCTTATGTACTGTGTGCTCACCTGGGCTCCTGGTGTCCAGAGAGGTCTGAGAAGGGTCTGAATGTCCTAGAACAACTGAGAGAGATGGTTGTGACCTGTTGTTTGGGTTCTGGGAACCAAACCCAGGTCTTCTGCAATAGCAGTAAATACTATTAATCACTGACTTATCTTTCAAGCCCCTACATTCCCCCTTTTGAAAGGAGGACTTTATTTATATTTTTGTTGTTTACTAAGTTGATCAGATTGCTTACTTTAGATTTATTTATTTGCTTTGTGAAATAGAAAAATATGGAATCATTAGTCAACCTTGTTCAGTCACATGACTTCTGACAATTTTTAAATCATCTTATATATTTCCTTTTTAAAAACATTAATTTTTAAATTGTGGCATGTTTGTGTGGCTTGTGTGTGTGTGTGTGTGTGTGTGTGTGTGTGTGTGTGTGTGTGTGTATGTGTGTGTGTTTGGGGGCTACATACTATGCTGAGAATTTGGAGATCAGAGGATGAGTTGCCAGAATTTGTTCTCTTCTCTGCCCTGTGTGTTTTGGGAATCAAGTTCAGCTTTTCTGACTTGTAGATAAGTAAGTGACTTTACCCCCTAAGCCATCTCACACATTTTTTTCTATTTCTCTAATATTCAGTGTTAACGCGTAGGATAGCTCAGGTCCCAAAAGACCTGATTATGGTGCCCACACAAAGTCTTACTACCCTGATATATAGATCAATTAAGGACTGCCAAGACCTGTCTTGAGTAATTCTTTGGGAATAGGGCCAGAACCAATTAGTTTCCTAGAGGTATATTCTGTGATTTGAAAACATGAATCGGCCTAAAAAAGGATGTGAAAGAGAACCAACAGTTACAGATCTCGTGGTGGAAATTTTCAGAGTATAGCTTTGACATGGATGCCATTGTAACATGGGCGTCAGTCAAAGCCTATGTCACAAGATCAAGGTGGACAAGCTAGCCATCAACATGGACAATATCACTTTATAAAGATTCTAAGTTTATACAGTGTTTTGAATGAATCTTGAGAGTCTTTGAAAGAGTCATGAGCTCAGAAGGGTGAATTATGATGTTATGATTGCTTCAGGAGATAATTAAGATGAATTCTCAGGAAAATGGATACAAGGGTTGCCCATGTGCCGTAGATGATGAACTTGTGCTTCCCTTCACTCAGAGGTGGGTAATGTGTAGAGGTTCACTGTCACTAGAACGTGTGGACGAAAAAAGAAGAAAACTAAGACTAGTGGATGATACTCTATCGCCAACTTTGTGTTCCTGTGGATTCAACTATCAATCAGGAAATTCTTGTATGACAGAGAACACTCAAGGAATTAGCAGAATTTCTTTGATTGGTTGGGAGAATAAGGCATGGCTGGCACAGGTGGACTAGTCAGCAGTTTTCTGGTAAAATATATCCTGCTACCTAGATTCTCCCACTGTTCAGGAAGATTTTCTTTATAAGCAAATAAATAAATCACTTACATTTTCCTAGCCAGGTTGACCCCACAGAGACCCATCTACTCCAGTACTTGTAGGAACACACAGGAATCCCTGACTTTGACATACATTTTAATTTATGAGAGCAGAATTTTACCAGAATTTAAGTAATCCCTCTACTCAGTTTGGAATTACTCTAATAACATTTCTGCTGTTTCGGAGATTCAACTCTCAGGAGGACTGTTAAAATATAAATCGAAACAATTCTCTCTGTAGGATTGAATTAACTACTGAAAAATGCGAAGTGTTGCCTTGATTTCTAACTGAAGCTTGTGCTTGCTTCAAAGAAAACAAAATACAACTCCTCCTCTCTTCTCTGTCTCTGTCTCTCTCTATCTCTGTGTGTCTCTCTGTTTCTTTCTTTCTCTCCTCACTACACTGCCCCTTTGGCCCTGACTCCCATTTCTTCTGCCCTATCCTGCAGAATGCAAGAATGTAGCTGTTTTCCACCACATTTAGTATCTTAGGGTTTACTGATGTGAACAGACACCATGACCAAGACAACTTCTATAAAAGAAAATGTAATTGGGGCTTGCTTACAGTTTCGGAGCTTTAGTTCATTATCATCCGAGCAGGGAGCATGGAAGCATGGAAGCAGACAGGGTGCTAGAGGAGATGAAAGTTCTCTATCTTGATCCATTGGCAGCTGAAGAAGTCTATGTTTTACACTGGGCTTAGCTTGAGCTCACATAACATCAAAGTCCATCTCCACAATGACTCACTTCCTCCAATAAGACCACAACTATGCCAATAAGGTCACACCTCCTAAGCGAGCCACTCCCTATGACCAAGCATTCAAACACATGGATCAATGGGGCCAAACCTATCTTACCTCTACAGCTAGCCTCTTGTCATTCATTATGTAATTTTTCTATCCCTAGAAACATCATACATGCCGTTTTAAACTTTAATCCCTATTTTCACAGTTCATAACAGGCTATGAGTGTGAAATTGCAGGACTGGGGATTTTGAAGCTCTCTTGGTGTCCTTACTGCTTCTGTCTTTGCAAGATAATCATTACATCACCATGTGTCTTGCTATGTTCATTTGTGAAATGGTAACTAAGCACCTGAAAAACACAACTGTTAAGAGGAGTTGAGGTAAAGGTTCCAGAGTCCAAGCTTGTCAATATAAATATAGTCCTTTGGACCAGTACGTTGGAAGAAGAGAACACCCGAAAGTTGTCCTGCAATAACACACACACACACACACACACACACACACACACACACACACACACAAACACACACACACACACAAATGTAATTTTATTTTTAAAAATTAGATAAATACACATAACTTCTGGAGTATAATGATTTTACAAAATAACCCTATTATAATGTACATTTTATTATGATAAAATAAACTTAAATACTAAAATAAACTAGAACACAAAATAATTCAATTGTTAAATTGTGCTTACTATTTTGTTAACCATCACTGAGCCCTTTTATCTTTGGTAACATGGTTCTAGAAATGAACACTTGCACTTAAGGTTGGGTACATTTCATAAGTACAAATCACTATTTTATTACTGTCTGTAGTGGACCTGTGGTATCTGTGACCCTTTATTGTCATCTCTAATAATAATTGACTTTAAGCAAATATTTTGAATATTGTCTGTGCTTTAGAATAGTGGCTTCCATGTTTGCTGCTGTTTAGCGATACTGACTTTTCCCTCCTCTTCACAAGAGAAACACCACACAGTACCTCACTCTACAGTTGATGGAATTTGAATTCTAGTAAGTATATCATTAGCCTTCTTGTTCACTTTTCCCCCTGGGTACAGACTGGTGACCAGAAATCCTCCAGTTTATAAAGGCTAGTCCCAATAAAAAGGAGCCATTCATAAACTCATTTTGAGTCTTCTGCCTATTTTGAAATTATTTAGGAACTCCACCTGTGTGTCATAGTGTCAAATCATGATGAGAGACTGTCACTTCACTGTGGCATTATCCATTGATACTCTTCACCTCATCTGGTGTTGTTCCAGATACTTTCCTGATAAGGTATTGGTGTAAATTGCTTCTCTACCCTCCCAATTCTGTGACCCTCATGTTGTGGTGACCCCCTGCCATAAGATTACTTTTGCAGCTTCTTCATAACTGCCATTATGCTACTCTTATCAATCTTAATATAAACATCTGTGTTTTGTGATGGTCTTAGACAACCCCTGTGCTAAGGCCATTTGAACCCCAATGTGGCCTCAACCCACAGTGTGAGACCTGCTGGACTATGGAATCCAGTTATACACCTGGTTCCTTGATCTGCCCTTACATTATCTCTGTAAATCTTTTTCTCTCCAACCTCCAGGTGACTTGAGTATCAATCCTCGATTTCCCTATAAGTGCCCTGTGATGGTCTGACTTTTTCTAATCAGTTGGCTGAATTTGATTTTGATGAGAAACCACATTTGCCTTTATGTACACATTAAATATCACCAAGAAAACCACATTCTTCTCACTATTAGTGTAAAGATACAACGCTTGTTTAGACAGAAAGCCATACTCCCCTTTTCTTCTTTCACTTTGAAATACACACAGACTATGGACTTGGTTTTATTTTTTTTCCAAGAGAAAGGGCATCAACATTCATATAATGTTTAACGAAAATAAACACACATTGCCATTAATTTATTCTATCATATTTGATCACTAGAGCATCCTCTTTGGGAAACCTTAATTACCAATTTTGCATTTTGGAAAGTCATAAGGCGTTGCTCGTACTTCCAGCAGAAACACACATAAAGTCACTTCAAATGAGCAAAATTTAGGTTTCTGTCTCTACACTTCATTTGCATTAGCCAGCTCCGGTCTCATAGCAACCCAGATCTGATGATGAGCACCTGCCAGCCCAGATGGTTTGGGGAGAGAGTTCCGAGCTAAATCCAACAAAGTTCTGTTGTTGGGCTGCCCAAGCCCTTCCTTAGCAGGTAGACTGCGAAAACTCTACAAAGGTATCCATGTGCTCTTAACAAAAAAGTGATTACAAAGTCATCCTGTCCAGCCGCTGTCACCTCTGACACCTTATGCTCCGATGTTGCTATTTGCACACTCGGCTGATGGTTATTTTATCTCTGTGTACACTACAGATGGCTTTGGAAGTCAACTGGCATGAAGACAGCAGGGCAACAAAATCAATAGCATCTGCACAGCGATGGAAGGGAATGCAAACATTTTCATAGGTTCTCTTTTCCATAAATCCTATCCTTGTAGTTATTCCCTAATGAATGTGCCAACACACACACACACTCACTCACTCACTCACACACACACACACACACAGAGAGAGAGAGAGAGAAAGAGAGAGAGAGAGAGAGAGAGAGAGAGAGAGAGAGAGAGAGAGAGAGAGAGAGAGAGAGAGAGAGAGAAAAGCACACTGCAGGGGAGAGAAAAAGAGAGGGGGAAGAATCTTAGGAAGATAATACCTTCATTAAGTCACTATGTAAGGTCACATTGCTTTCTCGTTCCTCTGGACTACAAGAATTTCTGCATTGGTGCCCTTCCATCAGTGACAGGGAAGTTAGTTTGTCCTGAAGTTCCATTCATCCTTGTTGAGTGACTACAAAGTGATCTGAATGTACCACCAAACAAAATTTTTCAGCCATCAAATTAAATAGCTACCTAATTTCTTCCTAGTGTCACAATATAAACTTCTTTGAAAGTATTTTTTTCTTCTTTGTATTTGTGTATGATGGTGATCCTTAACTGTCAGCTTGCTGCATTTACAAAGGCCTACAAGATTAGGAGAGCATATCCCTGTTTGTGTCAGGGCTGTTGTTTCTAGGGATGATTGCTTCCTGGGAACGTGAGCCCAAAGAATGGGTTCAATCCTTTATGGACTCGTTCTTTTGAAGACACTGGTAGGCAGGGAAAGGCAGGAGACTGGTATTCATTAGAAAAAGCAGGTGGAGTAGGTCACTGGAGGAAGGTTCTTGGGGGATGGGTGTTTCCTTAGCCCTTTCTTGTTTACCTCTCTCTGGTTTCCCTTCACCGAGACATGGACAGAATCTTCCTCTCTCCAATTCATCCTTTTGCCATGCCTTTTCTGCTTCACTGAGATCTCAGAATCAACAAAACCAAGTACCATAGACTGAGATCTATGAGGTTAACAGTCAAAATAAAGCCTTTTCCCCTACATCATTCCTATTGGGCAGTTTGTCACAGTGGTAATAAACCTGACTCCCACGGTGTGCCCTTGCTTTTCAAACAGGCATGCTCCTGGGGGTGCAGTGCTCCTCACATCAGCTCTCCAGTTTTATACACAGTTGCTATCCAAGAATCATCATGTCTCTTCCTGTTTCCTTCTCACTAAAAATCATAGAGATCAAAGATTTAGACTGAGGATTTGCTGTTTCCAAGCTCTGAACTTTTGGGGACATTACCTAAAATTCTTGAGCCTCAGGTTCCTCATTGTATTAGTTCATGAAGTTGGTCAGAATGCTTAACATTTTGACACATACTTGTATATAAAATGTATAGACAACAAACTTGATTCTTTGTGCCTTTGAGTATTTGCCTGGAGTTGTATTGGGGCCTGCATAATGGCATAATTAAGAATGGCATAGAGTTTACATTTTATATCTTGTTTTATATCTTTCTCCCTTTGTCCTTATCAGAACTGGGGTGCAGATTACTTAATCTTTCTATTACCTTATTGATAATGCAGAAGTTTCTAATGCATCATTTATAAGGCTTTTATGTGGAGTAAATGAATTTAAAAGCTCTAAATTATGTAAAATAGCATCGGAAGCTAACATTTCATCTCTAACTCCATAAGTATCTATTAATAAGACTTACGAGGAAGATGCAATATTTGAAGTGTAGTTTATGATTACTGTGTATGTGTGTTGCTGTGCCTGCAGGAATATACTTACAGGGGTCAGAGGCGGATGCTGTGTGTCTTCCTCCGTTTTTCACTACCATATGTCAGTAGACATGGTTTCTCACTGGACGCTGATTTCTCTGATTGGCTAGGCTGGCCGGCCAATGAGACAGTGGGAGCCAAGTGTCTCTTCTGAAGTCCCCTCAAATGCTTAGTCTAAAACATGTGCTATCATGACTGTCTTTTACATGGGTTCGGGGGTTCATTCATGGCAGACACTAATGGTCTGAGTCATTGTCCCAGCCTTGGATTGTTTTAGACTTCTGCTTTTTACAAGGAAACTAACTCTATTTGAAATGAATGCAATACTTATTCCAGAATTTACTGGATTGTAAACTGCACATCATATAAAGCAACACACCATTGCACACTTTTAGAATGCAACTATGTAATTTGCCTTTTAAATTATATTTTCAGCAATATTTGAAAGAATATGGGCATCTTTTTATTTCTCCTCTGCTCATTGCAATATTAATATTTTAGTTTCTCTTTCTCCTATCTATCTATCTATCTATCTATCTATCTATCTATCTATCTACCTACCTACCTACCTACCTACCTACCTACCTACGTATCTATCTATCTATCTATCTATCTATCACTACCTATCATCTATCTATCATCTCTCTATCTCTATCTCCTACCTACCTATCTATCTGTCTGTCTGTCTAGCTATCATCTATTTATCATCTATCTATCTGTCTGTCTATCATCCATCCATCTATCTATCATCTATCTGTCTGTCTGTCTGTCTATCTATCATCTATCTATCGTCTATCTATCTGTCTGTCTGTCTGTCTGCCTATCTATCATCTATCTATTTATCTCATATGAGATGCTATAATCTTTCTAAGGATATGAAATTCTGTTAGGTGTGTTCACTTTGATAAAACATGAGATATATAATCTTAGCCTAGGTGTCTTTTCCGTCTTTCTGTTTAGCTCTCAGTGTTGACAAACAATTCTTGGAGTGGCAATTGTGGAAAATATTCAGTTCTACACCTTGTCCCTAAGACTTTTATCTGCACGTTATTGACTCCATTTCTTGTTTGTTTTCCTCCGGATCACAAACAAATGTGCGTGTTTGTGTCTGTTATGCACCCAAAGAGATTTATTTACAGAATGAACTATTGAAACCTTGTCGTTTGGCAAATCAGAAACCTCTAGGGTAGGACTCTAGGATGACAGTCCTGATGGGAGCTGTTCTGAACTCTTGAATGGAGAGTTTATTTTAAAGAGGCTTCAGTCTTTCCTCACACATTTTGTGTGGATTAAGATCTCATCGTAAAGGTTAATTTGCATTTTCAGAGTCAATGAGGTCATGCGTTGATTGGTCACATCTAAACACTGTCTTTAGAAGAGATCACAGGCTAGCCATTGATTAAACTGCTAGTCATCCTAAGCTAGACAAGATGGCCACTGTCTATCACAATTCCCATCACTTCAGTTACTCCACCCCTTTTAGAGATTTCCGTCACTCTATGCTTTCTAATTTCACTCCTGCTTCTGTTTCCTCGTTGCTCTAGCAAAGCTGTCCTCTGTAATACTACACTCCTTCCCCACGTGCAACAACATCTCTCCTTCTTGCATCAAGTTACATATATGCGTATATACAACTGTGTCTATTTCTGAACTCTTTTCTCACTTAAAAAATACCTTTTGTCTTTTAAACACTGTTTCCTTGTCCTGCTTGTTTCTCATTCTTTTCCTCCCCTACACACACACAAACACCACAATACACACATGTACACATGCATACATACAATACACACACATGCACACACATATATATATACACATACATATTCAAACACATTCACACACACATATACATTCACACATACATATACACACATACACATTCACACATACACATATACACACATACTCACACATATACCCCTCCCCCCACTTCAGTAGCTCTTTATCCATCTGTCTGAAGCTCTTCTTGACTCTTGTTCTCCTATCCTAAATCTACCAGAAAATTTTAAACTTAGGCAATTGTTTACAGATTTTTCTTTCCTCGTGCCAAATTCTTCATTTAGTACAACTTTTGGGTAATAAGCTTTACTCCATCATCTGTGTATAGTAATTGGGCATGGCCCAAGCCCTTTATATCTCATATCAGCTCCTGTCCCTCGTCTACCTATGGGAGTCAGTTTTCTGTATATTTATCCTTATATTCTGGTGTGTAATGATCTGCCACTGAAATAAAAGCAACTACCTTCTTATGACGTCCAGCAGTTAGAATCCCCATTTCCTTGTCTCTGGTTTCCTATGATCTTTGAAACGCTGTTTTATTTTAACACTCACTCTTACTTTATGGCCAGTGCTCTTGATACTTTAAAGGAGTTCAGTGTTTTGCTATTTATCCTTTGTCAAGCTTACCCTTTCCTCGGTATTTGACACACAGTGGCCATTCTCCTATACCATGGGGCCATATTTAGCTCTTTTCTTTCTCAGGAATGTAACAGTGCTGTAATGACATGCCCTATGCTTTTCTCAGGAATGTAACAATGTAGTATGACATGTCCTTCTAAGGCTCCTGCCTTTGATCATATGGTCACAGCAGGCAGCACTGTTCTGGAGCACTTCGGATCCCTCAGGAGGTGGGACCTCAGTGGAAGAGGCGAGCCACATGTCCTGGTTCTGTTTCTTGCTCTGCTGAGAAGTTGGTACATGTTTCCACCTCCACTGAGCTGCCGACTGTCATGTCTTCTCATCAAGATGGAAGGTATCTCTCCAGCGGCTTCCCAAACAAACCCCTTCCCTGTAAGGATAACTCTTACCAGTTTCTTGGTTAAGGGAGCATAAAATGAAGATAAAATGTAACAAGAGCATTAGCTTCTCAAAACCACTTGTCACTTACAAGATGTTGATCCTCTGCTACCTGAATGCCCGCTGTTGGCTCATGCTCATCTTTTCTATGCTCAGGACACATAGAAAATATTTCTCTTTTTATATTTTTTTTCATTTTTATATACCCTTTTTTTCAAATTTTTATATACATTTTTATATACATTTTTTCAAATTTCTTTAAAAATGAATTTACTTCATTTATATAAGTTGTGTATAGCTTATCTATCGGTATGGTTATCACTGATAGGATTAAAAATGATGAAGACATTTTGCTGTTTCTATTATAGTTGTTTTTCCTCCCTGGTATATCTTTTGTTCTCTATTCTTTACTTTATTTGACCCATTGTGGTTATAATTTAAGATACTTTAGGGGGTGTGGAGATGCCTCAGTTGGTAGCATACTTGCCTCAAAAGCACAAGGGCATTAATGCCGGCCCTAAAACTCATGTCAAGAAGCCACAGATTGTGATATCCAGTTGTAATCGCTGTGCAGGAGAGAGGAAGACAGACAGGTCCATGGGACTCGCTCTCCAGGCAGTCTGGACTACTAGCCAAAGCCCATGTCACGGGGAGACCAGTTATTTAGATAAAAACGGAGTGGGGCTGAAGAATGACCTAATGGCTGTCTCACACATGACCATACCTGAACACACTCATGCACATGCACACACACAAGTCTAGCAACATATTTTCATATCTCCAGTATTTGGCCCTTTCTTTCTCTTTTCTTAAAACAATGTCTTACTACATAGCCCAGGCCAGTCTCAGACCTGCAATTATCCTAACATTAATCTTTTAAATTGTGAGG
>NC_137957.1:9447309-9662309 GCF_963924665.1 Micromys minutus
TTGAGGCCAGAGGGACATCACTGCCTTGGGACATAAACCCAGAATTAATGGGGCATGTCACAGGCTTCCTTCTCTGTAAGGAGAGCATGGTATCTGTTCCACGTTCTGGATGACTTGTAACATGGCTCTTATCCTTCTTTGAAGCTACCCCTAGTAAGCCTCTTGGAATCCAGGGAGACAATCAGATGTGGGCTGCACTTAGCCTGAGACAATCCTGGAGGAAATGAGGTGATGCTAAATTATCTGCAAGGCGTGGTTAATACATTCCATTGGAAGAGAGTGTGGCAGAAACTACAGTGGAGTCTCAGGAATTTGAAATTGAGGGTAGAAGATAGTGGGGTTTGTTGTGATAAACTGTCTCACTTGATGTTCAGAGTTCCGACTGGGATATCTGACTGGGGTGTGTGGTCATGTGTACCTGGAAACTCAGACATGATGAAGGGTTTTACCTAGTCTTGGAGAAATGGTATAATACATCTGATATAAGATCAGATAAGGGCCAACCAGGGAATGTATTAGTTACTTTATGCTTTTGTTGTGACAAAGTAACTGACAAAAGATGCTTCAGGAAGGAAAGGTTTGCTTTCCATCAAAGTTTCAGTGTACAGTCCAACATGACAGAGAAATTGCAGTGTTAGGAACTTGGAGAAACAGCATACAATGCATCCACAGTCAGGAAACAGAGACAAATGCTGGTCCTCAATCAGGTTTCTCTGTTTAGATAGTCTGAGACCCTGGTTCATGGAAAGGTGCTGCCCACACGTATGATGGCCCACATGTATGATGGCCCACACGTATGATGGCCCACACGTATGATGGCTCACACGTATGATGGATCTTCGTACCTCAGGGAAGGTCTGCTATATAACCTCTCCCAAACATACCCAAAGGCTTGTCTCTTTAGTGGCTCTAAACACTATCAAGTTGAGAATATTAATTACCATGGGGAGGTAAGGAATATTATATTGATCATTTAAGGTCTGTAAATCCCTCCCTACTGTATTCCCAGATGCCCAAGGAATGTTTCTTTCTAAGGCAAGAAAGAAACTTTCTTTAGTACTGCTAAAGAATGACATTAGAATGATGAAAAACTTAACACTTTTTTTTGATAATTGCCTTAGTCACTATCCTATTGCTCTGAAGAGACTCCAGGGCAACTTTTGTAAGAGGAGGCATTTATTTGTCTCTTGCTCACAGTTTCAGAAGTTCAGTCCATCATCATCATGTCTGGAAGCATGGAGGCATGCAGGTAGGCACTGGTGCATTAGCTCAGAACCACATTGTGATCTGTTGGCAGAAAGAATAACTGGTTTTGGCATGTTATTGAAAGCTCACATTCCACCCCCAGTGACACACTTTCCTCCACAAGCCACACACCTTAAGCCTTCTAATCCTTTCAAACAAAACCACTCCTGAAAGAGGAAGCATTAACTCTATGGGGCTAGTTCTTATTCAAACCATTACAACTATTGCTGTTTTGTTCTCTGTAAGATGGAGTCTATGGGAGAACTTGTTGCCCACAGGGATGAGTTGGCTACTATCAATGGAATGCTTGGATCTTAGAATCTCAGAGACAGGGCTGCCACACTTACACATGGGCAGCAAACTGTAAGCAATCATATAATTGGCATCAGCATCGAAGGGACACACAGAAGCTCATGTGGGTTTTTGGTGCTGAGTAATAAAATGTGTTTCTTGAGCTCAGACGCACAGGTCACTGATGAAGGTGTTGTCAGGTCACAGCAAATAGCAGCTGTGGAGACAAGAGTGTAAGTTACTCAGACAGAAAATTGTGGTTTCTTGTTTATGTCAGCACAAATTAAACTTACAAAGTCATGGCTGCTTTTGTGAGCAAGTTTGGTAGGCTTGAGAAAAAGACTCTGAGGCATTATAGAAATCATATACAATAATACTTACCCAATCTGGGATTGAGAAGATGGTTTGGCAGTTAGGATTCTCTGCACCCCCATGACAGCTCACAATAGCCCATAACTCTAGTCCTGGTAAACCCATCACCTTCTCTGACATACTCAGGCACCACACACATACACAGACACACACACACACACAGACACACACACACACACACACACACAAACATGCACACACACAGAGCACACTTACATACATGTGGGGAAAATACTCATACACATAAAAAATAAAACCTTTTTTAAAAATACCCAGTTCTTTCCCCATTATACCTATGATGTGTGTCAAGTAGCTTGATCTAACATTGTTTCCTGGGGAAACAGAACAGCATCCTAGGAGTTATAGGGTACTGATTGAAACAAGGATGCTACGTAGGGCAAAAATTAAAAGGTACAAATAAAACTTTAGGCAAGTCTGTATCCTACATACCATATAATAACCTTGCACATATTTTAGGGTTAGTACTCCAGTCCCATGAAAGATATTTGGACTTGATAGAGCCAGCAGCTGTCAGCATAACCACATTGGATTCCTGACTAGAGAAATAAGAAATATTATAGCTTGAAATGCCAGCTGGAAGTTTCACAAACTCCTGGAGACTATGATGCCCCTGCCAAGATATATATCACATGTAGTAATGTCTTCTGGGAAGAAATGTTGGGAATTTCTATGTCATTATTTAATCAACCTTTATGGTTCTTTCAAAAATGAGATAGGAAATGGTTGATGAAGATTGATGGCCATAAATTTCACCAGTTGGGGCTTCAATTTCTGCTGCCATGTTGGGTTTTTATTTGAGCAAATTCTTAAGGCTCTTGGCATCTCCTATATAGTCACTGATCTAGCCTGCATTTGCCTCTTGCTTTTTCTCAGTTTAGGGAAATGAATTTATATCTGGGCATAAAGATGATTATAGCATCACCCCATCTTGCTTAGATTATGTAAATTCTCTTCTCTGTCATAACATTTTACAGAAATATCAATTATCTGAATATTTTCCTTTCTAGGCCACTATATTAATAATGGGATACCAGCAAAGCCTGGTGACAAGTAAGGGACATATCTTAGTCAAACAAGCATGCTAGAGAGTGGGATTCAAGTTCATGGGGGAAGGAACCCACCAATGTTTTCTCAATCTATACAGAAAAGCAAAAATGACATGGAGCACATGTGGTTGCCAAGTTCTCAGCTAATGTTTCATTTTGTGAAAACTACACTAATTCTGTTTCTGAAAACTAAAGGGTAAATTAAGACTGATCTATTCACTGTGTCTTTCATAAAAGCAACTGAGGAATTTTTACCTCCTTTCTATTCTCATTATATTAGACACGAGACTATTTATCCAAAATCTTAAGTCTTTCATTAAAGACTTTTACTGAAGGATGTTTGGGGTCCCAGTGATATTAATCACTCTCTTTCTTACCCATCATACCAAAAGACGAGCAATGGATTGTCAAGCAATGGATTATCTCTAATGACAACGGTAGAAAGTCCTAATCTCAATATATAATTTTGGGGTTATTGCTGCATAATGTAGACACAGAAAACTAACTCTGCACCTCGAGATATTCGTGCTATCACTTTAACATTTGTTTTTACATTGGGCATTTTCATAGTTTGTCATAGTCCAAATCAATAAGGACAACTTGAGAATATGGGCCAAGGCTCACCAGATCCGTGGTCAGTCTTCTCCTACTAGACCAGAAAAACAAAATTCTAGAACTTGTATTGTAGAACAAATGTAGCTGTCATTTATGGCCTCTGGACCTGCTGTAGCAATGACTGTGATATGTTCTAGTCTATCTTGTTACAATTGTTTAATACATTTCACTGGGTGCCACATTAATCTGTGTTCATCCTATGATTAAATGGCCTTGCAATCTCCCTTGCTTAGTTTTTCACACAAACAGAGCATTCATAAGAGATACACAATTGCTATAGCTTTTAGATGTAGAGTTTCCACAGGAGCCCCATGTTTATAAGGCTTTGCTCTCAAATGGAGTCTTGCTTGGATCCTCAGGAAAATAGGTTTCATGGTGACTTAGTGCATTGATAAGTCCATGGCTACATGAGGACCGAGTGTGTAGGTCCTGTTTCCAGGAGGCGTGTTACTAGAGATGTGACACTAAGAGATGCATCTCATTCATAGGACTTCCTTTTAGATACTATGTTGTCCTGGCCAAATTAAGCTCAGTGGCATGGCTCCAGCGTGCACATTTTCCACTGTTATATCTGGCTTCATCTCTGGCCCAAAGTAACAAGGCCAAATGACCACACTCTGCAATCTCTGACACCAGGCAGGAGGATAAACACTTCCAACTTTAAGTTCTTTCCTAGGGGATGTTTTTAGTACTAAAAACTGAACATTGCAGTAGTGCAGAGCATAGGTCATTTGAGTGATTCAAGATGTGGACAGAATCCAACACCTATTAAACACCTCCTCAGATTTTCAATTCTGCACTCACTCCTTCTTCTTGTCAGCACCATAGCAACTGAATCTCCCTGGGTTCTGATTCATCTAACTTAGTCACCACCTAATACAGTCAACTCAGCCAAGGTATTTTTGTTGTTAGTTTTGTTTTGGTTTTGGCTTTTGGTTTTCTTTTGAGGTTTTTTTTTTTTTTTTTTTTTTTTTTTTTTGATAATGCTATTGTGAAAACTCAGAGCCAAATATCTGTTACCGTAACCACAGTAAATTAACTCTATATGGGGGAAAACTTAAGCTAGTGAAAGGAAGAATCCAATCAATGTTCATTTATTTTCACAGAAAGGAAGTCATTAGGAATTTTCCCATGAAGTCCTATTCTTGCCTGTAAATATGAAAAATAGCTGTTGAATGATCTTGGGAAACTTAGCAGACAGAAAACCTCCAGCATTTAGGCCAGGTCCTATCTGTGCCATGTAGCTTCACTTTAGACTCTGGATGGAATGGCAGAGACCTCTTCTCTTTGACACATAAAGAGCATGATGTCATTGCTCTATACTTTATAAGGTCTATCTCATAATGTCAGTGTAACTTCTAATTCTTTCCCATTAGTTCAAGTCCTTCCCACAATGAAGATTCAGAGGGAGAGTAAAATTTGTGACCATAAGAAAGAATCTGGGAACCCAAGACCTCACAGGAAAGAGTCAGTATTTGCTGCATAGTAATCCAGCCCACTACAATGTCCTTGAGACATTGTATTGAGACATTGTAGTCATTAGTGATGCCTATCAAGGAGGCCAAGGTGCCTTGTCTGATCCTATCCTACAAGTAAAACATGTGAAAAATTACATGTCCAAACTTCTATCAATAGATGAATTCTTATGTGAACCAAGTCATGCCAATTAACCAAAAAATTTTTTTAAATTAATGAGGCAATGCTTTACCTGTTCCTTTGGAAGGATCACAGATATTGGGCTACACTTCTACACAACATACAGAAAAGTGCAAAAGCTTGCTATGGTTTTGGAGGAACTGTAAATATGTCCAAAATACATATATTATCTGCAAAATTGTTAAAATAGAGTAATTATTGTTTTAATGAGAGGGAAAGTGTGAGCAGAAAAGAGTAGAGGGAAGCATCTCTTTCCCTTCCATTGCATCTTCTACTATTGCGTTTATTACATACTTTTGTTCACATGAGCAAAAACAAGGGGACAATATGTAATTTGGATATGACATTTTTTTATCCTACTGGTCTGAAATTTTGACAGCATGAGACATTCTGAATGGCTAAGACTTTATATCCTGTTCTCACCCACAAGTGAAGCTCTTGATAAACTGAATTCTGTACATAATTCACTGTACCAGCCCAACCTTTAGTTTCTGCCTCAAAGCCTGCTTCATCAAATTTGCTACTTCTCCATCACCATTTTCTCCTCTCTCATGATCCCTTACACCAGGTTGCTTTTCTATAAATTTCCCAAATCACTTTCCTTTTCTTTTTCTGATTTTGGTTTTTCAAACACATCACAATTACAGCAGACATTTCATTATTGAACATTTTCAGCTATTCCATTACTTCTGCTGACTTTCAGGACTTCATGTGACTTCTGATTTTTGCCATCTCCTGCTTTCTCGCTTTAGTCTCCAATTGCCCACTCACCAATTCCTTCACCACACTTCTTAGAGAACACAAAGTGCTTTTTTCTTCCATGACTGTACCATCCCAGACCTTTACTGTGCCCTTGCTCTTAGGAGACTTAGCTCTGTCTCTTTTATGGCTCTTGTGTCTTCATAGGGTCAAGATATTGCATCAAATTGGGGTTTTGGCTTTTTCTCTGTCTAGACTTTTTTGGGGGTGTTAGGGGCTTCATAATTCTCTTTTTAGCTGACCCTGAGTTAGGGCACTGCCTGAGCCCTAGAGTTGGCTCTTTCCAGAGGACTATGCAAATTCCAACTCAATATTTCTATGCTTGAATTGGGACTTCAGGTTATAATGATTCATTTGCCAATATTATGAACCTCTCTTTATTCTTTTCATAGAGAATTCTCAGTGAGGCACACTGGGGTTCCCACATGACGTAGCTGATATTTTGTTTCCGGGTGCCATACGTAAGAGTATTTATTATTCACTAAACATTCTCTAGAAACATGCTCAAAGACCTGGGCAGGAGATTTAGGAGTAGCTGTCCCAAATCTTTACCAGCATACTTTTCATACATTTGTTTTCTAGTTCATATACAGTAAAATTATTTTATGATCACTAAAGTCATATATTAAGCATACAGATATGAACTGATTTTACAGGAAGACTAAGGACCTTAGATGGAGTCTGGAAAAGCTTCCTTAGCCATTAGAATGAAGTCCAAGTTATTAGGTAGCTCTGATCCTTCCCAAAGGTGTCCATTATCTATCAGGAAGGAAGTAATTGTCCTTATATAACATGGAGATATACTGCACTTAGTGTCTGCTTACATCCTTATATCACAGCGTTCAAAGGTCTAACATGTCCTCTACACTTCCAGGGTTCCTTTACTCTCTAGCCCATATACCAACCCCATGATCCTCTCTTGCCTCCGAAATTCAAATAGGGATCTGGGAGGACTGGACATGGTGTGTCACACTCTACCCCTCTATCACAGAATGAAACAAGATTAAACGTTTCCTTATATAGTTGAAAGACAAGTAATAAATGTCCTTCTAGGGAAAGTGCTTCCCAGTTCCCTGATCCATGGAGAAAATGTAAAAAACAGAACTAAAGAAACAAGAAGACGCCATGTCTTTGGGGAAGCAATGAAATAAAAACCATCCATTTCTCTTGTGAGACAGAGCTAAGTATCCTTAGTGAGAAAACAGAAAGAGCCACTAAAATGAAAACTTGTGATTGAGACTTCAGCTTCCCAAATCCTGGCAAGTCCAGAACAGCAAGTGTCCCGTAGGAACAAGAGCCCAGTCAGAATGTGTAATGCAATAAGCTATAACCCTTTGTAAAGCTTACACTAAACCCTTAGCCAAGTGTAACATGGGAGATAGATTGTCTTGCAAACAACATCAATAGCTTAGAAAATGATCACGTAGCCGCCTATACTTGCAAGAACAGCAGAAACCAGATATACATACTTCTTCCCTGCAAAGGAGAGATCGTCTATATTCAGGGGGCTTGTTTGGCACAGGTCTAGCTCAGCATGGCAAAGGCTGCCTCTTCACATGTTATAAAGCACCTTTTTGAAGCAATGGGAAATAACCTGAGAGAACTTTGGAGTTTTCTTTCACCTGAGCATGTGGTGACTCAAGCAGTCAATGATGCTATCTTATTGTTTCTGTCTGTTGTGATAACTAGCAACAGGGCATTTCAAGGTGGCAGTCTGTATTCTCAGGGGTTCTCTCAAGAAGCCCCGCCCATCTCTAGACTAAACTCGGATAAATAGGAAATCCAAAGTAGAATGGCAAATTATTTCATATCCAGACCAAAGATATCCTCATTCTGTACCTGATCTAACTTCCTTATAATAGGTAATAATAGATAAAATTATAATAATAGGTAATAACAGATAGAAATATATTGTGATGGATAGCTAACCTGCAGAGGTCACTAGTCTTCAGTAACTTGAAAGTCAGACATGCTAAATTATATAAAATCTATAGAATTTTTTTCTTTGCTAGTACATGCATACTGGATGTTCTCATCAACACAATTAACACATGATTTTATTATTCTCTTGATCTGTGATATGTTCATGACACTTCTTCCATAATGGAGAATGACATGTGAAGTAACATGATTCAGGATTCTCCAGCCAAATTAACTTAAATTTAGCCCAGGGTTAAACATCTTTTTAATTTACCTTTCAAGCAAAGTTGCTTTACGTGAGAAGTTAAGAAAATTTCTCATCAGTTTGGAGACTTGGAAGAACATCGTCCAGTGAGTAGCATAAACGGGTGTCTACTTTGCTCATATACTGTGTCTGTTCCCTGTGAATTCTCATGCTAGTTTTGACCAGATGGTTCTCTGGAGTTTTTCTTTTTATAAGGGAATTCATAGCTATCATGAGGTCTCTATGATCATGACCTATTTATGTCCCAAGGATGTTCAAGATGTAATATTGCCAGGTTTTAGATTAGAATTCAGAGAGATGAAGTTTCAGTGGGCAGGGAGCTATTGTAAATATTCATGTTACAGGACAGAGTATAATCTAGTTCAAGGCAACCATGAAATTAATTTGAAAGTGATCATGACCCTTAACTTTAAACTCCTTTGCCTCCACTTTTAGAGTCATGGAATTATAGGTACATGCCAACATGCTGGCTTTGTGTGATACTAGGAATGAAACTCAGGGTCTTATGTATATTAAGCAAGACCCAGACTACACATCCATCCCAAAGGTGAGCATTTCATAGTGAAAATTTGGGGATTAAAAACTGTGAGTTGGTCATATAGAATCCATGTTGGCTGGAGATTAGAAGGGCAAGATGATGTGAGGTCGGGTGAGTTTAGGGTTCAGAGAGTTCCTTATAAGTAGAAGCAGTTGATACTTCTGGGTTGGTTGTGTTGTGACCAGTATTTGGCAACAACTGGAGATTGTGATAGGATTTTAATGAAAACTTTAGCATGAATTAAGGAGTGTGAAGTGCTCAGCCTGGAGCTATGACCTGACTACCCTCCCATGTCTTATTTCCAATTTATGTTTCTTATAATAAAATGTATACCAGATTAAACATGCCTCTCACCAACAAGTATGATATACAATACTCCATAAGGTTATAAAGTAAGTATAGTTTAGAGTATGACTATTTCTTTTTCCTGTATCATAAAACAAGAGATGCAAAGCACTAATGTTATACCAGGTACTCCTTCATTGTTTTAAAAAATTCAATCTGTTGATGTCATTTATTAAAATTTATATGATTTAATTATTAGCTGAATGCAAATTGGTTAAATAAAGAAATGTTGTAAAGAGGAGGGGATAACTGAATTCCTTATAGTAGATTGGTTAAAAAATAGAGTTAAATTTGTTTTGAGCAAAAAACAAACAAACAAATAAAAACACCCACTAACTGTGTTTTTAAAAGTGTATTAACAGATGACAAACAGGAGGTACAAGCCTCAGAACTAAGTCAAATACATATGTATATATATATATATATATATATATATATATATAGATAGATAGATATATGCCTTTTTTCCATTTAGTCTGGCTATTTGGGAGGAATGCAGTTGTACTCAGAGGAATTCTGTGATTGCATTAAGGAGTAAGTGTATATGAGTAAAAGCCAATATGAAGTCACTGGATAATAAAGCCCGGTCACAGCTGGATTGCCATGGAGGTCATGGGAAGTGATTGTAGTATGGCTTAGTGAATTGAGTGTGTCAGATGAATTGAGCTAACAATAGAAAGTAAAAAGTAAGGGCAGAGTATTTTTTCCCTGGACCTTTGTCTGACCACTGATTGTAAAACTAGTTGTTTTAGTTACTTTTCCATTGTTCTGACCAAATACCATGGCCACAAGAATTTATAAAAGAAAGCATTTAATTTGGAGTTCAGTGGTTCCAGAGGCTGAGAGTCCTTTAACATCTTCGTTAGAAGCATAGCAACAGGCAGGCAGGCAGGTAGGCAGGCAGGCAAGCAGCCATGGTACTAAGATAGTAACTGAGAGATGGCACTTTATCTATAAGTCTACCATGGATCTGGGATTGGACATGTGCTCTTAAACCCTCCAAACTCACTATCAGTGACAAACTTCTCCCACAAAGCTATACCAGTGAATCCTTCCCAAATAGTTCCATCAACCAAGTATTCAAATATACAAACCTTTGAGGTCATTCAATTCAAACCCCCACAGTATTGTTTTCATACTGTTTGCATAGTGTGTGTCTACTTAATCCCTAGACAGTAGAGTCCACCGGCATGCCAGTAGCCAGAACAAGGCTTGTATATTGTCTGTAAAGACTGTGATACTTGATTTCCTCAGAACTGCCTTTGTCTGATTACTGGCTTTCTAAGTCTCTGAGACAGGAAGATGCTATTAATGTGGACACATAATGAGGATACCGTGTGATGATTTTCATAAGCTGGAAACACCTTGAAGTTACCTGGGAATAATAATAATAATAATAATAATAATAATAATAATAATTACAATTAATAATAATAATAATAATAATAATAATAAATAATAATAATAATAATAATAATAATAAATACAAACTTGAGCTTAAGCCTTGTCTTAATTACTTGCAAGTCTTTGGAAATAAACCTGAGACTTGGCTTTAAAACAAACAGACATTCCCTAGTGATTTCAGCACTGAAGGCGTGTTTTAATCTATGTTTGTTTGTTTATTTATTTATTTATTTATCTATTTATTTATTTATTTTTGCGTGTGTCTGTGTGGGTGTGTATGGTCGTGTTTATGCTAGAAAAGGTGCTTTTGGCATAACACATAAACAAAATTAAAAGGCCAGCCTCAGGTGTTTTTCCTCATCTTCCTTGAACATGGTCTCTTGGTTGTTTTCTAAGGCTCGTGCCACACTGGCTATGTGGGGGGCAGAGGGCAGAGTGAATCATGTCCTGAGTGGATGTGTGGCTGACATGGCCATATCAGGAACTGTGGCCTCAGATACATGAGACTGTCCCAAAGTCTCCCCACTAGTGTTTGGCTCAAAGGCTGAACCTCTAGTCTTGCTGTGTATGAATGTTGATAGTATGTGCAGAAAATGCTGCAGTAGATTTCTATTCCCAGATGTTTATGGACTGATAACTACTCCCCCTGCAGGGACTATACCTACTGAGATCAGCCAAGCCTGCCTCCCTGTTCAGCTCCATATAATAAGCCTGTCTTCTTGTTCAGCAGTTTTCAATAAGTGCTTCTCTACCCAAATGTGTATGACGACAGGCTTAGCTTCTGAAGCGTGGCTTTTCCACCACAGAGCCCAGTTTACCTCATGCCAGCTTTTCTCTGTGTTTATTACATCTTTGGTTTTGGAGATACAAACTTGGGTTTTCATGTTTGGATATCAAGAAATTAACATACAGAACCAGGTCCCTGGAACATTTATATTAGTTTTTACTTTATATTTCCCAGGGCAGTGATAATTCTTCAGTTGATTTTCAGAGCCCTGGTGGGGTTGCTTTAAGATCTAATAGACAGTAGTGTTATGTAACAGCCATCTTCTTCCCACCTAACATCAGCCACCTTAAACTTTCCTGTTAGTGAGGTATATTATGCCATAGATTTCAGTTATCGACAAATGGGACCTCATAAAATTGCAAAGCTTCTGTAAGGCAAAGGACATTGTCAATGGGACAAAATGGCAACCAATAGATCAGGAAAAGATTTTTTTTAAAAAGCCTACATCCATTAGAGGGCTAATATTCAATATATATAAAGAACTCAAGAAGTTAGTCTCCAGAGGATCAAATAACCCCATTGAAAAATAGGGGACACAGTTAAACAAGGACATGGTGGCACACATCTTGAGTCCCATGTGGTGGTTTAAATGTGAATGGCACCCATAGGTCTTGTACTGGCTGGTTTTGTGTCAGAAATAGAAACCCTGACTAAGACAAATTGGTACCAGCATAGTGGGGTATTCCTGTGACACCCTGACCATATTTTGGGGAGGACTGTGGAAGGACTTCGGTACTTTGAGTTAGAAGAGCCATTGGCATATTAAGAGCTCTGTGGGATGTTCTGTAAGAGCTTGAAAGATAATGTTGAGAACAGTGCAGAAGATGGAGGCCTGGTTTGTGAAATTTCAGAGGGAAGATTAAAGACTCTTACCAGGCTGTTGCTATTTTAATTATGAATATTCTGTGGTTTTGGTTAGCTGTAGCTGAAGAATCAGCTGTGATTAACAAGATATCACAACTACTAAAGCAAGACCTTTGCATTGCTGGAGCCAAGAAATTAGTGTGATTAAGAAGAGACCAGCATCACTGAAGTGGACTCATCTGTGTACTGTTTTCTGAGAGCATAAAGAGGTTATGTTCCAGAGACAGCCAAGGTTGTACCTCATGCTGTGGCTGGACTTGTAATGTGTAAGAGTCACCCAGGTGGTACTGGTTTTGAAGGAATCAAGAGGTCATGAAGAACAGCTGAGGCTCAGCACTGTGAGAGACCATGGAAGGCCACTGGTGAAGGTGCAGCCTCAGTTGCAATTAGTGCCCCAGGACTGACAGTAGTGTTTTGGAGATGCCATTAACATGAGATGACCACCAAGAACAGTAGCAGCAGTGGAGAACAGGCAGGTGGGGCCAAAAAGACAAGGTGTGTGCAACAAAGGGCAGAGCTGGAAAAGTGACCCAAGCCCTTGGAGGAGCCCAGAAGTATGTAAGTGGATTCCCAGACATTGGATAGTTTGAGATTTATTTTGCTTTTCTTTGTGACTGTGCCTTGATATTTTTCCCTACTGAAGGAAGAAAAGCAGGCCACAGTTAAGAGAATGAATTCTGAGAAGACTTTGATTTTTAAAAGACACTGGATATTTTAAAGGGATTACAGTATGTAAGAATTAGTAAAGACCGTGGGGGTCTTAAGGTTATTTAGATCTGGGGGATGAATAAGAAATTAATGGTTGAGGCTTAATAGTGATGTGTTTGTGTGTCAAGTTGACAAGGGGTCAATTTTACTGGCTGGTTTTGTGTCCACTTGACACAAGCTGGAGTTATCACAGAGAAAAAAGCCTCCCTTAAGGAAATGCCTGCATGAGATCCAGCTCTAAGGCATTTTCTCAAATTATGAACAAGGGGGGAGGGCCCAGCCCATTGTGGGTGGAGCCATCCCTGGGCAGGTAGACCTGGTTTCTATAAGAAAGCAGGCTGAGCAAGCCAGGGGGAGCAAGTCAGTAAGTAACATCCCTCCATGGCCCTGCATCAGCTCCTGCTTCCCGACCTGCTTGAGTTCCAGTCCTGAATTTTTTTGGTGATGAACAGCAACGTGGAAGTATGAGCTGAATAAACCCTTTCCTCCCCAACTTGCTTCTTGGTTTTGATGTTTTCTGCAGGAACAGAAGCCCTGACTAAGACAGGGAGTATGAACCAAATAGCTGGTTTCGGAAAGTCCATAGTTTCAGTTATGGTGTTTTGTGTTTGTATGATGTCTAAAAATAATTACAAATAACACTCCAAAATAATTAGATTAAATATGTATCAAAGGATGCTAAGAACAATGGGGAGAACACTAGAATTTAAGTGGGTCTCATGCATTGCATGTATTCGCACAGTATAAAAATGGCGTTTACATTGCTGAAAAGGCCGAGTGTCCTGAGTATATCTCAGTTGTGTTTTTCCCTGGCAAAGATGTGCAGTTTTCATCCAGGTGGCTGTGTCCAAAGCATCTGCCTGCTGTGTATACACAGGTACATGAAGAGTGCTCTGCAGCCTGATAGGCAATTATTATCTGCACTTCTAGGAAGGATACTCTTCCAGCTCCAAGAGGGATTCAGTAGTCATCTGGAAAGGTGTGTTCTGATCCACAGGTAGTGTTAGCATGAGAAAGAGAAGAAGTTCTAATGATGAGAGGGGCAGGTGAACATGAGCAAAACCCGAGAGAGGCTAGGACTTCCCAGAAACCTATCAGGAAACCATAGTGATCCTGAAAGTTGCAGAGAACTTCACAAGCAACCCCAGAGACAGAGGCCTCTAAAAAAGAGGACAATCGGGTTGGACAACAAAATTTGTGTTAAATATGAACTACTCTTTGAAGCTTTTTTCTGGGTGGGGGGGGGCTTGAGTAACTCATACTGTAATTCACTTGAGAAAGCATTTTCCTTCTTAAGTTGTTTCCTTAACACTTCCTTTCCAGTGATTACAAGTTACTTTTCCTTGTCCTTTAGCCAGACACTGATGATGACTAAAGATTCATACTCATAAAGCAGAGGTGCTGAGGGAATTTTCTTGAAATTTTAGTCTATATGTACACACACACATACACACACACACACACATATATAATTATGCTGTCATTTTCTTACACATTATAAGAATTCATAAGATAAAACAAAAAATGCTTCTTTAAAACTGTGAAAGTGCCATTCATTAGTCATGTTATTTATAGCAACAACAAAGACACCAGAGCCAAATAATGAAAAAGAAATGTGTGACACTCACACAAACTGTCTTTGGTCCAGGTGTTGTGAGAATAGTATTAATTTTACAGTGTCTTGGGAACTGAGTTGATGGTCCACACATAATACACAATGTCACAAATGTCCTCAGTACACCACACCTGCAATTGCAAAACCATCATACTTAATTCAGCCCACTGCCATTCCATGTTCACCGGGTTGGCAAAAGTCACCACCAGGCCTATCACGGTATCCTGCACCTTTCCCTAGAGGGAGGGATGAAAGACGACAAGTCAAGTTCAGTGCAAAGGAGAGCAGGGAGTGAGGAGAACTCCTTGATTTTGAATATTCTGGACCTATAAATGTGTTGATTACCGTCTCCTTCCCTCATTCATGGTGCTCCAGTTCTTATGATATGTTTATAACACCCTATTGTCTTCCCATGGTCAGTAAGTCACCAACTATTAATATGGGGTAAACTGTCTTCTATAATTATCCTCTGGAATCTGTAGTTTAAATACAAATCTTTGGCAAATATATTTTACTACAAATAACAGTAGAAAGATTTTTCTGTCCATAGTGGGTGAAGACTTCATATGAAAATGCTCTTATTCCAAAAGGGAAGGCCATGTAAACTCAGCCTTAGGCAGCCCTGGGGCAGCAAAGATGTAGAGAAGTGTGATCCAGAACAGGGGCTTTTTCATAGGAAAGGGTAGCTTACCTGCTCCAGTCTTTTCCAGATTATTGAAGCTTTATTTTTTCTTAGATTAAAAACGTGTGTCTCTATGTATCTGTGTCTGTATGTACACTGTGTATTGGTATCCAGGGAGCCTAGGAGAGAGGTTATATCCTCTGAAGTTGGAATTGAAGATGTTTTTGAGCCACCACAAGTGGGCACTGGGAACCAAACTTATGTCCTGTGAAAGAAGTAAGGATTCAACCACTGAACCATTTCTGCAGCCCTCATGCAACCTTTGAATCGCAGATCAGCTGAATAAAGACACAAATGTATATCTAACCAAATTCTCAGATTTTCGGGCTTGGAAATGCTAAGACCTAAGTCATAAAACTATCGTATTGATGAAAAATAAATTTATGGAGCACTGTTGGGATACTAAGAGATGGGGGAACATCCAGAAAGGATCTATCTAATCAACGAATTCAGGACATAACTTGGGTTCATAAAAGAGAAAAATGAGACAGTGCTATCTGTAAAAACCTGTGAGATCAATGGTAAGGCTCTCTAACTGTTTTGTAAGATAATTACTGAATGATTTCTATCTGTTTCTCATGTGCACATTTTTATGGTTCATAGATGTCCCTTTAAGGAGGGACCTGACAGTAGAACCTTTAGAGTGGAGAATAAGGTTTTTAGTGTTCAGTTCTAGAAGCTGGGGTACTGGGGTACTCTGAGATTTGATTATGACATTGGCAAACCCATGGGATGGCTCAGTATACATAGGCACGATTCATTCTATTCTTCCATATTTGAATATAACTTCTCCCTTGTTCCCTTGAGGGATATGACCTCATAAGTTACTACCTTGACCTTGAACTCTCCATGCAGCTCTTGAACTCAAGATCTAGTCCAGCTAGGATCTGCCATTGCAGGCTTGCCCCTCTTAACCCATGTTCTTTTTGATCAGTCACGTATCTTTTGGGCAAAATTTCAGTTCTGATCACATCATCCCTGTATTTTCAGAGGATATGTATGTGTCCCGGTTGTTGCAAGAGGTTTATCTGAGTTACTACTAGTATGAGTCAGCTATATGTCAACATTTCTCATGTGTTTTCTTCCATGTTAACAAAACATGGTTCTCAGTAAAGAATCTTATTATATGTAGCCACTAGGTTTAGATAGTGTCCTTTTTAGTTACGTACTCAAATACGCTCAACCTGAAGTTATCTTTGTGTGGTGAGCCATGTAGTACAGTTGGGATAGCACCACTCAATGGATCAGATAGTTAATCATTCTATTGCAATGCCATGACTCTGTTATTCAAAATCATTTGATACACTATGAATCAGTGTGTGCTGGACTGAACTTAGTTTGCTTGACTTATCTATTTGTATGTGGGTGGTGAACTCTTGATTTCTGTGCTTTTATAGCAAGTCTATAAGTGGGGTGTCTAAATTACCCAGATCATTGATTAAGTGCTGTTTTGGCTTTTCCAAATGAACTTCAGAATAAAATAATCATATTCTACCAAAGATTTCTGATGTCAGTTTGATTGGGACTGCATCAAATCTGTACTGGATAGGTTTACATCAACTTGACCCAGGATAAAGTTATCTGAGAGCAGGAAACTTCAATTATGAAAATGAGACTTGAGGCCCCAGGGGGTGAGGAGGTCTGTTGGAGTGAGAATAGGAGTTGGGGACATCCTCTTGGAGACTGGAGAGAAGGAATGGGAGGAAGAACAGTCAGCAGGTAGACAGGAAAGGGGGTAATGACTGGATTACAAAAAGCTAAAGGAATCATCATCATCATAATAAAATAACATAAATAAATAATAGAGGAAACTGCTCCTGTAAAATGGGCTGTAAGTTGGCATGTAGGACATTCTCTTAGTAAGTGATCTGAGAGGGCGAATGCGGTCCATTGTGGGGGTACCATTCCTGATCTGGTTGTCCTGGCTTCTATAAGAAAGCAAGTTGAGAAGCCATGATGCCAGTACGCAGCATTTCTTCGTGGTCTCTGCATCAGTTCCTACCCCAACTTCTTTGCCAGCTTGAGTTCCTGTCCCAACTTTCTCCAATGAGGAACCATGTTATGGAAGTATAAGCCAAGTCAACCTTTTCCCTTTCAAATTGGTGTTTCATCACAGTGACAGAAACTTTAAGACAAAATCTCTTAATCAATGTAGGCACACATCCTATATTAACAATAGTGTTTTTTTTTCTATTCAATGAATATTTTCTATTGTCCTTTTAAACTTTTTTGAATGTTTTCCCTGAATTATTTGTAGTTCTCATTGAAAATGTTTTTCTCACTTTTGATTGTATTTACCATGATGTGTTTTATTCTTCTCATG
The DNA here is from genome assembly GCF_963924665.1 of Micromys minutus. Classification (NCBI taxonomy): domain Eukaryota; kingdom Metazoa; phylum Chordata; class Mammalia; order Rodentia; family Muridae; genus Micromys; species Micromys minutus. The sequence continues at coordinate 9,464,766 of NC_137957.1, forward strand.
TGTAATTACACATCATTTTCCAAATTTTCCACCAAATAATTTGACCTTCTGCTTGTGACCTTATTTAATTGACTTATTCTAGTATCTATGTGGCAGAATAATTTAAAATTCTAAGTAAAGAATTAAGTGACCTTTGAGTCAAGAAATTACTAAAAAATTAAATATAAATATATGTGAGTCTTACAGTTTAGGCTAGTCATTTCATTAGCTGCTTTTCCCCTTTTGTCTCACCAAGTAACATCTAAATGATTCTTCAAAACAGACAGTAGAACACCACAGCCTCCTTTCATGACCAGAGCTGCCCACTGCTGATATTTCTACATTTTTATGAATCATTTAAGACTAGTTTAATCTTTAAGATCTGAGAACTATGATTAGCATCTTCAAACACCTAAGAATCCCAGAAGCAGCTCAATGTTGATCTCTATTCAGTTTCTATATGGAAGACCTTTGTTACAAATGTGTGTTTAAAAAGGGCACGTGATGGGCTGGAGGATTGATAAATTGGTCAAGAGCACAGGCTGCACTTGTAGAGGACCTAGTGTGGTTCCCAGCTCTTTCATGACTGTTCACAGATGTCTATATGAGAATGTCTGGTGGGTCATTCATTAACGTGACACACTTACATATATGCAGGCCAAATATTTATGCACAGAAAAATAAATGATCCTTTAACAAGTGTAAATGTACAGCCTAAGCCTGTGGTACACCAGCAGGTAACAGTGAGTTTGGACAAATTGGTTTTCTCCAAACATTTCTAGTGCCGATTTAATGTAAGGAAGTTCCACTCCTGTTACTGGGATAATCTGACCCCACAAAGAGTGAAAGCTAAATAGCCTTAAGGCATAGTAACTGTTTATGAATTTCTCTGCTCTTTCTCCTTAGAGAAGACAAAGAAAATTCCGTCACTGAAAGTTTCAGAAGCGTCACATGGATGTTCATTGTGATACCACCTGATAGTCCTTCTCCCTAGACCAGGGTTACATAGTAATTCTCACTATATTCTGGCTTCACTGGAAGGGGCTTCAGGGAGGGAGCAGGAGTTATCTGCATCTATGTCATGGATGCCATGATGCTCAGAAGATAAAGGCTCAAAGATGCTATGAAAAGCATCAGGAAACATGCACCGAGCGCCTGTGCGTATGTGTGTCTGAGTGTGTATGTGTGTCTGAGTGTGTATGTGTGTCTGAGTGTGTATGTATGTCTGAGTGTGTATGTATGTCTGAGTGTGTATGTACCTTCTCCCTTTTATAATTCACAGAGACTCATCTGTCCTTTTCACCAAAGGCTTCTGTCACTTTGTTTCATGTATCAAAAGTATATTATAAAAGAGCATAGAAGCATACATTAAAGAGGGTTATAATGTCCTCATGGCATTGCTCAAACATGAAAGCAGATAATACACCTCAACTGTAGCTGCTTCACTCCACACTGTACACAGACGATAAAGATGAGCATTTATGTGATGGCTTGAATAGGATTGGTTCTCTTAGGCTTATAAACTTGAATGTTGGATTCCCTGTTGATAACTGTTTGGGAAGGATCAGGAGGTACGTTCTTATTGGAGGAGGTGTGTCACTCTGGGTGGTCTTTGATATATTAAAGCAAATACCAGGCTCAGTCTTTTTCTCTCTCTTCCCTCTCCCTCTTCCTCTTTCTGATTCTATCTTGCCAAAAAGATAAAAGCTCTCAAGTATAGCTCCAGCTCCATACCTGGTGTAGCCATGATGATCGTGGACTAACCTCTGAAACCATGGGCAAATTTCTAATTAAGTGCTTCCTTTGATCAGTTTTCTTGGTGATGGTATCTCTTCACAGCAATAGTATTGTGACTAGGACAATATATTAAATTAGAATTTAAATGAGAGCAAGGCATGTATTATTTAGCTAAACAAACTTTTAGGCAGCAAGAATAAGACTGGTTCTTATCTTCTCTGGACAAGAGTTGTGCCAAGAAATAGTATAATGAGATCCAAAAAGACTTTCCTTCTAAATGAACATTTTTTCTCACTGCATAAGCTATGACCTATTAATCCCCTAATCCTTAAATCTCCTTACATGCTGCAAGGAAGGGAGTATTACATAGTTCAGAGTCAGTGCTTTAGTCTTATGTTTCTTGCGTACCCTTCACGAGGGAGAATGTAGAGCACTAAGGAGAGGCCTCTGTGTCATTGACCCCACAACAACAATGCTATTTTGAGCAGTGAAAACCAATTTATTCAAAATGAAGAAAAATGTAAATGACTCCTATAAAGAAATTAAATTAATGTTAGGTACTAGAACACAGATGTTCTGTGTGCCATACCTATGCGAGCAGGTCATTAAATTCAAATCTCTAATTAACAGACATCTGTTTCTTGTTCAGTTTTAAAATGATTCATTGAAACTATTTGCAGAAATAAATATACTTGTGAAGAAAAAAATGCTTCTGACCTTTTCTCTCCTATTTTTTTCTATTTTGTTATTTTTAAAGTTGACTTGATGACTGAGTCCATGACTCAGAATTAAGACATCTCTGACACCTCAGAGCCTGTCTTCTTGATTTTATATCCTGTACCAACAAAATAGTCTATGTCTTAACATAAAAGATTATAATATCAGGTTATCAAAACAAACTGCTGAAATTTTTGGATAAGACATATGAAATAGCTAGTAATGGTTAGCTTGTGTTTATCTAGAAATAATGTTTCATCTCAATTAAGTAAACAGTGTTGTCCATCTATCTATGAGAGCGATATATTGAAGGAGAGAGAAAAGAGGGGTTGGATACTGAATAAGATAGAACTTAATTAAACTTTAATAGTAATAGCAATTTTAATATATTGATAGATTCTTTAAATCCAGGTAGTTCTTTTACAATGGTCAGGCCTTTGAGACAAAATTTAAGGGGTCCTGTGAAGAGTCCCAAAACAGATAATATATGTGCCTAAAATACACTATTAGTGATTTAGTGTATCAAACTGAAAATCATTAGCTTAGATTTGTTTTCATACTTTGAATCACCACACAAAAATCCAACATTTAATTTGTATATAAATGAGTTAAAACTACAGTAGGAATGTAATGATCAGTGGATTTTAGCCAACCACAGGAAGCTGTGCTTGGCAATCATAGAGGGGAGCAGTTATCACACCATTTAGTTGATAAGCCTATCAAATGTCTAGCTTTAACCAATCTGGAGATGTTTCTGTTCCTTTGTCCAGGCTGTAAGAGCCTGATATTCACATTGTCAGGAGAAGGTGTCTGTACTTCCTCTGATGTTACATGTAAGCCTTCCTTTTTCCTCAAACACTGCTAAATTCAGCTTGCCTGAAGCTCTTCTTTCATGATTAAATTTCTATATGTTGCTTCCTATATATGTTGAAAATTTCTTCCATTTTATTGAAGTGCTACAAAAAAATTAATTAATGCAGACTCTCTAGTAAGTACAGGCATGGGCTCTAGTGTAAAACACTTTTGGCATCTGGTGAGATGGTCATGTGGTTTTATGTTTCCTTCAGTCTGTGTATAGGAAAGATTATGTTGATGGATTTTCATATATTGAACCACCCCTGCATCCCTGGGATAAAGCCTACTCGATAACAGTGGATGGTGTCTTTGATACGTTCTTAGATTTGGTTTGCAAGTATTTTGTTGAGTGTTTTTGTATCAATGTTCATAAAGGAAATTGGTCTAAAATCATCCTTCTTTGTTGAGTTTTTTGTGTGCTTTAGGCACCAGTGTGACTATGGCTTCAGAGAATGAGTTTAGCAGTGTTCCTTCTGTTTTTATTTTGTGATGTAGTTAGAGGAGTATTGGTATTAGCACTTTGAAAGTGTTGCAGGATTCTGCACTAAAGCCATCTGGCCCAGGATTTTTCTGGTTGGCTGACTTTAGATGACTGCTTCTATTTCCTTTGGGCTTATAGAGCTCTTTAAATAGTTTATCTGATCTTGATTTCACTTTGGTAATTGTTATCTGTCTAGAAAATCATCCATTTCTTACACAATTTCCAACTTTATTGAGTACAAGATTTGAAGTAGGACCTAATAATTCTTTAAATTTCCTCAGTGTCTGTTGTTATGTCTCCCTTTTTATTTATTTTCTCTCTGCCTTTTAGTCAGTTTGGCCAAAGGTTTGTGTATCTTGCTGATTTTCTCAAAGAACCAGCTCTTAGTTTTGCTGATTCTTTGTATTGTCCTCTTTGTTGCTTATTGATTGTTTTCAGCCCCTTGTTTAATTAGTTCCTTCCATCCATTTCTCCTGGGCTTATTTGCATTTCTTTCTCTTCTACTTCAGATGTAATTTTTTTTTTTTTTTTTTTATGAGAGCTCTCGAACTTCCTTACGAGGGCATTTAGTGCTATGAACTTTAACACTGTTTTCAGTGTACCCCATAAGTTTGGTTATGCTGTGCTCTCATTTTCATTGAATTCTAGAACGTCTTTAATTTCTTTCTTCATTCCATGACTCAGTGGCCATTGAGTAGAGAGTCACCAGTTTTTGTAAGTATGCAGGTTTTCTGTTGTTTCTGTTGTTGAAGTCCATCTTTGATTCATGGTAGTCCAGTAAGATGCATGGGGTTATTTCAATCTTCTTTTATATATTAAAGTTTGTTCTGTGACACATTGTAAGGTCAGTTTTGAAGAAGGGTCCATAAGGTGCTGAGAAGAATGTATTTTCTTTGTGTTGGGGTAATTCATATATATATATATATATATATATATATATATATATATATATATATATATATTATATATATTAGGCCCATTTTCATTATTTCTCTGTTATCACCTGTCCTTTGATGAGAGTGGGGTATTGAGGTTTCCCAATATTAATGTATGGTGGTCAATGAGTACTTTAAGCTTTTGTAATGTTTCCTTTATGAATGTGGGTGCCTTTGCATTTGGGGCATAGATGTTCAGAATTGAGATGTCCTCTTAGTGTTGCTTTCTTCTTCCCTATCTCTTCTGGTTACTTTCAGTTGAAAGTCTATTTTATTAGATATGAGAATGGCTACTCCAACTTGTTTCTTAGGCCCATTTGCGTGGAAAACCTTTTTTTCAGGCATTTTTATTGAGATAATTACTATCTTTGTTGCTGAGATAGTGTTTCTTGTATACAGCAGAATGATGAATTCTGTTTATATATTCATTCTGTTAGCCTGTGTCTTTTTCCTGGGGAATTGGGTCAGTTGATGTTGAAAGACATTAATGACCAATGATTGTTAGTTCCTATTATATTGATGTTGGTTATAGTGAGTGAGTGAGTGTGTGTGTGTGTGTGTGTGTGTGTGTGTGTGTGTGTGCGCACGCGCACATGTGTGTGTTTCTTTTGTATTGGCTTTAATGGTGTGAAATTAGATTATTGCTTGTATTTTCTTGAGTGTAGTTTGCCTCATTGGGCTGGAATGTTTCTTCTATTATTCTCCATAGGGCTGGGTTTGTGAAAGGGTACTGTAGAATTTGGTTTAGTTATGCAATATCTTAGTTTCTCCATCTAAGCTGATTGAAAGTTTTGCTGGGAATAGCAGTCTAGGCTGACATCTGTGCTCTCTTTGGGTCTTCAAGAACTTTGCCCATGCTCTTCTAGTTTTTAGAGTCTCAGATAAAAATTGGGTGTAATTCTCATAGGTCTGTCTTTATATTACATGATCTATACCCTTGCTGCTTATAAAATTCTTTCTTTGTTCTGTATGTCTAGTGTTTTGCTTATTGTGTGGCAAGATGATTTTTTTCCTGGTACAATCTGTTTGATGTTCTGTGAAATTCTTGTACCTTTTAAGGTATATTTTTCTTTAGGTTGGGGACATTTTCTTCTATGATCTTGTCCAAGATGTTTTCTAGATCTTTGAGAGATGGGTTTCTTCTTCTTTTTTCACTTCCTCTTCTTCTTCTCCTCCTCCTTTTGCTCCTCCTCCTCCTTTTTCTATTATTGTTAGGTTTGTTTTTACAGTGTTCCAAATTTTATGAATGTTTTGTGTCATGAACTTTTTAGAATTTGCACTTTCGTTGATAAGTTGATGTCTTCTGTTGTATTGTCTACACCTGAGAGTCTCTCTTCCATCTCCTGTATTTGGGTTGGTGATACGTGCATCTGTAGCTCCTGTTCTCTTTCCTAGGTGTTTCATCTCCAGGGTTGCCTCAGTTTGTGTTTTCTTTATTAATTCCATTTCTCTTTTCAGGTTGTGGATAGTTTCATTCATAACCTTCACCTTTTTGTGTATTCCTATATTTCTTTATATTCAGTTGCTTCCTCTTTAATGCCCCTCCCTGTTTGAATATATTTTCTTGTATTTCCTTAAGGTATTTATCCACGTTCTCTTTAAAGGTCTCCGTCATCTCTAAGATTCGTTTCTTGTGCTTCAGTTTTCTTAGGACATCCATGGTTTGTCATAGTCTGTTGGCCGTGCCTCAGGCAGGCTCTGTAGGCTGTTTCACTGATGGACCCTCTTCTGCAGGCCGTGTCCCAGTCAGACCCAGCTGGGGTGGCTGGAAGATATTACAATTGGCTGGGTGGGCGTCCAAGCTGTTTTGTTTTAGGGAATCCCCAAATTTCCATAGAAAGGCAGGATGTTCTTGATGTCCTGCAAGTTTTCTTTTAACCATGGATCGAGGACAGATCTAGACAATGGATCACAGAGTACTGAGCGCAATGTCACTTACCTCTGCAGACTGCATCATGATGCACTCATCTCTGCAGACTTCAGCTGTGATGGCTGAAGAGGATGGGTACTGGGTATATACAGCTAGGATACATGGTCAGGAGGGTTCCATACTGGTTCATTTGGGGGCCTCTGAAGATTTCTGTGGGTGAGCAGGACACTCCTGGGATACTTCAGGTCTCCTCTGAACCAAGGAGCAAGGACAGATATAGACAATGAGTAAGTCAATTTCTTAATGTACATATTTAGGAAATTGAACATTCCCGCTGATCCTTTAGTAAAAGCTTTAAGTAAAATGAAATATGCAGCTACCTGGGGTAGGACGGGGGGGGGGGGCTCTATAAAGTACCAAAGGCCTGGGAGGTGAGAGACTCCCAGGACTCAATGGGGATGACCTTAGCCAAAATGACTAACAGTGGGAAGCAAGAACTGGAAGAGTCCTCCTCTAGTACATAGACAGTGCCTAAAGTAGAGGACTGGGGTTACCCACCCACAGTCAAAATTACTCAATAAAAATTATTTCCATCTAAAAGAACTGCAGGGATAAAAATGGAGAAATGAATGAAAGACAGTCCAGTGACCAGCCCTACTTGGGCATCCATCTCATGGCATGTGTCTGCGGCGGAGTGCGCCAAGGGCTAACACCATTGCTAATGCTATGATGCACTTACAGACAAGAGCCTAGCATGATGTACCTCTGAAAGGCCTTACCAGCAGTTTGCTGAGAGAGACACAGTTATTTACACCCAACCATTGGACTGAAGTCAGGGATCTTTATTGTCGATTAGGGGAAATTTTGAAGAAGCTGAAGGGGAGGGCTCCTCCGTAGGAGGACCAGCAGTCTCAACTAACCCAGACCTCTAAAAGCTCCCAGAAATTGAGCCATCAACCAGGCAGTATACATAGACTAGTCCAAAATCCCCCCATCCCCTGGCACATATATATAGTAGCAGAGGACTACCTGGTCTGGCCTCAGTGGGAGAAGATGCACCTAATCCTGAAGAGACTTGAGGACTCAGGGAAGGGTGATGCCTAGTGGTGGTGGGAAGCATCCTTTTGGAGGCACGTGGGAGAAGAAATGTGTGGTGAGAAATGAAAGGGGAGACCAGGAGGGAGGACAAAGACTGGAATGTAATTAAACAAAATAATTAAAAACAGTAAATATGAGAACCAAAAAATTAAATAAAAAATTTAAAAAATGTATACATTGAACCGACCTGCTGTTTAAGTAGAAAGGAACACTGGAAAAATGAAATAATTATACTGAGAGTATTTCCCAGTGACCTCAATATATAATGTACAGACAGAGACAGATACACATGAACATGCATGTTCATCTCCTTCTTTTATTTTAGAAAGATTTCCATTTCCTTGCTGCTTATTTCTAAGAGGACAACTACTCAGAAATTGAGCACCAGCATCCCCAGACATGTTCTCTCAGGGCAGGGTCAAGAGGTGCTGATGGAAACATTTGCAGCATCGTTTCTTCTGAGGTTTCCACACTATATTCTCTCCAGCTCTGTCCCCCAGAGTGTTTAAATGAAAAAGCATCACTCTGCAGACGTGTTGATGGCCTATATGAAAATTTATAACAAAAATGTAAGAGATGGGGGAGGGGAGAGAGGAGAGAGAGAGAGAGAGAGAGAGAGAGAGAGAGAGAGAGAGAGAGAGAGAGAGAGAGACATTATATGCCCTATATCTAATCAGTCCCAAGGAATGCTTTGTAGAATTGCTTCTGTTACACAATGTTTCTAACAGACTTAACAGACTACTCATGGCATTGTAGATCTGACCCAGGTAACTATAATTGTGCTAACTTTATACACTCTGCACTTTATCCCTGTTTTCGGAATATATATATATGTATATATATATATAATGTATAATGAGTATAATGTACTCATACACTGGAAAATATAATTTGTAACATTTCATTTTATCAACCAAGATTAAGATAAAGAGACTATTTAAACATAATGATCTTTAAAATTAACATAATTCAATTTTTAAGCTTATTTTAAAAAACAAACATAAAATAAAAAATTTAAAAAATTTTGCATAAATGTATACAAATACATTTTTGTCAGTGCTTGGCTTTTTTTTCTTTTTTTTAAGGTTTGATACTCTGCATTAAGGTCTTACTAGTTACAATGAGCAAAAAGAACATGTAAAACAGGATGTAACCCAGAATTAATCAACGTTTCTTGGTGTGTAAGGATTGAGCATAATGTTTTTTTTTTTTTGTTTTGTTTTCTTTTTTCTTGAACTTCACACAGTCTGTGAGTTGTTTCTGGGGCAGTCCAAGCCTCTGGGGTTAGCATCCCACTATCAGTGACTGCATATTATGTCTGTTCTTTTGTGACTGGGTTATCTCACTCAGGATGATATTCTCTAGATGCATCCATTTTCTTAAGGATTTCGTTATGCCATTGTTTCTCATATCTGAGTAGTACTCCATTGTGTAAATTTACCACAATTTTTGTATCCATTCATCTACTGAAGGACATCTGGGTTCTTTCCAGCTTCTGGCTATTATAAATAGAGCTGCTATGAACATTATGGTGCAAGTATCTTTGTTGTATATTGGAGTGTCTCTGGGGTATATGCCCAGAAGTGGAATAGCTAGACCTTTAGGTAGTACTATGTCCAATTTTCTGAGGAACCACCAGACTGATTTCCAGAGTGGTTGTATCAGTTAACAACCCCACCATCAGTGGAGAAGTGTTCTTCTTTCTACACAACCTTGCCAACATCTGCTGTCATCTGAGTTTTGGATCTTGGCCAATCTGACTGGTGTGAGGTGGAATCTCAGAGTTGTTTTGATTTGCATTTCTCTGATAGCTAAGGATGTCTAGCATTTCCTTAGATGTTTCTCAGTGATTCCATATTCCTCAATTGAGAACGTTTTGTTTAGCTCTGTACCCCATTTTTAATAGGGTTATTTGATTCTCTGGTGTCTAGCTTTTTGAGTTCTTTGTATAACTTGGATATTAGGCCTCTATCTGATGTGGACTTGGTAAAGATCTTTTCCCATTCTGTTGGTTGCCCTTTTGTTTTCTTGACAGTGTCCTTAGCCTTACAGAAACTTTGCAATCTCATTAAGTCCCATTTGTTAATCTTTGACCTTAGAGCTTGAGCTATTGGCATTTTGTTCAGAAAATTTTCTCCTGTGCCTATGTGTTCTAAGGTTTTCCGTACTTTCTCATCTAAAAGGTTCAGTGTATCTGGTTTAAGGTGGGGAGTTTTGATCCACTTACATTTGAGCTTTGTACCAGGATATAAGAAAGAGTCTATTTTCATTTTTTTGCATGCTGAGTGCCAGTTGGACCAACACTATTTGTTGAAGAGGCTGTCCTTTTTCCATTGAATATTTACAGCTCCTATGTCAAAAATCGGGTGACCATATACGTGAGGGCTCATTTCTGGATCTTCTATTCTATTCCATTGATCCACGTGCCTATTTCTGTACCAGTACCATGTAGTTTTCATCACAATTGCCTTGTAATATAGCTTGAGGTTAGGGGTGGTGATTCCCACAGATTTTTTCTTGTTGTTGAGGGTGGATTTCGCTATTCTAAGATTTTTGTTATTCCAGATGAAAATGCACATTGATTTTTCCAACTCAGTGAAGAACTGGGTTGGAATTTTGATGGGGATTGCATTGAATCTGTAGATTGCTTTTGGTAAGATGGCAATTTTTAAAATGTTGATCCTTCTAATCTATGAGCATGGGAGATCTTTCCATTTTCTGAGATATTCCTCAATTTCCTTCTTTAGAGGTTTGAAGTTCTTGTCATACAGGTCCTTCACTTGCTTAGTTAGAGTCACACCAAGGTATTTCATAGTTTTTGTGACTATTGTGAAGGGTATCTTTTCTCTAATTTCTTTATCTACATGTTTGTCCTTTGAGTATAGGAAGGCTACTGATTTGTTTGAGTTAATTTTACATCCAGCCACTTTGCTGAACTTGTTTATCAGCTGTAGGATTTCTCTGGTGGAATTTTTGGGGTCGCTTAAGTACAGTATCATGTCATCTGCAAAAAGTGATGTTTTTACTTCTTCCTTTCCTATTTGTATCCCTTAGATTTTCTTTTGCTGTCTACTTGCTCCAGCCAGGACTTCCAGTACTATGTTGAATAGGTAGGGGGAGAGTGGGCAGCCTTGTCGAGTCCCTGATTTTAGTGAGATTGCTTCAAGTTTCCCACCATTAAGTTTGATGTTGGCTGTTGGTTTTCTCTATATTGCTTTTATTATGTTTAGGTATGGACCTTGGATTCCTGTTCTTTCCAGGACTTTTAATATGTAGGGGTGTTGGGTTTTGTCAAATGCTTTCCCAGCATCTAGTGAGATGTCCATGTGATTTTGTTCTTTGAGTTTGTTTATATGGTGGATTACATTGATGGATTTCCTTATATTAAACCATCCCTTCATCCCAAGGATGAAGCCTACTTGGTCATGATGAATGATCATTTTGATGTGTTCCTGGATTCGGTTTGCAAGGATTTTGTTGAGTATTTTTGCATCAATGTTCATAAGTGAGATTGTTCTGAAGTTCTCTTTTTTTGTAGGGTATTTGTGTGGTTTATGAACGGGGGTTATTTTAGCCTCAAAAAATGAGTTATGTAGTATTCCATCTGATTATATCTTGTGGAATATTTTGGAGAGTATTGGTATTATGTCAGTAATAAATGTCTGATAAAATTTTGCACTGAACCCACCTGGACCTGGGCTTTTTTTGGTTGGGAGGCTTTTGATGACTTCTTCTATTTCTTTAGGTGTTATGGGATATTTTAGATGGTTTACCCGGTCCCGGTTTAACTTTAGGATCTTGTATCTGTCTAGGAATTAATCCATTTCCTCCAAATTTTCCAACTTTGTGGAGTATAGGCTTTTGCAGTAGGATCTGATGATTTCTTGAATTTCCTCAGTTTCAGTTGTTATGTCTTCACTTTCCTTTCTGATTTTGTTAATTTGGATACTCTATCTTTTCCCTCTAGTTAGTCTGGCTAAGGGTTTATCAATCTTGTTGATTTTCTCAAAGAACCAGCTCTTGGTTTTGTTGATTCGTTCGATGGTTCTTTCTGTTTCTATTTGATCTATTTCTGCCCTAAGTTAGATTATTTCTTGCTGTCTAATTTTCTTGGGTGTATCTGCTTCCTTTTGTTCTAGGGCTTTTAGCTGTGCTGTCAAGTTGCTGATGTATGCTCTCTCCAGTTTCTTTTTGGAAGGGTTCAGAGCTATGAGTTTTCCTCTCAGTACTGCTTTCATTGGATCCCATAGGTTTGGGTATGTTGTGATTTGGTTTCATTGAATTCTAGAAAATCCTTAATTTATTTCTTTATTTCTTCTTTGACCCTGCTATCGTTTAAGAGGGCATTGTTTAGTTTCCATGTATATGTGGGCTTTTTGTTGTCTTTGTTGTTGATAAAGACCAGCCTTAGACCATGGTGATCTGAGAGGATGTATGGGATTATTTCAATCTTCTTATATCGATTTTTTAGGTGTTCTACCTCTAGGGTTATCTCTTTTAGTGTTTTCTTTATTGTGTTAATTTCTGTTTTAAATTTCTTTTTCCATTCCTTTATCTCTTTGGTCTGTTTTCCTCTAGTTCTTTGAGTTCTTTGAGTGTTTTTCTTGTTTCCTCTTTAAAAGCTTCTGATTCTTTTTGCTTTTCCTCCTCTTCTTGTTTAAGGATCTCTATCATTGTTTGGCATTCCGCTGTTTGCTGTGATGGGAGAGCTGGGTACTGGTGTTTCCAGGTTGTCTTGGTTTCCTTGGGATGTGCTCTTTCACTTTCCTCTTGCCATCTTGTTGTCAGTGATATGTTCTTGCCTTTCCCTTGTACCTGGTCTGTGTCCCTGGATCTCTGCTGGTCCAGATGGCAGATGGTCCGAGCCCTGTTCTGTGCCCCAAAGTCGCAGGGTGAGAACAGAGGTCCCAATGCTGGGTTCCTGGTCCCTGGATCAGGCAGGGCAGGGGCGCGCTTTCCATGTGCACCCGGCAGAGATCTCTCTGCCCCCTGGCTACTCAGATCCCCTTTACACTAGGCCTTTACCTTTAGGAACTGCTGGTCCAGTTCCATAATTCAATTTTTATGTGATAATTCATATGGAAAAATTTACCAGCTTTTTAAACCAATGTAAACTTCTATAGGAGAATTTTCTTAGCTTTCATTAGTCAAATATATTGGACATAATTAGTACAAAATGCTATGATTTGATAACGTCTGCCAAAAATGCCTTATAAGTGTACATCTTTATGTTTAATAGCTTGTTATCAAAATTTCTGCTGGAAGTACAACTGATTACTGTGTATATAATGCTCCAATATGACCTAAGTGTTCACATGTAAATACAGCTCTGCATCTTTACAACTGCTTACTGTGTATATAATTCTCCATTATGACCGGAGTGTTCACATGTAAGTCAAGCTATGCATCTTGGGAGGGAAGAATATTTTTGATTAAATGGGTGAGCCAAATGCAATCAAATGAATCTCCACACATGGTGAATTTCTCCCCTGGGTCAGAGATATGAGGTGAGAACCCAGACCATCACTACTGTTTGTGAAGAAGAGAAGAGAGGCTATTAACCAAGGAATGGTGAGGCCATCTTGACCATGTCCTAACACTAGGGACTAGCCATGACTTCTCCACCATATTTCTGGAAAGAACCAGCCACGACTGATGTTCTCCATTCAGCTTAGTAAGTTCCTGTCAGTCTTCGACCAACAGAATCTAAGATAATAAGTTTAACCTTTTGAAGTGAATAAATTAGTAGGAACTTGCTAAACAGTGTAATGCATTGCCATATATCACTGTGATAAAGACACTATGACCCAAAGAAGCTTGTAAAGAAATGGGTTTATTTGGCTACAGTTCTCTGTCACAGTACATCAGGGCAGGAACTCAAGGCAGGATCCTGTAAGTAGAGAGTAAAGAAGCCATGGAGAAGTGCTACTTTCTGGCTTGACTTTGTGGTGTGCTTGTCATGATTTCTTATATAACTCACACCACCTATGCAGGGTAGATATTGCCCTCCATGGGCACCCACATGGATCGTTAGTTAAGGAAGTACTTCACAGACTTGCAGACAGGCCAATCTGAAGACAGTGTTTTCTCAGTAGACATTTCTTTTACCAGATGACTCTAACTTGCACCAAGTTTGCCATAGGCTCACCAGTATTGGCAGCAATTGAAGACAATACAAGTTGGTACCTTCGGAGGGATGCTGCTGTGACAATTGTTAAAATGTGAAAATTGCTTTATAATGGAAAGACAGTGGTGTTAAGGAATGTCATGATACATGTTGAAGTGTTTTACACAGACTTTTAAATGAAAATATATGTATTAAATACAGCCAGCAAGTACTCCAAAGGAAGTCAGAAGCATTATAAAGAAAATTTAAATAATGAAATAGAAAGCCTAAATTAACATGAACTGGCCATAAAGACATTTCTGATAAAAATCCCAGAAGATGATATTATTAGAAATTGGAATTTAGGAGATTTTAACATACTGAGAATAATGCATTCAAATTGTGATCCACAAGCACGTGAAAAGCTGTGTTGCTTAGAAACATTGGATAGTTACCTGATGCTATAGTTGGACCATCAACTAACTTAATCAAGAAAGAGATTTCTACAAGGGAGTGGTTAATTTCATAGCTGATAAATCCCAGCATTGCCTGAAAAGCAAGTACCCAGGGGAGGAGGCTTGCAGTGCAGTTTGAAGGCCCAAGAGTCTGAGAGCTAACACCTGCTACAGCTGAGCTCTTCCAGACTGAGATCAAGAATGTATAGGGAAGAGATGGTTCGTGCACCAGGGAAAATAACCAGAGAGTAGTTCCTCTGCCTTCTTGTCATATTAGGCCCTCTCTGGCTTGGAGGAAGGCTATAAACATTGAAAACACCCATCTACTCTGTTCATTTTACAAAACCATATGTTAATTTCTTCTGAGGAAGCCACTAAGCACCAAAATTAAATAATTCTTAAGCAGATATCTGGCTATGCCAGGGCCTAATCAAACTGACAAGAAAAATTAATCACTGCTGTTGATATTATTAGGCCAAAGATTAAAAATCAGTCTTGTTTTTTTTTTCTCATTCTACTCAATAAAATAAGAAACAGAGGAGATCTGGGCAGCAAGGGAAACACCAATGGCTCAAGCTCTAAGGTCAAAGATTAACAAATGGGACTTAATGAGATTGCAAAGTTTCTGTAAGGCTAAGGATATTGTCAAGAAAACAAAACTGCAGCCAACAGAGTGGGAAAAGATCTTTACCAACTCCACATCAGATAGAGGCCTAATATCCAAGGTATACAAAGAACTCAAAAAGCTAGACACTAGAGAATCAAACAACCCTATTAAAAATGGGGTACAGAGCTAAACAAAAAGTTCTCAATTGAGGAATATGGAATGGCTGAGAAACACCTGTGGAAGTGCTCAACATCCTTAGCCATCAGAGAAATGCAAATCAAAACAACCCTGAGATTCCACCTCACACCAGTCAGATTGGCCAAGATCCAAATCTCAGATGACAGCAGATGCTGGCAAGGTTGTGGAGAAAGAGGAACACTTCTCCACTGTTGGTGGGGTTTTAAACTGATACAACCACTCTGGAAATCAGTCTGGCGATACCTCAGAAAATTGGACATAGTACTACCTGAAGACCCAGCTATTCCACTTCTGGGCATATACCCCAGAGACACTTTAATACACAACAAAGATACATGCACCACAATGTTCATAGCAGCTCTATTTATAATAGCCAGAAGCTGGAAAGAACCCAGATGTCCTTCAGAAGATGAATGGATACAAAAATTGTGGTACATTTACCCAATGGAATACTACTCAGCCACCAGGAACAATGACTTAACCAAATTCTTAAGAAAATGGCTGCATCTAGAGAATATCATCCTGAGTAAGATAACCCAGTCACAAAGGAACAGACATAATATGCAGTCACTGATAGTGGGATGCTAACCTCAGAGGCTCGCACTGCCCCAGAAACAACTCACAGACTGTGTGAAGTCCAAGAAAAAAAGAAAACAAAAGAAAACAAAACAAAAAAGTTTTGCTCAATTCTTACCCACCAAGAACACATTGACAAATTCCGGGTTACACCTTGTATTACATGTATTGTTTGCTCATTGTAAAAAAAAAAAAAAAAAAAAAAAAAAAAGAAAATCTTTACACACCAAGAAAACTTTGACTATTTCCAGGTTACATCTTGTTTTACATGTACTTTATGCTCATTGTAACTAGTAAGATCTTAATCACACTATCAAACCTTTAAAAAAAAAAACAAGTACTGACAAAAATGTATTGTATACTTTTATGCAAAAAATGCTTAAAATCTGTACATTTATCTTTGTTATTTCAAATAAAGTTGTAAAAAAAAGGAAACAAAAGGATAAGCTGAGGGAAGAACAATTAAAATAATACCAGATCTTGGAGATTTGGGACTCTTACAGTCTACCTAGTTGGTAAAAGAGCCTAATTTCCTAAAAAAGAATCAGTATTAGGTAAGAGTGCTCTCAAGAATTTGATGCATGCATATAAATGATCAGAAAACTCGATTGTCCAGATGGCTCTGAGAAGAGATAAAACTGTGACTCATAGCTTACTTCAGTATTCTCATAAGAGGACTTGAGAGGGAACCATGCAGGAAGAGTAACTCTCAACTGAGTAAATACTCGGGATATATGTGCATGACTAACAAACATCTGAGAGTGTTGTGTCACTAGAGAGACTACTCACCTAGAACGGATGACACAAGAAAGATGAGCAAGCAAAACTAACTCGGTATATCTCCCAAAATTCATCCTTAGGAAGGAGACTTGTAAAACTATTCAACTGTAAACACAGCCCGTGTTCCATGGAAAGTTCGAGTAAAGTCAGAAAATCAGAATGCTCAGTGCACGCAGTGTGACAGACTACATTCTGCCAGCAGGTCACATTCCAGATATAGTCAGCAGAGATTAATCCACAAACTCTTTGGGGGCTATTACTGGAGAGGTTTAATCCTTCTTAGCTTCAGGATGCAAGAGTGAAGGGGGTGCTAGCTGGACTTCCAGTCCAGGTTCCGTCCTTCAGTCTTTCGAAGTAGTTTGAACTTTTAACAAGAAAAAGAAGCTATTCTACTGATTCTGGTGTAGAGAAAATTTTTTTGTGGTGTTTTTTGATTTTAACAACAGTTAATCATTTAGAACTCAGCCTCTTCTTCTGAAAAGAAGAATCTAAGTTAGACATATAGACATACCCAACATGTTTTAATTACAGCACTTTCACGGTTCACTACCTTGTTGAAAAGAGTTAAAAATATATATTGGAGTAGTGGTTTCCTTATGGTTTTGCTATCAATATCTATATCTATCTCTACCTCTATCTATCTATCTATCTATCTATCTATCTATCTATCTATCTATATATATATATATATTGATATCCCCTAATAGATTCATGTTTGACTGTTTGGCCCAGAGGGAGTGGCAGTATTAGGAATGCCACTTTTGTAGTCTCTGTGCCCTTTTTAGGAGGAAGTGTGTCACTTTGGGGGAAGGCTTTGAGGTCACATATATTCAAGCTATGCCTAGTGTGACTTACAGTCTCTCTTCTTGGTGCCTGAGGATCAAGATGCAGAGCTCTCAGCCCCTTCTCCAGTATCATGTCTGCCTGCATGCCACCATGTTTTCTGCCATGATAATAATGGGCTACACTGTGAAACTGTAAGCCAGTCCCAATTAAATGTTTTTCTTTATAAGAGTTGCCATGGTCATGGTATCTTTCCATAGCAATAGAAACCCTAAGCCAGTGACCAAAGTAATATTTTTTTCCTAAGTATCTCAGAAAGCTTGGTTTTAGCCCTGAAGCTAACTGAAAGCATGGAGCTGTGATAAAGAATAAAGCTGGCCCAGTGCCTGAACCTCCACATCAATTTAACCCAAATAATTTTAAAGAAATAATCACAAAGATTCAAAGATGCTATCATTGTGAACTAAACACACTTGTCACAGCAATGTCTTCACTTAAAAACTCTCATTCTCCAGACAATAGCAGTACCTGGTGAAGGTTGTTCAAAGGCATTTTCCCAAGGTCGGGCTCTCCTCTTTGTGTATACATTTGCTAATCTGTGAAAGTATGCCTCTCAAGAGGAATGTCTGAAAGGGGGCACAGGGATGGGAATCAATAGGAACCTTGGCTTTACAAGGAGCCTAGTGGGAAACCACAGAAAATGTCAGTATGGATCCTCTTACCTGCAAAATATGCGGATGTTTAAATCATAAGCTTGGGTTGGAGTCTGTAAGACAGTTACTCGTTAACTGATGGGAAATGCCTGACATGGGGGGTATTGTTATGATTTCGAACTTGCATCTTTCCCTTTGAAGTATTCAGTATCAGTGCTTCACTGAATGCTTCCGATAAAGCCCCCCCTCTTTCTCTTGTGTGTGTGTGTGTGTGTGTGTGTGTGAGAAAGAGAGAGAGAAGAAGAAGAAGCACATGTTCTAGATCGTGATAAATTGTTTCTAATGAGAAAGAAGTGTTTTACTTTAATGCTGTCTGAAAGTTACCAGCTTATTAGAAGTCTGTGAATTTGAAAATGCTTCCTCTGCATTGCCAACACCTGACAGCTTGAATTCTGCAGCAAGATGATATTAGGTTAGATAGTTATCCTCTTGTTACACATAGCTTAATTTGGAAGAACTACCCAATGCAGATTTACCTGCTGAACTCATCATCTTGCCAGAAGTTGCCAGAAGTCTTAGATCCTCTGTTTTATAATGCATTAGTATACACACACACACACACACACACACACACACACAAACAACTGATGACTGAAAAAGATGACCCAGTGAAATACAGGAATACAGGCTTTAAATTTATGGCTGGGGTGTGTGCGTGTGTGTGTGTGTGTGTGTGTGTGTGTGTGTGTGTGTGTATGTGTGTGTGTGTGTCTGTGTGTCTGTGTGGGTGTCCTCTTTCAGCATATCACCTTCAGCCCTTCACATTTGAACTCAGATTGCTATTCTTGTGTCAGAAAGCCAGGTTTCACATTTGTTCAACAGAGTAGAGATACAGAATAATAGAGAACATTTGGTAGTTGTTTAGAACTGGCCCTTCCCATGGAGCTGCCTTATCATCAAAACAATTTGAGGGAGAAAATATTTGCTTTTACTCATATTTACAGAGTGTTTTGTCAATAATTATCTGGAGCACAAGTTGGAGCAGAAATGTTTAACTAATGGAAACCTGGAAGAAATGAGGGAGGGAGAAAGGGAGATAGATAGATAGATAGATAGATAGATAGATAGATAGATAGATAGATAAACAGACAGCTAGGCACATAGGGAACTAAGGAGATAGGGTGGTAAGATCAGAGAGTGGGGAGGGAAGGAGGGAAGGAGGGAAGGAGAGAGAGAGAGAGAGAGAGAGAGAGAGAGAGAGAGAGAGAGAGAGAGAGAGAGAGACAGAATACTTCTGTTAGTGAGGTTTTTCCTATTTTTTTCTTATTCTCCCCAAATGAATGTCTTTCTGCAAAGTCAATTCTCTCCGGACATAGCTTTGTGGATATACCCATAGATAGACTTTCACAATGTATTTTCTTCCCAGGCCAATCAAAATGATAATCAAGGTTAACTGCAGAAACATTAGTAGTAGTTCCAAACACAGGGAAGCTCATGATCCCTTGTTCCATAGGTAATGGCCAAGCCTGGACTTCCACCTGACACACCTGGGAAAAGGAAACCTTAACTGAGGAGTTACCATCATCAGACTGGCCTATGGTCATTTCTTAATTATTAATTGATGCAGGGGAGTCCAGTATTAGGCACGGGCTATGTAAGAAAAGTGAGGACCAGGTGAGACACAAGCCAGTGGTCTGCCCTTCCATGCTTTCTGCTTCATTCTTGCCTTGGTTTCTTTATTGAACTTGACATCTGAATTCTGTTGCCCTCTGTAAAATTAAGTGTTCTACAATAGGAAGAGAAAAAAATACTACAATACTGTAGTTAGAGGCTATTGTGATTTGGGGAATACCAAGAATGAGTTATCTTTGATTTGTTTTATGAAATACTCATCTTTCAAACATTTATCAATATAAGTGACATTAGAAACAGAGGCATTGTCATTAACAATGTATGAATGTACTGAACTTCTACCTTTGACTTAGTGGCAGTTTCTATGGGAATAGACCACACCCTATAGAAAAGATCAGAGGTGCAGATTCCATTCTATAGCATATATCTTCACTTTGAGTACACATAAAGGTTTCTCATTTCAGAATAACATGGTAAAATACCAGGACAAGAGAAAGAGTTTATTTTTAGCTTACACTTCCACATGGTCCCTCACTGAAGAAAGTCAGGACAGGAACTCAAACAGGGTAGGAACCTAGAAGCCAGATCTAGTGCAGAAGCCGTGAATGAATGCTGCTTACTGGCTTATTCACAAAGTTTCATTAGCCTGCACTCTTGTAGAACTCAAGACCATCAGTCCAGTGGTGGCACCACCCACAGTGGGCGGGGCCCTCCCCTATTGATCAGTAACTGAGAAAATGCCTTACTTCTGGATGTCATGGAGGCTCAGTGGAGGATCCAAGCTCTCTGATGACTCTAGCTTATATCAAGTGGACATTAAACCAGCCAGTGAACTAGCCCAATTATGTTCTCTGATGTGGTACAATACAAAAGCATTCTAACAAATGAAAAACTAAAAACTCTGATATATGATGCCTACTTCCCGAGTAAAAGAAAAACATCGCCATTAAGGGAAGTAAAAAGGAATGAAAACAACATAAATGATATCATTGTAGTAAAATGCCAGCCCAGGTAGCCATGATGTGTGACCATATCGTAGTAATTGGATAGACTGGATACAGGTAATCTAATGCAGAGTATATTTAGATTGGAGTAGTCATTAGGAAGCAATGAGGAAGAATGACTTCATGTTTCCCTAACATTTTAGAAATACACAGCTCATTTAAAGTTCTTTATTTCAAAAGTACACACTAAGCTGCAGGTTAAAAGCAAACAAACAAATAAACAAAAGACAATTGAAATGTTTGGACGTTTCCAGCCAGTGCCTTTTATAGGCGTCTGGTGAATCAGATCTTCAACTGCTGCCACAAGCTCCAGTAAATATACTTTTGCAAAGTGTCTTTAGCTTGAGAGAGTTCAGGAAAGGTGGCAGAAATAAAAACTATTAGTTTTTCAATCTTATTATGCAAATGGATAAGTCTATTCATCGTAGTGGTGAAGCCTCTGTGGCATTAGTACCCTCCGTGATTGGAGAACAGAACATTTGCATTTTTCAATTTGAGTACCCTAGAGTGCCAGACAGTTTGTACTCAGAACCTTAATGAGGAAAAATAAATTCTGATATTAAGTTTGCTTAAAATGTTGCTCAGAAATGACAAAGCAGAATTCTCATATCCATCCTTTTATTAATTCAATAATTTCGTTCAGGATTTGTTGGAAATGTGTATAGGCTTAAACACTATTCGACGTATGTAGGGTATGTAGGTGTATGTATAGAGCTTGAGGAGTCTCTGTGTGTAGCCAAGAGGATTGGCAAGGGTTCAGATATAGCGCACCGCAAACACAAGCAGATTGCCTGTGGCGTAGTCCAACCGTCACTCCTCTCATTTTCCAGAGTTTGCCCCATGAGTTAGTCAGTAAACAGTGTTCACTGGGAAGGGAGAGAGTCAAACAGAATGGACTTGAGGGTCACCATGACCTCTCACAGGCCATCTCCAGCAGGCTTCCAATAGTATCTTGTAAAACTTCATCACCTGGAATTTAATATTATGGTTTCCATTCTTCCTAAATAGATTCCTTCAGAGGTAGTTGTATCTTGCCGGAGACCTGCCAAAGGTCATGCTAAAGGTACAACTTAATAGCGCGAGGGTCTGTCCATAGCTGCTCTGGGTTCTCCTTCTACGGACAAGGAAGGTAGTTTTTAACACCCACCTGATTTGATTTGCAACTTTTTCAAAGAGGTTTTTCTTGGCTGACTGCCCTGGGACAGAACTTCTAAAGACATACATAGCAAATGTGCAGCTTGACCTTCATGTTTAACTGAAGCCTGGGCTATCCCAAAAGCTGTTGTCTGTAGGTTGGACATATTCTACTAGCTGGGCTGTATTGTCTAGCCTAGTCTTGCAGAGACTTAAAGTGCCAGGTTGAGGAGATATGGGGGTGGGAGGAGCATCTGCACGGAGGAGAAGAGGAGGGGGACAGGGAACAATTGTTGGAGAAGGTGACCAGGAAACAGCCAGTGAGTGGGATTTAAAGTGAATAAGCAAAAAAGAAAAAATTAAATAAAATAAATAATAATTTAAAAAGGACAACACCAAACTACATAAAGCCTGTTGAGATGCTTCTGAAAACAATCCTCCTTCACTGTCTGGCCCTTTTCTTCTTGGCAGGTAACAGGGCAAGAGCCTGTACTACAGAGCATACTGCAGCCTTTTGTAAGACGTTGCTGGAGTTAATCACACAGTATTTTATTGTGTGACATGTTTAGTAAGAATGCATCTTAGGTTGTCACACTCACATACAGTAAGTCAGTCTTCTCTTTAGTTTTTATCTTGCCAAGTCAGCTCCTAAGAATGTACATGGCTTCATTCCTCCAATCTCAACCAGGCCGGCAACCATAAACCATTCTATTAACAAAATCTTTTTTCTTTCTTTCTTTCTTTCTTTCTTTCTTTCTTTCTTTCTTTCTTTCTTTCTTTCTTCCTTCCTTCCTTCCTTCCTTTCCTTCCTTTCATCCCCTTCCCTCCCCTCCCTTTCCCTTCCCCTCCCCTCCCCTCCCCTCTCCCCCACCTCCTTCCTTCTTCCTTCCTTTGTTTCCTTTTTTTGGAAGTTTGCATAAAACACAAAAGCAATAGATGGACGTCCAATCAAAACAGAGTTCTAGTTCTACATCTTCTTTCTGAGTGTCTATTTCTGTGTCAAAGTGACAAACAGTAACCAGAAGACTGAGCATTTAATTAAGTGGAAGGATTTTTATGGTCTTCAAAAACCAGCATCTTCTGTTGATATCTGTAGCTGCCTGTGTTCTCATTCTAACTATGTTCTGTTAAAACATGTTTGCAATGAGACACCGAGGGAAGGGACCCTGCTTACTGTTGGTTCTGATTGTCTTATTGGTAAATAAAGATTCTGACAGGTAATGATTGGGTAGGGCAGATAGAGGCGGGGCTTTTAGGATTCCCTGGAAGGGACAAGGAAAGAGGAGGGAAGAGAGAGATCTGCTATGCTGGGAGGAGAACCAAGACACCACACCTGAGAGGTGAGGGGCAGAGAACATAGCTGACATGTAGGAGCCAGGGGAACACAGCTTGAGGGGGCCACAGGACTGGGTCCAGGACAGCTAGGGTGGAATATAGGTTTAAGTAAATAATAACTCAGGGCTTTCTTTGGGTGGTCTTGATTATCCTGGAATTTCTTCTGTAATGTTTTGGCACTCCATTAATCTCATGAGGATAACAATGGAACTTGTTAATACTTTTATATTAAAGACTTAAAATATAATAAGGTAAAATTTTCTGCTAACATGATACAGTGATCAATGCAAGCTTTCAAATGTGTTGTTATGTTAATCCTAAAACTCACATAGAAAATAAGTTCTGCCTTCAAGTTTATGGGAGTTGGGGCAGCCTAATGGTGCTATAGGTAAGGACAACTGCCATCCCTAGATGCCACACAGTATAAGAAGACTTCAAATTGTCCTCGAATCTCCACACTGTTGTGGTACAGCTACATGTAAGCACACACACACACACACACACACACACACACACACACACACACACACACACACAGACACACACACACAAAGTAAGCACATGCATTATTTTAGTGGAATTATTTTAGGCTAGGTTTCTTTTTTTAATTGAACAACTTTATTTTAAAAACAAAGATAAATGTACAGATTTTAAGCATTATTGCATAAAAGTATACGAATACATTTTTGTCAGTACTTGATTTTTTAAAGGTTTGATAGTATGCATTAAAATCTTACTAGTTACAATGAGCTTAAAGTACATTTCTTTTTTAATTGAAAGTTTATAGTATGCTACCCTTTTGAAACCAGTTTGAGTTCCAAACTCTTTCAAACCTATTTGATATTCTGTGAAAATATTTGAATGGGTCAACATATGATTACCAAATAACTGAGTTGGATTAATTTCTAGTTTGAAATGTTAGAACTTCCAATTTAGAAACCTTATGTAATTTTAGTTACTAACCGTATCACCATGCTAAGTTTTCCCTTCAGAAGGTAGAAACTGTGTCAGCTACTAGGTAACTGGTTACTTGTATGGCTTTGTCCATATTATTTGGGGGTTTGGTTATTACTATTTTGAATTTTTTCCTGATGTGGACTGTCAGTTTTGAAATACTAGAACCACATAGATCAAACTGAGAAAGTTTAAGGTATGTCCTCAGAACACAGAACTACATTCTGAAATACCACAGGGACCGAGATCCTCAGAGTTCTAAAGGTTTATTGTATATCGAACATATCCATGCAATCTCATACCCTTCCCTTGAGCAGTATGTTCTAATCCCAGTTTTGGGAGCGATTATATTGAGCAAAGAGACTTGGACAACACCATGTAAGTTAAGAGGAAGCCGCAGGCATGTAATTTGAACTTAATCTATTGATTTTTAACCCTTGACTTGCAGTCTTATTGCTAGTCATGCTACACACTGACTAGAATATCAGTTCAAAACAAACTTTGTAACAATGACCAAGAGGCCAGTGTGATGGCTCAGCCAGTAAGTGTGCTTCTGCTGCTGATCTTAGTGTGATTCCCAAAAGCCACATGGTGAACTGACTTAAGCAAGTGTGCTCCATAGTGACAACATCTCACACGTATTTTTCTCTCCTTATGAGTAAGTAAGAGACTATAATATAAAAACCATGAAGATCAGAACTGTAGGTAGTGGTCAATGTTTGTACTCTGTCGGTGCGGCTCTGTGCATGTTGGATGGCTGTCACCAAGGCCACATATGCACATTGAGAAACATCGTTATCAACATGAAGGGTGATATGTGCTCTTTTATGTTGAAGCCTTGTTTTCCTCAGTGCTAAGGAACAAACCCAGGATCTGGGACCTGCCATGCATGTGCTGTGTCACTGAACTTATCTAGCCTATAAGTTCCTGTTTTAATCAAGTGTATGTGCCTCTAAAATTAGCTGGTTTGTCCATGTAGCTTACATCTACATTATCCTATTGCTTTTGATTCTTTGATGACATTTTCCCACCAATAGCTCAAATTCTAATCACTGTGCTTTGAAAGTCCAGATATGTTTTGGTACCAACCCAGCTTGCCTTTGTCTTCATGAACCCCGAAAGGACAGACTCACAGTCAGGGCTGGACTAATGACTATTTCTTGGGCTGTGGACTTTTAGTTCTTGCCCTACACTGCAGTGCGATACAGTGCTATTTTAAAAAGATCTAAACTAGTGGTTCTCGACCTTCCTAATGCTGAGATACTTCAATATAGTTCCTCATGTTGCAGAGAGACCTGAACCATGAATTATTTTGCTGCTACTTCATAACTATAACTTTGCTACTACTATGAATTTTAATGTAATTATATGATATGCAGGATATTTGATATGTGACCCCCAAACTGATCATTACAGAAACTCTGATCTTAGCCACTAAAGAGCTCGTTGCACTTTGGACAAAAAGATAATACTATTAAACAAGTCTTTAAATTGTTTTCTGAAACATTTTATTTGTGTCAACTACTATAAACTTTACATCTTTTAAAATTTGTCTTCTCACTGTCCTCATATGGAAGAGGCTCTCCTGAGCCATTCTGTGTCCTGGGATCTTCTTGTCTAACCACCAGATGTCCCCACACACTTTGCCTCATCTCGTTCATGCTCAGTTCACACCTTCCCACCCATCTTTCAAAATTCTGCCCCTCGGTACACATTCCATATCAATTACCACATTGATTCTCAGTCTTGTCACTAAGCCTTCACCATTCCCAGGGCTAGACAGCAAACCCAGGCTCCAGACCTGCCATATACACTCTCCGACTTGATCCTGCTATGAGGTTTTGTTTATTTCCTTTCATTAGATCAAAATCATTCAGAAGGAAGAGTCTAGAATGAATCTGGTACTATAATCTATTTTTATATGTGGGGACATCTTAGTCTCTTAAATTTCTGATATTTATTGACATACCCTGTTTTAGTCAATAATAAAACAGCAATAGATTAAAAAACAATCACTGGTTTCTTGAAGATGCTGTGATAGTCATGTGACATTGGTGATAACAACAAGGAAAAGCCAAATTATTTTATATCTAATTGATCATATGTAAAGAAGACAAAGCTGAATAAAAGGCTTGGAATAGCTTAAGTCATTTAAATATTGTTTTAATATAATTGCAATAATAAGCAGACAAAAATAAACATTTAATAAGAGTCACCATTTTTTTCTTTCATTAAAATGTAGCCTATTTTGCAAAGTTTTTTGTTTTGCTTTTTGTTTTGGCTTGGTTTGGTTTTATAATGCATATAGGACATAAAGGAGTTTCTGCAAATTCACAAATACTTAAATATAAAATATTGGCTCTAGTATCATCTACTATCAGAAATAGTAAGACTTGGCATCCCTCTGGAAAAATGAGGCTGCAAACAAAACCTGCGCAGGATAGGAAAAACATATTTCTGAGTCCTTCTGTGTAGTAGAAGTCTTGACAAAGGGAAGCTGTTTTGTTTTCTTGACCTTTATATAATCTTCAAGGCAATGGAAAATTGTAGTTCTTCATCATTACTTGGACAAAACTCATATGAGCAAGTATTATTTATGGCATTAATTTCCTAGAAGATATGTTATACTGGGATAATTTACCCCGTGAAAGAGCGGATGTGGTCGACTAAGGCCATGACCACTTTTTAGTCTGTAGAAATGGATGGAGTCCAGTGTTACAAATATAATTTTCCTGGTATAATCTGATTCCAGTTTGATTAGATGTCAGATAAAAGAAGCTAGGCAAGCAGAATGTCTTCTTTGATAAAACCACACGGTGATTATAGACCCTCTCTTCTCTTCACTCTGTAATCCTTGCCAATGTCAGCCGAGCTCAGGCCCTGAACACTCAGGAGACATTGAATCCCATTTAAAAATAGTACCACTGTGTTGTTTTTTTTTCTTTATCAGCATAATGTAGAAATTGAAAAAGGGATTTCATTCAGTGTCTAGCACAAGATAGAAACATGGCCCACTCACTTATTTAAGCTAATATATTCAGTTTCAAAATTCAGGAAAAGCAGATCAAGAGCAAGATTGCTGTGCCCAAGTTGGAGACAGAGCAGGGCAGTGGTGAAGAAGCTTAGGGGTGGGTGCTTAATGATAAGGGAACGAGAGCAGGAGAGTAATGGGTGATTTAAAGGGTCTTTCAACCAGGAGTAGAGTGGCTTTTTACTTCCTTTGTGAAAACTCCATTACTCAGTAAGAAGATCATAAAACAACTAAAAATACTGAAAGATGAAACTTAGAACCAGTGAAATTTCAAAGTGAGAGCTTGAAAGACAGGCTAGAGATTCATGTATTGAGGAATTTGGTTGAACACAGGAATATCAAATTCTTATTCAAAGAAGCCAGCAGAGAAAGCAAAGACACTGAACAGTATGTGTCAGATTTGAGTAGCTCACTCTCTGTAGAAAATAGAGGTACACATCTTACCCCAGGTTTAAGTAAATGGCCTTCATCTTGAAACCCATCACCATCCTCTTGTCCTGTGCCTCATATTGGTTATAATTGCCAATGTCCTGGCTACTAAGGTTTTTGCTTAAATGGTCTTTTGCTACCACCTCCTTGGTTAGCTGACTTTATGATTTTTCTGTGGCAGTCTTTATTTGGTGCCTTTGTCTGCCAAACACTGAGCCCCTCCGCCTCTTATTAGTCTACCCAAGGGTGGTCTTTGTAACAAAGTCTAGCCCTCTGCCAGTGACAGATACTTAGTCTGCATACAAGGCAAAGAGATGGTTGTATTGAACTGTTCCTATTACATTCAGAATGTTCTGGCAATCCTCCTCATAGTTCACTAGCTTATGTTGTCTCCCTGGAACCTCTGACTAAGCTTTCTCTTTAAGGAGTGGAAGTGTCACTTTAGTGCAGTGTGCTCCCATCTAAGAAGGAAAACTTACTTCTCCTTGCAAAACTCTCAGCTCTCCTAGAGCCTGATGCTGTATTCATCACAGCAATACATTTTTCATGAATGGGTGAAAAATAAGCTAAGGTTTTAGAAGATCTAATCAAGGCAAGCCTCAGATTTTGTGCTCTGAACCTTAGAACCACAGGGCACCTAGACCAAAAGGTTACCTCTGAATCCTGGCACCTATGCTGAGCTCATGTATGTGATGGTACCTTCTCTAGGGTGTGAGGAAAACCACACACCAGGCATCTGGTTGTTCTGTTCCATGATGGTTTTCTTTCTGTGTCTTCTGAAGGAAGATACCCATGAGTGTAGACTAAAAGAAAGAAGATAGCTTCATATACTTTGAGCTTGTAAATTGACAGAGGGGAAACCCCTCTGTAAATGCTATAATTAGATTAAGGGAGATTTAAAAAGGTTTTATTGATCTTTGTAGATTTATATTTAGAGAAGAGTTAAAGCAAAATTTTATTAGACTAATTCCCAAATCTTACTAAGTAAAAATGTATAAATGAGTGTTTATAGTGATGCTACCAATCTGACATCTGTGAATATCCATGCATGCCATGTTTTCCTATTTATAATGTTATGAATTAACAAAGTAAGAAATGCCTTTGCACTAGTACAGCATTTAAAACCTAATTTTTTATGAGGAAGAAAATGACACTGTAATTCTCATTTGGTGACTTTTTGATAGTTCAGTGGACCAACTTGGGGGCTGAATTCCCTTCTTAGATGCTTTCATTAGCTATGCATACTTTTCTCTCTCATTTTCCTTATACATCTTTGTCTCCTTAAAAAGTACGCCTGTTTTTAGAACAAAATGCAATTTTTCAAAGGAAGGCAAGCTCTAGGTTTTATATGGATTGTCTCAGAGTCTTCTGGATTGATTAACATTGCTACTGATTGTAATGTAAATGTCAGTGAATAATAATTGCTTCTGTTGAAATCAGAGAGGAGTACACCATGTTATCTACTGAGGCATTTGAGAAGGACATGCCAGTCTTCCATTCTACATCTACCACCTCTTGGAAGTCACACGTTCCCTCAGCACCACCAGCATCATGAATCAAATTTCAATGAGAGTATCCAAAGTGGTCCTGCATGCAAAGCACCTAGGAGGAGCCAGAGATGACATCTTTCAGTTGAACTCCAGAGAACAATGCCAAAGGGCAAAGGTGAGAATATAGCATGGCTGTCCTCTGAGAGGCTCCTCCAGCAGCCAACTGAGACAGAGGCGGATACTCACAGCCAAGCACTGGATAGAAGTCAGGTACCCCTCTGGAAGAGTTAGGGGAAGAATTGAAGGAGTTGAAGGAAATGGTAACCCTTATAAGAAGACCAACAGTGTCAACTAACTTGGTCCCCTGGGAGTTCCCAGAGACTCAGCCACCAACCAAAGAGCATACATGAGATATTCTGAGGCCCCCAGCATATATGTAGCATAAGACTGACTTGTGTGGCCTCGTTGGGAGAAGATGCCCCTAATTCTATAGAGAATTGATGCCCTAGGGTGGGAAGATACCCATAGGCAGGAGGATCCTCTCAGAGGGGAAGAGGAGGGGAATAAGAGAAGAACTCTGCAAGGGGGACCTGAAGGAGGGCATCATTTGAGATATAAATGAAATAATCAATTAATTAATTAATAAAAAACCAAAGACTTTGTCCAAATCTAAATCTAAACCGAGAGAGCTCAAGTGTGTGTTTCATAAGGTACCCAGCAGATAGGCAGTGGGGAATTTACATATTGCTAAAATTCATTCAGTGAAGTCTATTGAGCTATGTATACCCGATCCTCATCAGAATGTGAAGAAAAGAATGTGAAGTACAAATAAAATAGTCACAGACACACAAGCATACGGTGGCAGCAAGTGACAAATCTCATTTGATCATAAGATATCACTATTGAATATTGGATGAACTATGCGGGTAACTCAGGCTTTAAGAGTGTAAATTCAGAGATACTGCACCTTTTACCTGTATAGTATTATAAAAGGAGGGTTTTGTTCCTCATTTGTTTGCTTGTGTGGCTTTGCTTCTGTGGGAATGTAATGATTTCACGACAGGAACCTTTGGAATCCAATCTTGATGAGATGCCGTATGACTGCACATTTAGTTCAAATTCTTCTGTGGGTTAGCTTAGTATGAATTTGAATGTATTTGTAGAAACAATAGAAACTTCCAGAATGTGCCACTTGGTTTCTGGAGACTTTTTCATAAATACTGACAATTTTCAAAGTAAATGACTTTGGCCCTTTCTGTAGGAATCTCATCCTGTTTTCTCGTTCACTTCCCGAAGTATAAGAGCTGACAAGCTTCCTTTGACAAGGTTTTAATTAGTTTCCATATGTGATACTTTTTATACCATGTGGTTCTGAAATTTTCTTTTTGAATGGAAAAAAAGTCCACTTAAACTCCTTTAATTATTTACCTGCATCTGATCTGATACTCCCCAAACAGATGGCTTTGACATTTTTTTTTTTTTTTTGCGTGTTCATATTTCAGGGATTTTTTTTAAAAAAAGCTTCACACTTACTTCAGCAAAGTCAGAAACACTAGTTTGCTTTCTGAGGAACTAGAGTAAAGAGGAAAAATGGAAGATCAAGTAGAGGTCAACAGAAGGATTTTCTGCAGTTAAATTCAATTACAGGCAGTGACTGAAATGAATTCAAAATTGCCCTTCTCGGGGAAGGATGAATGTTGTCCTTTGGTTTCTGACAGCACCATGCATGTAGAGCCTTTTTGAAATAAACTAAAATTCGACATCTCATTTTTTCCTTTACTGTAGAATCTGGATAGGAGACAGATAGGACTGGTTGGTTTGTGCTCCATGTTGGTTTTATAGTTGTGGTAACTAGCACCCAGTAGGGTAAGGACAGATTACTTTCCAAGGGAGTTGAGGTGGTGTCAGTCAGGGGGAATGGGTTTTAGCCTATTGGAATCTTTTTGGTTCTTCCAGATTGTTTGTTAGCCACAGTGTCCTTAGGGAGTCAAAGAACAATCTCCTAATTCTCCTTTCCTTATTTGGTCCAGGCTGGTCTTGTTCCTGGCAGAGAGCTGCAGTCAAACACTGTCAGTGAGAGTGATTCTGACCCCCCTTCCCCTACGAATGGATAAGCCAATCTTTCTACAATGTCTTCTTACACTTCTACCACCTGGGAACATGTAAGCCTGTGTCCTCAGCTACAGTTAGAATCCTCCACTTCCTGTGGAATGCATATGCCCAGAAAGTTCTACCCAGTCAAGATCAAAGACTTTGATACAGGTTTTCTCCTTAGCAGTTTCACTCACTTCACATTAGCATCTCCAATATATTTCACCTTCATAACTATCTGGCTTCTCACTTTCCTTTGGCTTTAGTGGGTATGGGCATTTAGCACCCCTTGAAAAGTTTATAGTTTACTGTTTGATTGATGTCACCTGTCTTAGTACCATTCTTTGGCACTGTGATAATATACTCCGAGCAATACTTCTTAAGGGAGGAAGGTATTATCTGGCTCATGATCTCAGGTCTTAGTTTGTTGTGGGGAAGTCAGGGTGCAGGGACTTGAAGCAACTCAAGAGAGGAATGGATTAGTACATGTACGGAAGTATACAGTTTGCTTTCTCTAACTGTAGGAACCATGATCTCCTGCTCAAGGAAACATCTCCCAAAGGCGTTCCCTGGGGCAGTCAAGAAAATCGCTCACTCTACTTTTTTTGTAGATTGCATCAAATTGTCTAATCTTATATTATTCTACTTGTCCTGGATTTTCTCTCAAGTCTTCTCTAGCCCTTTTAGCCTGATGACTGGGAAATGGTTTTACCTCCCAGCGTATGCGACGTCTGACCTGTATGTTGTTCCCTTCAGGCCTGATCAACTGTAACTCTCTGTTCATCCTGAACATACACCCCCACCCCACTCCCAGCTCTCCATCTTTCTCACGACCCACTTCCCTTTCAGAATTCTTGACCCTTGCATTTCTGCTATTTTTCTAGCTAAAGATAAGCTAAAAGAATTTTTCTTTAAGTTTTGTGGCGTATTTATTTCTGATCCTTACCCTTGCACAGGCAACTCTGCTACAGAACCACGTCTTTCTAATTCCCAAGATGCACATCTGATGAATGCATGATTGATTGGTCTTTCCTAAAATCTAGCTCTTATTTTCTGAACTTTAAAAAGCAAACCACTTGGAATGTGCAAGAGCATGTGGTGTCTTTCAAATCACAGATGTATCGCTCAGGCCCTGCAATCTGCTTCTTGTGCAGACACATCTCTGAGTGCCTTCAGAAGCCCCCACCTGTTCTGAGCTTGCTTTCTTCACTTCACCTCTTGGTCCAACCTGTGATTCACTTATTTTTCATAGTTCAATCTTTATTCACCTTCAAGTTGTGTGTGAGACCTGGCCTTCACAGATTCGGCCAACTGTGATACCGTAGATGCAGCTCATCCTTGGTGCTGAGATTTTCACCAGCGGCCTAATGTTGCCTGGTATGGAGGCCCTTCCTATCCACCATAATTGTTTAATCCAGCTGCTATCTTGGGCCTCATCTATCAGTTTTTGACAAATCCTTGAGACAACCCACAGCATCACAGTTGGCCAGATCTGAGAAGGACCTGTATCACATACCAACCTGAAGGTGAATAAAGACTGGAATCTGAAAGCTCAGTGAATCACGGGTAAAACAGAAATATGACCGAAAGGTTCTTTGTGCAGGAAGACATTTGCACAGTGTGTATGTAGGGAAGTGTGAAGCCCTACCACCAAGTGCTGGCTGCTCTCATGCAGCTGAGGCAATACTGACAAAAAACAATGTAACAGGTCCTGATACAGCACGGAAGATCTCCATTTTATCAGTTCGTTCATCAATGAAGAAGACTGGGTAGAACAGTAGTAGGGGCTATAGCCTATTGTGCTCTCTCTGACTCATAGAGACCCTTCCTTGAACTAGCAGCCTCTTCTGCCCGGTACACTGCTGTTTCAGTGGGACCACTGTGGTCCCCCAACCTTGCCGGTCTCGCTGGAGGTAGTACACATTCACCAGCCTGGTTCATGCCAGTACCGTGGCCCATGCCTCTTCGTTAGCTCTGTATGACTGATGAAAGGGCCCTTGTCTGGGTAACACCATTTCCACCCCAGTATACTTCATACAACATACTCTGGGGAATAATTGCCCACTGCTGAGTCAAGTTAAATTGTTTTTATATGTATTACTTTATCATCTGTGTCTCCTGCAAACAGTTGCTCAGCCTTTAAAGCCTTTCCACAGTTCACTAGCCCAACCTTTGCCTGTCATTTTTGTCTCTGGGCATCTGCCTTGGCATGAATGACTGGAATTGATACCCTTGTCTTCTTTTCTTCCTCTCTTCCTTTCAGCCTCAGCCCCCATGATACTTTTTACACCTTACAAATTTATAGTTTGATTTCTATCATTCACACCTTCCATAGCCTTTTCTAATATATAAAAGATGATAAGCACACCCACCCCCCCCAGAGATGATTAAAGTCTACATCAGTATTAGGTGGATGTTGATCATATCTTTTAAGTTTCTGTAAGCGAAGGCCCACAGGGCCTGATAACGTATAGAACAAACACTTCCTCTTTCATAACTCACTCTGCAATGTCTCACTTCTCTGTCATCTTACAGTCTTTGATATTTATTGGACTCTCAGCTGGCAATAACTGAGTATCCCTAGCAGTTCCAATGCACCAGACCACCGAGAGCTAAATTTTCTCACATTGGCTACAGTTATGTAGTCTTTCTCTCAAGGTGAGGTGAATAGCTATGCTACTCAGTATCTCTGCTGCCATAGTAACTTCCGGAGAGCAAGCGATCCATCTTTCTTCATCTCTCAGAACATCACTAGTGAGGCTCTAACAGGTTCTTTCATTCCTTATTTAAAGGCTTTTCCAACTTAAGCAGCGGAGAGACAGAACACTCCTGACTATTACAGTCTCTTACATTTATTTATATGTTCCCCCTCTGCTTACCAAACCATGGATTTTCCCTTTCACTGTATAAGAGGTTGGATCTGAGGGCATCTTTTATCACATTTTTTCTTGATCTCTTCTTCTGGTTATTTGAATCTTTCCATGTGTTTCAGTTTTTCAGATCTCAGTTTCATAGTGTGGCTCATGGCTTTGTAGCATATAACCAAATTTTATTTCTGTTTCCCTTGGAAGCTGCCAACTGTAACCAGTGGTGAGGCAACAAGTCCATCTTATTCTCCATTGTAATGCTCTTACCGAATCAGAGGCGGATGTGGAAGTTAGAAACTGCTGAACAACAAAAGCCACACAGCTGATCTCAGACTGCTTCAGAGTCCATCCAGTCTATGCCCTTTTCATGGATGGCAATGCATTCTTCAACCAACAGTTGTTTTGCACGTCTGTGTTCTTTGTTTTATGTTTGTTTGTTTGGTTTTTGGCACTTTTTTGGTCAACAACTATATTATGTAAAACTTTTCCTGGGGATATATGAACACATGCCTACTCACCTGAGACATAGCACTACCAATTGATCTAAATAATATCCCCATAGTATATTTGGTGAGCCAGTGAGGAGTTTATTAGGGTTATTTGTATGAGTATGGATAACTCAAAGCCAGTTTGCCTCATTAAAGAGCACAATTCATCATGGATGACAATGAATCATGAAACCGGAATTTCTGGAGCTCTCCATCTAACTAGCGGGCAGCTAAAAAATTCAGAGTATTTTCTCCTCCCAGTATATCTAAAGTACAAAACTTGATGGGAAGGAGGGCTTTGAGAATCTAGTAAGTTTCAGGGGTTTTCTAAAACTTGTGAGTTGTTTACTTTCTGAGTCTTATCCAGCTTCCCTTAAGAATGCCCTGAGTCTTAATGAGCTTCCCAGCTCGGATGGAATATTTTAGTTTGGAGGAGGAGGAGATTGCTACACAGCCAGCACATACGCATTTCCTCCTGACCGTCTTCCCTGGTGTGTTTTTAAAGTATAAATTCTAACTCACCCAAGGTTTATGTTTTACGTGGATCTGCCATCTGCAGCATTTGTTTTGTTTTCTCAGATACCCAAGTAACTACTTGGTCACTTATGACTCAACTGTAAATTTATCATGTACTCATTTGAACATATTTACAAACCGACTCCTAAAGTTTGCTTTTATATTTGCAGTGTCATACTTAAAGCATTTTCTTCTTATTTTTGCCTCAATGTTTCAGGTCTTGTTTCTGCAGTGTGTCGGTTTGGTTTCCTCTCTTTTCCTGTCTACCATGCCCTTCTTTATGTATACACACACACACACACACACACACACACACACACACACACACGCACATATATATGGCTCATACTATATATGGCTCATACTTTGCCAGTCCTTATAGTTAGCTATTTCAAATAATATCATTCTAATAGTTTTCACCTATCATTTATCATCCTAATAATGTTTGTATGAAAGGTGGAAACTATAGATGACAAAGAAATTATGCATTTAAATTTTAACGGTTTGCATGATAAAGATGTAATTATAGCTCACGTAGAATGTGAGATGATTCCTGGTAGGCAAACGTAGTTTTGAGTCTGTTTCATGTCACTGTGGATGGACTCTGAGTGACAGTCACAGACACCATTGCCTTAGAACTCTGTGCTCGTCTGATGGGATGCTTATAACAAGGCCTATGGGCGGCACAGAGCACAGGAGACATGGCCTGGCAGCTTCTATTCCCTCCCACAGAGGGGCACTCATGAGCACATGCACACATCATCCAAACAGCTCTGCAGATTCAGCTCACTCTCATTCAGCATCAATGTGGTACCAAGTGGGAGCACAGCTCAATGACAAACATTCTGGCTTTAAAGCTCTCCTGGCTTACAATTTGCTTTGCAGGACTTTTAATTTGGGTAATGAATTTAATCTTTCAAACAAATATAACACTTATGTTGAGGCCTCACAAAAGGGAAACAAAAAATAAAACTGTAGCCATCCGACTTTATAACACAATTTTGTATTAGCTGAGATTTTGACTCATTATTCTTGACTGCGAGCTCCAAACCCCTGTTTTTGTCTTCCCCTCTCACAGAGGACACCACAAGGTATTGGGTGATACTTTATGACTGACTAGCTTTCAGATCTCATGGGTAGGATACCCAATGTCTGAGGTGGAGCTTATGCATAAAAGGCACGTGCCCTAACCCTGAGCTATATTGTCAGTTGATCTTAGATGAGTAAAATGTCAACCATTGAACTGAGAACAGGGTCCCTAGTGGAGGAGTTTAAAAAAGGACTGAAGAAGTTGAAGGGGTTTGCAACCCCACAGGAAGAACAAAAAATACCAACTAACCAGCAGCACCCCCCCCCAGAGCATCCAGAGACTAAACCACCAACCAAGGAGTACATATGGAGGGACCTATGGCTCCAACTGCATATGTAGCAGAGGATGGCCCTATGAGGCATCAACGAGAGGAGAGATCCTTGGCCCTGTGAAGGCTCAATATCCCAGTGAGAGGAATGGCAGGGCAGGGAGATGGAAGGGAGTGGGTGGGTGGGGGAACAACCTCCTAGAGGCAGGGGCAGGGGGGATGGCATAAGGAGATTCGAGATGGGAAACTGGGAAAGGGTATAACATTTGGAATATAAGTGAAGAAAATATCCATTAAACAGGAGAGGGGGAGAGAAAGAGAGCAAATACAGAACTCACCACAAAGTTTTGATCTTCTGTTGGGAACATTTTGCTCATATTGGCAAAACTATGTACGATGTAATCTTCCCCTTTCAGTTTTTGAATAAAATTTTGTGACTTCAGTTCTGTCTTAGGACATCTCTGTATATACAGGAAAAACAAGAAAACAAGGATAAAATAGGAGCGTGTTTAAATTGTTGATGTTAGAGGTGAACATTATGTAAACACAGATAATATCATGATTACCTATGTGAGGTGATAGATATTGATGATGATAAAGATGATTATATAGATGATGACATATATATGTATATGTGTGTATATATATATATATATATATATATATATATATATATATATATATATATATATATATAATGTTGCTTATAAGCAATGCTCTTATAAGATGTGGAGATGAAGAGTCATGGAAAATGTTCTCAAAATTATCACCAGACTAGGGCCCAGTTTAACTTCTTTCTGTCACCATTGTAAGTAAAACATAATTTAATATTATTTAGTTCCTTGTCATATACATTTATATAAGGATTATATTGCTGTTTCCTTTCATGGGTTAGAGTTATAAATGTATGTCAACAATAATTTGTTTCATATTCAAACATATTTTCTTGCTAGCTCAAGAAAATTTGTGATTTATTCATGGGTTTTATTGATTTATCAAACCAATTATTCTTTTTGTTAAGTATCAGTTCATTTATTGTTAGTGAAATCAACAAATATACTTGATAGAATGTTCTTGTACTTAAAGATAAATCAAAGTAACATTATTGATTAAATTATAGTCAATAACATTGATTGCTTAAATCACCAACATTCTGAAAGCCCAGTGTGGATCAGCCCTTTCTACATACTCTAATTTATCAAAAGACAGGGTTTCAAAGATGCTGAGAACATGTTTCCTGAGATAAATATGATGGTTATGACACCTAGCCCTACTTCAGTTTGGTGGTGTGCTTTATAAATACATCCATAAATGATGATTAATGAAGATGCACAGTAATAATGCTCAATTATAAGTCATTCTCATTTGATACTTTTATATGCAAATGTTGTAATTGTTTTTTGAGACAAATATGCTGCATTTGTTATAAATGTCTATTTTTCATTCCTCTTTTAAAATGTAAGCACCATTTCACTCTATTCCATTTCTGCCAGCTTGGAGAAATAGTGTAATAGGAAGAAAATGTTTTTTTCTTAAGCAATAAATACTGCCAATACTAATCATTATGAAAATTTAGTTAAGAATTCTTGACAAACCCAAACTGCTGAGGGTTGCTTTTTGGTCAATATCTGCAGTTTTGTAGACATACAAGCAAGAAAATATAACTTTTATTTTTTTCTAAGATTTGGAAAATGAAAATGGAAAAATATAAATTGTTTGATAGAAATCCCTCACATTTTTGAAGGTAAAACATATTTTGGTAAGCAATTGCATGTCTTATAATGTGGTTTCCCAGCATGTGGATCAGAAGTACACTAGATCTTTGAACTTCTGAGATCTTTGATTTCTTTCTTCAGAGACTTGAAGTCTTGTCATACAGATATTTCACTTGCTTGGTTAATGTCACACCAAGATATTTTATATTATTTGTGACTATTGTGAAGGGTGTCATATTTCTAACTTCTTTCTTATACTGTTTATTCTTTGAGTAGAGGAAGGCTATTGATTTGTCTGAGTTAAATTTATATTAAGCCACTTTGCTTATCAGTTAGTTATCAGCTGTAGGAGTTCTCTCATGGAATTTTTGAAGTTACTTATGTATACTATCATATCATCTGCAAATAATGATATTTTTTACTTCTTTCTTTCCAATTTGTAGACCTTTGACATCCTCTTCTTGTGTAATTGCTCTGGCTAAGATTTTGAGTACTATATTGGAATAGGTAGGGGGAGAGTGGGCAGCTTTGTCTATTCCCTGATTTTCATGGGATTGCTTCAAGTTTCTCACCATTTCATTTGATGTTGGCTACTGGTTTACTATACATTGCTTTTACTATGTTTTTGTATGGGCCTTGAATTCCTGATCTTTCCAAGAATTTTCTCATGAAGGGGTGTGAATTTTGTCAAATGCTTTCTCAGCATCTAATGAGAAAAGCATGTTTTTTTTCCTTTGAGTTTGTTTATATAGTAGATTACATTGAAGAATTTCTGTATATTAAACAATCTTTGTGTTCCTGGGATGAAGCCTACTTGATCATGGCTTGATTATTTTGATATGTTCTTGGATTCAGTTTACATGCTCATGGATTGGCAGGATTAATATAAAAAAAGTTCACCTTGCTAAAAACAATCTATAGATCCAATGCAATCTTCATCAAAATTCCAATTCAATTCTTCATAGAGTTAGAAAGAGTAATTTTCAAATTCATTTGGAATAACAAAAAAACTCAGGATATCCTCAACAATAAAAGAACTTCTTGGGGGATCACTATCCCTGACCTCAAGCTATATTATAGATCAATCGTGATTAAAAAAAAAAAAAAAAAAAAAAAAAAAACCTGCATGGTGTTGGTATAGAGACAGACAGGTAGATCAATAGAATAAAATTAAGGACCCAGAAATGAGGCAACACAGCTATGGTCACCTGATCTTTGACAAAGGAGCTAAAAACATTCAATAAAAAAAGGACAGCCTCTTCAACAAATGGTGCTGGTTCAACTGGCAGTCAGCATGGAGAAGAATGCAAATCAATCCTTTCTCATCTCCTTGTATAAATCTCAAGTGCAAGTGGATCAAAGACCACAACATAAAACTAGCTAGACTGAAACTAATAAAAGAAAAAGTGAGGAATATCTTAAAGCACATAGGCACAGGGGAAATTTCCTGAACAGAACACCAATGGCTTATGCTCTAAGATCAAAAATCAACAAATGGGACCTCATAAAATTACAAAGCTTCTGTAAGGCAAAGGATTCTGTCAATAGTAAAAAAAAAAAAAAAAAAAAAAAAAAAAAAAAATGGCAACCAAGAGATTTGGAAAAGGTCTTTACCAATCCTACATCGGATAGAGGGCTATTATCCAATATATACAAAGAACTCAAGAAGTTATACTCTAGAGAATCAAATAGTCCCATTAAAAATGGTTATTGCACTAAACAAAGAATTCTCAGCTGAAGAATACCTAATGATTGAGAAACAGCTAAAGAAACGTTCAACAGCCATAGTCATCAAGGAATTGCAAATCCAAACCACCCTGAGATTTCATCTTATGCAAGTCAGAATGCCTAAGTTCGAAAACTCAGGTGACAGCAGATGCTGGTGAGGATTTGGAGAAAGAGGAACATTCCTCCATTTAGGATGGGATTGTAAGCTGGTACAACCACTGTAGACATCAGTCTGGTTGTTCCTTAGAAAATTGGACATTGTACTACTTGAGTAACCAGCTATAGCACTACTGAGCATATATATAGCCAAAAGTTTCTCTAATATATAACAAGAACACATGCCCACTATGTTCACAGCAGCCTTATTTATAATAGCCAGAAGCTGGAAAGAACCCAGATGTCCATCAACAGAGAAATAGATACAGAAAATGTGGAACATTTTTATACTGGTTTACTACTCAGCTATTAAAAACAATGGCTTCAGGAAATTCTTAGGCAAATGGTTGGAACTAGAAGCTATTATCTTTAGTGAGGTAACCCAGTCAAAAATGGTATGCACTCACTGATAAGTAGATACTACCCCCAAAGGCTTGGAATACCCAAGAAACAATTCACAGACCTTATGAAGCTCAAAAATAAGGAAAATCTGACTATGGATGCTTCAGTCCTTCTTAGAAGGGAGAACAAAATACTCATGTTGAGGAAATACAGAAATAAATAGTGGAACAGGGACCAAAGAAAAGATCATCTAGAGACTGCCTCACCTGGGGATCCAGCTCAAATGCAGCCATCAAGCCCAAATACTACTGCTGATGCCAAGAAGTGCTTGCTGACAGGAGCCTGATATGGATGCCTCCTCAGAGTCTCTGCCAATGGCATACAGATACTGATGAAAATTCTTGCAGCTAAGCATTGGACTGAGCACAGGGACCCCAATGGAGGATCTAGAGAAAGGACTGAAGGAGCTGAAAGGTTTTGCAACCCCATGGGAATACCAACAATATCAACCAACCAACCCTCACCCCCCAGAGCTCTCTGGGACTAAAATACCAACCAATGAGTATACCTGGAGAGACCCATTGCTCTAGTTGAATATGGGGCAGTGGATGACATTTTCTGGTATCTATTGGAGTAAAGGTCTTTGGTCCAGTGAAGGCTTATTTTTCCACTGTAGTAAAAGGCCAAGGCACTGAGGTGGGGGTGTGTGATTGGGAGTCACAGCATCTTCATGGAAGCAAGGGGAGGTGAAATATTCAAGGGGGGAAGGGGATAACATTTGAAATGTAAATAAAGGGAGTATCTAATAAAAATGATAAAGTGAAGTACACTGGAATAGGTTTCACATGCAGTAATTATTTTGATTGCT
The DNA here is from genome assembly GCF_963924665.1 of Micromys minutus. Classification (NCBI taxonomy): domain Eukaryota; kingdom Metazoa; phylum Chordata; class Mammalia; order Rodentia; family Muridae; genus Micromys; species Micromys minutus. The sequence continues at coordinate 9,505,734 of NC_137957.1, forward strand.
ATATTTGATCTTCAGAAACATATCCCCTCAAAGCTCCATCTTAACTCCTGGATGAGACACTGTCAAAGGGCATTGTGAAGTCAAAGCTTTGAGAACTTCATTTCTTCAGTGTGTTGAAGAAAACCTACTACTAGGAGACGGTATTCTCTATGTAGCTTACCCACAAATAAAAACAATTAATTTTTAAAGAGAGGTAATTAATATTTCTTGACTTAGTGAAACAATCTGTATCATTTAGGGATGGTTCATTTGTTGGGATTACTTCAAATAGATGTATATGTCCTCTATCTTCTTACTCTCTATGATTCATTTAGAATTTTTCCTGAGGAAAATTTTCTTTGAGAAGGTGGAGTAGGATATGGAATGTGGAAACACAAACAGTCTTGTTGATCATAGAAGCTATGATCTATAGAAAAAAACATCTATACAGCGCCAGTTGTTTTGACAAGAGATATGTAAGACTTGATGTAGTTTTATGTTAAGGAGAAACAGTTCAGAAATTGAAGAGGAGGCAGTAGGGAGAGATTGAAGGAAGAGAGGCAGAGACAAAATAGAGACAGAGGTGTATGTTTCTCTTGGCGTATCTCTGGCATGATAAGTTTGTTATTATTATTTATAATGGTTTCTATGGGTCTTTTTATCTCATATAGAAGGACAGTTTGTATCTTTGCGCATTGGATGTAAGCTCACTGTGTAGAGGGTTTGTAGATTGAGAATTTAATATATAAACCTGTTAGATAATATACTGGGCTTCGGGGTCATATTTGTGTAGGTCAGTGCAGAGACAAAACACTCGGGGGCAGTTGTATCCACCCAGGACAGAAGCAACAGTGCAGGCGGTGTGAACTGGCTGGGAAGGGAGCCGTGTGGAGAGGAAGGCTTGTGGTCTGAGTGATGGAGTCCATGTGCTCGGCTCCACACTAGAGTGGCGTCTGCGGAGTGAGACCATGGGGGCCGACAAAAGGTTAAGCCATCTCTTTAATATTTACCACAATTCTTGAGGATAGAGAAAAGGCATTTTAGAACATCAAAAGTTATGAAAGCAGGTATCAAGAAAAAACAATATCATTAAGGAAAACTAGACAAAAGTGTATATGAGGATTCCAAAATGGGAGTTATATCAGCCTAAAGGGTTTTCAATGTTTATTCCAGGCAAATACATACATATATGTATGTATTTGTGTGCATGTGTGTGTGTGTGTGTGTGTGTGTGTGTGTGTGTGTGTGTGTGTATGTATGTATATGTGTGTGTGTGTGTGTGTATTTTTTCTTTTTTTTTTTTTTTTTCTTCACTTTCTTCCTTGGAGAGCTGGGGATTAACCCAGACTTTGTATTAAGAAAGTCTTATATTTTAGAACTACATTTGATTAATTGAAGAGGTAAATGACCAAATCTTGAAGAGGGGGAGAGATCAAATAGAACTTATTTTAGAGACTGAACTTGGTGTATATATCTAATAGCTGAATATAATTTTTCTTTCTGTGTAAGTGTCATCTTAAATGACTAGGTTTGTATTATTCAAATTCTAAATTAATTCACTAGAATGTGATAATTAAATGTATTGTGCACAAGAGAAAGGGCAGGGAAACAGAGAGGGGGAGAAAGGGAGGGGGCAGAGGAGCAGAGGAGCAGAGGTGCAGAGGCAGAGGCAGAGAGACAGAAAGATTATAAAATCATGATTTCCAGGTTCCAGTGGCCAGTTTTCCAAGCCAGAGGAAATGTCCCATAATGTCAACAGTGATGTCTTGAGCATGCACTGAGCCAACAGCCAGGTCTCGGGATGGCAGTGTCTGAGAGTTTTTCCCACTAGGAAGCTGTTGAGGAAACTATGTGAGCAATGTTGTCAGAAAACTTTGTGGACCAAAGAACTGCAAAGCAAATGTGCCAAAGACCTGAGCTATTTCTCTGAGGGTATAGAGAGGGATAAGCTGTTCAGTCACCTGGACTGAATAAGGTGAAGCACTCAGACCGTCCACACTGATTCTGCAGAACCGAGGGCGCTTTCCATGTGAAGAAGGCATAAGGCAGGTGGAAATTTACCTCCGAGAAACAGGCAAGAAGCAAGTCTATGGGGCTGTGGTTGTTTTCTACAACCTAAGGTCACAAAGGAAAAAAAAATGTCAATTTTGTGGAGCAACAGATGCGTCATTTTCTTTCAAAGAGTTAAATTATCATCAGACCATATATTTAATTATTCCCTTATTTTTGATGTGATATTGTAATTAATATCTCAATAGCATTATTCTGGACTAGTTCTCTGGAGCATGCTCTTTACTCTTCCATTTTGATTTTTCTCGGAGGCCCCTTGATGATGTGGGTCGGGCCTCCACTCAGGTTCCTCCTGCCTTTCTCCCTCAGGCAGTGTGATTATGGGCTTGTGCCATCATGCCTGGCTGCAACATTTACTTGTGACATATTTCTATCTCTGTGCTTCCGATAGAAATATGAAATGGGTTCTATAAATAATAGAAGCCATCCATTCCTGCGCATCCTCTGTGAGGTGAACGCGTCTTCATTCATTCAAGTTCATTCATGTTTTCAATCTAAGAGGAGTTAGCTTGCTGCTGCCTCCTGAGAAGAACCCACTAATGGTTTCTCACGTGTCCAGTGATTTATGGTAGCACTGCCTACAGCCGAGCTTCTCCAGTACCATTACTCAGTGAGTCACATTCCACAGTTCAGTCTTCCTCTGAGTTTACAAGGCATCCATGTGATGCGGTTCAGGTATTCCTCACCGGCCTGTGCGGTCTTGGGAGTTGAGCAAGCTAGAGAGGACTCATGAAATTGTTATGGCAGATCATTCCATGGCCGGTATAGGAGGTAATTATGGAAAAGGGCCGACGACTGTGATGATTTCTGACCTGCGACGGAATCCCTCCTATTCTTCATGGGCAGGACATAAACACCAAAGTGCAGCGGAGACGGATGTGGTGACAGAGGAAAAGGAATGGTTTTTAAAGGGTTCTCTGCTATTTTTCCCTTCTGATTTCTCCAGGGTCAAGGAGGCCTGGCACCTTCACTGTTGTTAATGAAGAAAAGGCAGCATTGCTTCAGTGCCATTTAAAATCTATATTCTTATCGCTTTAGGTCGATCACAGATGTGTGCATTAACTGTTCCTTCCGGTCCTGACACTTTCAGAGTTTTAATTATGGCTGTAGCTCCTCAAAGCAAGGAGTACGTCTGTCAGTTTTCACCATGTCCTGTTACATGGAAATGGAAGATTGGTGTTTACATCACTTCATTTCAAAGCCATAATTCAGACTCTCAGACTCTACCCGATGCACAGGAGACACGGTTGCAGCTTCAATTGTACGCGCTAGCCCATATGTCTCAGAATTAAATTTCTGGCCCTGGGGCAGGAGTCTCATAAATGTATGCTTTAGCAATAGACATGCTAATGGGGATGCGAAAAACTCATGAGGCCTCAGCCTTACATAAAGAACTAGGTATAATGAATGCTAGGAGGAGGAGAAATTGTGTTTTCCAGCGGCAAACACATCAGGTGGTTGTCTCATGTCAAATTTTCAGCCCTAGAAGTCTGTAAATACAGGTATCATTATACAGACAATGGAAGTTGTTTACATTTATTTAGGAACATAAATTTATATGCTTATGTGTATTTAGAAACATATACATGTATATGCTTATACACATCGGTGTTTGTGCATGTGTATGTGTGCATGCCTCTGTGTGTGTGAGTGTTGGTGTATATATGTGTGTTTGACTATGTGTGTGAGCATGTGTATGGGTTCATGTGCGTGTGTCTTTGTGTGTATGTGTATATTGTGTGTGTAGGTTATATGTGTGTGGATTATGTGTGTGTATGAGTGTGTGTGTGTGTATGTTATGAGTGTGTGTGTGTGTGTGTATGTATGTTATATGTGTGGATTATGTGTGTGTGTATGTGCATTTACAATAACAAGAAAAAAAGAGGCTATACATTTGAGTAGGAAGTGATATAAGGAAGTGTTTGTTGGAAGGAAAGTGTGATGCAATGTTATCATCTCTAAAAGTAAAGTCATAATTAAAGAAAGACATGAATTGAATTTAAAGGCTTACTAGGAACATAAACCATTCTGTCTGTAGTAAAGCATTTCCAAAAGCCACTTAAAGGGAGGAGAGTTTTACTGCACCTTCAGGTCCCAATCAACTTCTGAGGGGCATCAGGCCAGAAACCAGAAGGAGGACACTAGAGGTGGGAACCATGGGCAAACAGTGCTCTCTGGCTCATGCTTAACCACCTTTCTTAGACTACCTAGAACACCCTACTCAGGGTATGGCAACCCGGCTAGCAGTTGGTCTCTCCTATCAACCACCAATTAAGTCATCTGTTAGAGCCATGCTTGGATAACAACCTGAAAAAGAATTATTCAGTAGGTATGTTCTTCCCAGGAGACATTAAGCTGTGCCCACACGATAGTTATCCTTGCTGCAAGGATACCCACAAAGCCCAACTGGAGAACCAGTCTCTGTGTGCATCCCACACATTTGGGTTTCAGCATTTTTATTTAGGAATGAGAAAGGCAGGCAGCCACACTGCCAGAATTGCTCGCCTCATGGAGTATGGTCACCATGTCTGAAGGTTGTGCGTTAAGGAAACTTCTACCGTTTAACACTGAAGCCATCTGCTATGCTCACGAACTTCTAAACTATTTTGCATTATTTATTAGGTACGTACTAACTCTGCAGGTAAACATGGCTCACTGGTGATAGGGGAAAATTCGCATCAAAGGTGCAAATAATTAAAATACTCAAGTGGAAATTTTCTTTATTTATATCCCCTGAGTGTTTTTATCCTTGTTGGAAATGGTTTTGCCATTGTTGGCTTACTTCTGTTAATGGCAGCTTAAGTTATAATTTATCACCATGATGGAAATAGACTCAGAGCAATAATAAACGTTCCTGGGATTATGAATTTTCAGGCCAGAACATAAACAAGGGTTATCACAACAGATTCAGACTTAGGTATAAGTATTGAATTCTATACTTAACTCAAGGCCTTGCTATGTATTAGGAATTTTACTGAAAACTTTAATCTTATTTGTTCCTGAAAGCAATGTATAGGCTGGAGAAATTTACCAATGTAAAGTTAGTGTAGCAGAGACTCAGAGAGGTAAGGATAGTTGCCTAAGACCACACAGTACATTAACGGGCTCCAAAGTGAGGTCAGCATATCACAACCCTTGCCTTTGGGTTGTTATCTCATGGCTAGACTGTTTTAGCTCAGAGTCATAGGCAAACAACACTTACCATTTTTCTTTTAAAATAAAACACAGTAAATAAAATAGCAAGCACAGTAGAAAGTTACTGTGTTATAAAAACAATGAATATGTTTCCTGGAATTAGAATATCAGATTCATATGGGGAGAATATGGAGTCATGGATTAAGAATGGGAGACACTTGAGTTAAATTTCTCCCATGAAGAAATCTCTTTCACTATTTTTAGTCAGCGTCTTTATTTGGAAAAATTATGAAAACACATGGAACTTATACTATAGTTCAGCTGGACAAAGTTGTAATTCAAAAATGCCTATTGAAAAGCACTTAGCAAGTTTTTCATTCATAGCAGCTGCTTCATAAATGCAGTTCCTGGCAACGTTAATAATAGTTTTATTGTGTAAGCAGGCCATATTATTCCAATACACGTTTTTACGGTGAGCCATAGCAAACAGGATATGCATATTGCGTTTAACAACTCAAGGTTTCTATAGGAGAACCTACTACCGCTCTGTTAAGTGCACAGAATGTAGGGATGACTCCTGAGACTCACCACAGCACCTGTGGCCCAGCACAGCCCTCAAATGCCATTGGAGGAGCTTCTTCTTACAATAGACACAGACAGTTCATACAGAGATTCACAACCAGAACATATGCAGAGAGTGAGAGGCTGTACAGTGCTCGTTGGGTACCTGTAGCATTGCCCTCATCCACAGGGCTCAGGGGTCACTGAGGAGGAGGTAGAACAGTCGTGGGAGCCTGAGGATGTCTCAGGAAAATACTGCTTGCCCGACATGGACGGGTGCCTGCACATGTGAACTCACAGCATGCCTCAGATCTGCTGAAACTTGAAACAAAGAAATTTCTGCATAAAGGGAATAATGAGCTGAGAGAAAATTCCATTTTTTAGTTGAGGAGAAACTATAATTTGATAGCTGTCAGTAGAGAGAGAATATTTTTTTCTTTATGTTTATTTATATTTTAATATATATCATATATTTATGCACTATATTTATTATATATAACTATATATTTTATTTATTATATATAACTATATACTTATTGCATATACATTAATATTATATATATGTAATTATATATATATATATATATATATATATATATATATATATATATATATATATTACATTGAATGGTGTTACTGCTGGTAGATCGACTTCATTCCATGACTGGACTAACACCCAAGACAACATATGGGCAACATAAATTGGGTTTGAAAGGTTTAAAAAAAATAAAAGATGGAGAACACTTTAGGGAAGTGGGGTGAGTTGAGGGAAGTAGCTGAGCATGATCGACGTATATAAATTTCTCAAACAATAACAATTGAAAAGAGATGTGTGAAAATAAAGCCTGAGGTGTTACATCAATGGTTGCAGTATCGTCATTATACAAACCAAATCTTTATAAAGGAAGAGAAGTGGTGAGAGCGTCAGTCTCAGCACAGGGAGCACAACCACACCTCACTCTAAGAGTATGCCGCTCTGCAAGACTCTGCTTTAAAGAAGGTTGGGGTGTGAGGCATAAGAGCTCATGTGGAAGGGGTGGGTGATGTTGAGTTTATTGCCTTGTCTGAGGCTGGCCTGGCAAAGCATAGCAGGGACACCTCAGTGTTTTCTACAAAACATGGGAAAATGTGACAGTTTGATAAGCCAGCCTACATACATCTTAGGCTGGAAAGCTTCTTATGATGAAGACAAACTAGGTCCATTCCTATTTGCATTTTATCTGGTTTTCAAGAATTGGGTTATCCCCTACCTGTAACCTTAACTACAAATGGCTCTGTACCACTTTCTTTAGGAATCAACAACCATGCCTCTGTTTCAAAAGGTTGTTATGACCACCTCATTGTGACCACCTTCTTATGTTTGTTTTGCCTCTGTAAATCCACCTCTTTTGATCATGAACCCCCCCTATTTAAAGGTTCCTATTCATGAGCTATGAAAAAAATCTTTTGTTTCCCATGTCCAAAGTTTATTTCTTGAACCTTGCCTTACAGAGAGATAGCTTTCTTAGCATAAATGATTATAAAACCAAAATATTGGTGTATTCTGAAAAACACAATACTAGAGGAGTAAACATTTGGTCATGATTAAATTCTTTCTCTTGGAAACAACGTACATATTAGTATGTAAATCTACTTCTATTTTTAGATAAGTGGCATGTTTATATTGAGGATTTTTGAAATATTTTTAAAGATTTATTATTGTATGTATGAACTGAAGACCACAGAAGGAGAAGGTTTTCATGTTATAGATAGGAGGCAGAGAAAAGCCGGAGGCATCTGGATGAGTCCGGATCAAATGTGAAAATAAGTAGGTTAGCCATGGCTAGCAGAGAAGATGTGGCCATGAGGGAGTAGACTGAGATGGGGGGTTGGGGGGGATATGAGAGGGAAGGTGAGAGGGAGAGAAAGAAACAGAGGCAGAGAAGAGGGATGGGAGGGAGAGCAGGAGGGGGGAGAACAGGAGAGGGGAGAGTGGGAGAGGGAGAACAGGAGAGAGAGAGGGATAGGGACAGAGAAAGGGAGAGAGAGAGTGGTGTGTTGTTGTGTGTTAGAAACCAGGTGCTCCCCTAGTCTGTCTTTGGTGACTCAGTGCCAGCAGCTAAGCTATGTCATCACTAGTTTCTAACCTTTTAAAAGATCCCTGACATTCTAGACCACTCTTGTTCTCTTTATTCTGGTCTCTGTGTCTGTGCCTGTCCGTGTCTGTGTCTGTCCGTGTCTGTGTCTGTGTCTGTGTCTGTCTCTCTCCCATCCCCATTCCAATGCATCATTCTGCTCCCAGCCCTCCCACCCTATAAACTTCTTGAGTTAGGGCTATCATTGCAGGGGTATGGTCTCTTTACAGCACACTTTGGCTCCAAATCCCCAATTCTGCCTCTATGTGTCTCTAAGTTCTAACAAGGACATCAATAAAGTTGTGGACTAAAAAGCAGAGCTATCAATCTGTCTTCTATAAACAGCATTATAAGAATGAGTAGCTGTTGGGTGAGAAACTCATGTGTATCAGCATAGCATGGGCCCATGATTTTAAAACAGGGGAGGAGGGGAGAAGAGCCGGTGTCCCAGCATCAACTCTGAAGTTTGTAACGGGTTCATGTGATGCTGAGGGCACCCTGAAGGCAGCATATGCTTTAGTTTGTTTATAGTCTGTACCTGCACAGGTAGCCACTTGTCACTTCTGCCAGTGGCAAGGGAATTGCTCTTCTGGAAAGGGAAAACCAGCTTCACAAATTTCCTTTTGCTGGCAAAAGTCTAAGTGGTAGAATTTGGGTAAATGGATTATCCTATGGTCCTGAAATTATCAGGAAGAGTTTGAGTTATACACTGTTTTATATAATGGCATGCCAAGTATTGAGTACAAATTTCTCAGGTGGAAGTAATTGCAAGTGGCAAATTTTAAGAAGCTTGGGTACACATCATAGGTCTAGAGTTAAGAAAAGTACACATAGCAAGTCTACTGTTAAGAAGGTCAAGACAGAACAGAGTCCTGGAAAGCCATAAACTTCAAGATGAGGGAGGAGGTGCCCAGACAAAAACCAGAATAATGTTGAAAGCAATAAAAGTAATGATTGATTTCTCATTCCCAAATCAAACAGGGAAGCTATCAGAGTCCACAGGAGAGTCTCAAAAAGGAAAGTCCGCAGGAGAGAGCGACTGAGCAGAGCTTGTGAGGCTGGACAGTTTCTATCTTGCCTCTCCAACTTAGCAGTTTATGAAAACAGACAGATTCTCGATCCTTCTTCGATTCATTCGTCACATTGGTTAGACTGATCTAAAAATTCTAGCTAGAGGAATGCATAGACTCTCAAATCAATTAACATAATAAATCACTTATGTTATAATTCCTTCTGAACTTATTTTATGAATTAATTATGAAAGAATAAAACAACAAAAGGAAAATAAATAATATATCAGAAAAAATTGACCATATAGCAAGGAAGGAAGCACACCCCCCACACCCCCCCACTCACACACACACACACACACACACACACACACACACACATACACACATACATATACACACACACACTCATTAACAACATGCTTCTGAGCATATTAATTTGAATCTTAGGAAAGGGATATTTTAAGGGTCATAAATTTTAAACACTAACTATTTCAAGTGGGTCAATGTAAGGTGTAAGAAGGATTTCTAAAATTTTGCTTAGAAGAGTGATAAATCTGTTTTCAAAAAAATTCAGCAAAAACCAGTTACCTATATTCACCACATGTTGAGATTGTAGTCTTCAATAAACCTTGAAAATATTCATATTCCAGATCATCAAAGCAGAGCAATTATAGCTATTGTTCCTGCTATTTCTTTGTTACTGAAAGAACTGAATAATTTTATTGATTTCAATGGAGCAGTTTAATAATTATTATTTAATCTTAATTTCAATAAGCAGACAATCTTAGGTTTAATTTCCCCTTCTTGAAATTAATTCAAAGGCAAAGATGGAATTACTTAATCTCTATCTGATGTACTTAGGACACAAACTATTTCCTAGTGGTAATAATAATTAGGCATGTATAATTATGCAAGAGTGTAATTTATTTAATGAGATTTCACTAAAGGTATTGAATTTGTGATTACATTATATGAAGCTGGAAAATATTTGAGTCAGTCAAATGACCTAGAGAGATTTAAAAGCCTCTTCTTGCTGTAGCTTGTTTATGTAATTGTCCGTATTTGTGAACTGATTCTGAGATGTGTCTAATCACAACTCCACTGTTTTAGTGAGTGCTCCTTTCAGTGATTGCCATTCCTCTGGAATGGAAGATATATCACACATACTCACATTTAGTAAGTGCAAGACAATAAGAAGACATTATATTCTTAGTAACTTTTAAATAATGACCAGGCATTTAGCTGGGTTAATTCATTTTCTAGCTTACCCAGGGTGTTATTGGCAACGAATGTATTCTCCAGTAAACAACAGTATCAATTTCACTGTCTACTGGTTAGTTTTTTTTGTTTGTTTGTTTTTTGGCAGCTTTATAGGAGATGGGTTCATTTTGGAAGAGTGTGCTCAATCAAGAAGATGCCTTAATTCTTTGTCCTGTGAGTGAACCTATGGGGCCTATTCTTGATGTGTGGGTGTCCAGCCTTCTGTGGGTGATGGTAGCTCTGTTCATGAGGTTCTAGATTGTTTAACAATTAGGCTGAGCAAGCCATGAGAATTGTTTCTCTACATCCTCAGCTTCAGTTTGTGCCTTCATGCTCCTGCCTTGACCACCCTCTTTGATATGTAAGGTAAGGGATATACATCTCACCCTTTTGTGAGATGTAAGGTAAAATAAAGTTTTTCCTCCCCCAAATTTAGTTTGGTCATAATATTTTATCATAGAGATAGAAACCCTAAGAGATACAACATATGTTGCATAAGAATTTTCAGTTCAAAGAATGTGCTTCACAGAAATAGCTCTCTCCCCAGTGCACACTGCATGTACTTTTTGCAATGGTAGGTGTTTATGAGACATTTTTACTCCAGGTGTAACACATCATAGTTACTCAGCATTGACTTCCTATGTCTTTAGGAAAAAATGACTGATAAAAAGGAGCTACCCGTTCCTGCTGCAATGCATTTGAGGACCATTTATGTTAGATTTTGGAACATTCCCATTAGGCATGTGTGTCAAAAAAAATTGGCACTATTTTTGAAGTGGTTGGATGCTTAGGATTTGTGGTCTAGATGGAGAATTAGGACACCATGTTATTTCATATGAAGATTATACTTAGTCAAAGGTCCCTTCCTCTTTCTGTTTCTCGTCCACTGTAGGTAATCTGCCTTACATTTCTATTGCTGTGCATTCTGCCTCACGGTAGGTCAAGAATAACTAACTCACTCACTAACTAGCCAAATAAATAAATAAATAAGTAAGTAAATAAATAGATGAATAACAAAGCACAAAGAGTGTGGATTTTATGTCATAAATTTTCTCTAAGTACACAATCTAACAAAACTCTAAAATGTTAAGTGAGACATTTTCAGGGCTGGAGAGATGGGTCAGCCATTAAAGGCTAGGTTGACAATAAAAAATATAAAAAATATACATCCACATAGACAATGAAGAGCTCACATAGGAAGCATCAAATTCCTGTGGTGAAGATTCTCCTATATGAACATTCTCAGAAATCTAACATCTCTTTGACTCTCATGGTTATGTGCAGTAATATAAGCTCAAAATATCAGTTCATGTAACAACAATGACCCTTAACACTGTGCCTGTGGCCAATCACAGTTGTACAGAGTGGGCCGGGATCTGCAGAAGGTTCTGATGGGAAGTAGGGCATACGGTCAACAGGGACAGATGGGTGAGAACCCATATTCTAGGGCTGACACTATATTAATCTTTCAGCTGCCATATCAACTTAACTGCTTTACCCTTTGGTTTTATTATATGAAGTGCATAGTGCTTATAAATTCAGATGAATCAGTAATTGAAAATATTTGAAACATTATTAAATGTATTATAATCAAGATTACTCCCACTGTATTTTGCCTACCATGTACCTCATCTCCCTTTTAACACCCCATATAGAATGCTAGATTCAGACTATACTTTCTAGGAGAGTCACACATGTTGTTGATGATTTTGCCAGATCATCTAGAAACTTTCTTTTGACATCTAGGTCTTTGTATCATGTAGTAATGTCAACACCCTGTCCATAAATTATTTTGTTTTATCAGTATATATCTGGCACAGATTTCTTATGGTGAATTACTCCCTGTAATTTCTTTGCCCTATGGACTGCTCATGCTTCTAGCTGAGACCTTTGCCATTTATCCATTCCTTGTTGAATGTTTCCAATCATGCACCTTGAGAAAAGACAGTTGACATTTGTGTTGAGGCCTGTTTCATGCCATTTAGTAAATTGTAATGTTGAAATGCTCACACTTGGAGAGGGTTGGTTAGAAAGATAAAGATCTTTCTACTAACCTTAACTGTCTTTTCTCTAAGCAGTCACAAGAGCTGGTAGAGGTCTAAGTTACATGATTGTTTGTAGGAATCACAATTGCATTGTTTGTAGAGCTCTACATTCCAATATTTACTGTTCCAAGTTTCATTCTGAGAACTAGTTGCACAGAAATGATTTGTGAGGCTCATCCCTCTACCACAGCCTCTGGTTTAAGGTTTCTGTGTCCTTGTTCACCAGTGTTGCTTTACTAATGTGAGGTTCTGTCAAATGAGTTCTCAGTTCACTAGAGATAAATATTAAAAGATAATGGGAGAGAATAGGAGGATTGTGTTAACTGAGGGGAGGATTATACCCAAATACATATAACGTTACAAGAGATAGTTAAACTGAGGGAAGGATTATACCCAAATACATATAACGTTACAAGAGATTGTTAAACTGAGGGAAGGATTATACCCAAATACATATAAACGTTACAAGAGATAGTTAAACTGAGGGAAGGATTATACCCAAATACATATAAACGTTACAAGAGATAGTTAAACTGAGGGAAAGATTATACCCAAATACATATAATGTTACAAGAGATAGTTAATGATAACAAGTTAAAGAACTTTTAATGCTGATATAGACAAAAATATCAATCAAACAAACAGACCCAGAGCATTGAACTTGAGTTCTTTTAAATCTATTGAGGCTTTAACTAAGAAATTAGAGGGTGAGCTAGTATGTTAGTAATATATTAGAATATTTTTAATGGGGTCTGCTCAGCTAGAAGGGTGCATGGGGAGAATAGAGAAGTAGCAAACAGTCTGAGGATCTTACAGCTAAACTTGGCTATAGATCATCAAAATATTTATTTCTCATTTATTTCTCATTTATGTATTAGTTGAAGTAGAGTTAACATCACATTTTCTCCCATTGTCTTCCTTTTTGTTCCTCCCAGGTGTGTGTGTGTGTGTGTGTGTGTGTGTGTGTGTGTGTGTGTGTGTGTAAAATCAACTCTTTGTTTGCAGAGTATTTTGTTTTATTGGTATAACCCTGGCATAGATTTCTTATGGTAAATTATTCCCTGTAATTTTTCTGCATACATACCAAAAGTCAGTAAAACAGGCAACTTCACTCTCAATACTGATCCCACCAGAACCTCTTTGGAACATTGAAAATGTGATGAGTCACCCGCAGGGACAGGGATAACTTCAAGTTACTTATTCTATGATTAAGACAACCCCTGGCCAGGGAATGTTGCCCTTTCTACAAAATGCTGAAGAATCTCTTTGGAGATCTTTTCTCTGTAAACAGGAAGCTACACAATATAGTTACTGACATTCTTCTTAACTCTTAAACCATTGTTCATTCAGCACCACCATGACCAGAGAGGGTAGTCAGAGCACTCCTCAGGAGAACCAATAGTAGTGATGGGTTAGACAGTATTTGCAGGGTGAGACAATGCAAGAGCTTTCCGGAAAGGGCACACTCCCGTGGGCAGGCACAGTAAACAGGAGCCTGCTTCTTTGGAGCCTCTTACACCATCCCTATCCCCAGCCCGAACACAGCAGTCCTGAGGATGCCTAGGTGGGAACATCCTGGGAACAGAGAACTTTAACACAAGAGAGAAGGAGAAAATGAGGATCTGCAAAACCACGCATGCCACCACCCTGATGACCCAAGTTCAGTCTACACAATGGTGGAAGGAGGGAACTGACTCCCCACCCTTATCCTCGACACCCACACATACCTGTTCCAAAATGAATAAATAATCATAAAAATTAAAAAAGAAGAAGCTGAAGTTCTAGAGTGAAAACTCACATAAGATGTGGCCCCAGGTCTTCATTTTAAAAGTCAAATTCAGTAGTATGTAAAGATTCAGACTTACCATGTAACCTTCAGGCTACAAGTGAAATAAATATTTGAAACTCAGGCATCAACCCATTCCCAAATGGCGTGAAATGCAAGATGACGCAAGCATATTTGGAAAGTATTCTGTGCTATTTAATTACAGCACACAAGTCTCAAACAGTTTCTACGAGACTGATAGGTGATAAGGAACGTGCATTTCCTGTTCAAGCTTTGGTACTTTACCATGAGACCAACACCGAAGTTAATATAATAAGCATACTCATGGCTCCTAGTGCTTTAACTTGGCTCTGTGCACCCCCTTCTCTTGCTCTCAGTCCATCAGCCACACAATTACTGCTGGGCTGTCCATGTATGCAGCCAGCCGGTGTTTTGCCATGTTATATAAATAAAGTCACATGCTATTTATCCCTGACCATGTCTGCATTCAGCATAATTTTTTTTGAGTTGTGTGTTTCTTCTCCCCATTTTTCTTTCCTTTTCCCAATTTTTCTTTCTTACATCCTATTCTAATACCCCAGTTTAAATGTATTTTGTAACCACTAATCTGATGTTTATTTGTGTCATGTCCAATCTTAAATGAAATGAAACTGCTGTGAAGACTCATGTAAATTTGCTACAGGTAGAATTCTTGTGTTTTAAACTGTAGATCCTAGAGATAAAAAACTTGAAGGTAATTCTTGAGAACTTATAGACCATGTGCTCCTCTATGGGAGCTTCTCTGGTGTTTTTTCTCTGTGACTGTATCTTTGGCCTAAGGAAGGTATTCACATAGTTCTCACCGGCTGAGAGTAAATAGAAGCCTACATTGGACCCTCTTGTGTGTAAAAATGAACCTAAATTCTAGTAGTCACAGTTAGAAGAACACTGTGATATTCCCTATGCTCAGAGCCTCTTCTAAGCGTTTATAATAAAGATTCCCAAGCCTGGTATGAAAAAAAAATGTTGGAAAGTAATCATGTCCAAATTATTTCCAATCAAATTTTAAAGTCCCATATGTTCACATTTATAAGATGTTCTGAAGGACCTGCTTGAAATGCATAAGGTTTAAAACATTGAAGATTCATTATATACTATTTTCTGAAACAATAGTACTGGGAAACAAACAGACCATCAGAACCACATCTTAGGGAATCAGTGAACTTTTTACAAGAGGGAATTGCAGAGTCAGGATTCCCTGAAAGCTTAATTGTCATCCACTCCTTGTGGCTGGCTCATTGGTCCCCACGGAGTTCACTCTGCTGAGTAGTTTTCTAGCAGGTCCCCTGCCAGTCAGAGGCTGGAACAAACAGTGTGATTGAAGCTTCGGTCCCAATGCAAATCATCTCTACAGGTTTTCAAATGGCTTGTAGATTCAGAAAGCCATCGAACAGTTTCATGATATATTTGTTACTCGTGATGATAAATGCAGGGTCTTTAGTTCATAGACTGATCAGGATCCCAAAGGTACGTACAAACAAGGATTAGTCCTTAGCATGGTGCTATTGGGAGGTAGGGATATCTTCAAGAGTTCCAGCCTAGTGTGTGTGTGTGGGGGGGGGGTCATCTGTCTCTAGATCATTGAGGATAAAAGGTCCTTGGGGATTCTAACCCTTTATTTCTCTCCTTTTGCCTTTCTGGCTATTTGATGAACAGTTTTGCTCTGACAAACCCCCCTGCTGTGATGGGCAACCTCAGTTCAGGCTTTAAAACGGGGCCACCTGATATGGACTGAAACATCTGAATGGATGTGACCAAATAAACCTCCCTGCTTTATAATTTGATTACCTTGTCATTTGTTATAGTAACAGAAAATCTGACTAAGAGGCAATTTCAGCTAGAAGGACTCATTTTATCAAAACAAACCAGGAACCTGTAAAAATGAGAAATATCTGTCTTTGGAGAAATCCAAAATCACATCTTTGGCTTTTCTCTAACTAAACCATTGTGTTTATTTACTTTAGCTTAGAGCTGCTCTTTCGGGCAGACAGAGCAACAGTTTGCTTTAGATTAAGTGTTCTTTGGGAAAGTCATTGATCTCTTTTCTCCTGCCCCACTACAGCCTTTCATCTAAGGCGTTTGCTCAGTATAAGAGTTCCACTACATTTTTTAATGTTAAGGAAAGAGAAGGAAGTTTTTTTTAATGATATAGTGATAAAGTATAAGCTTTGAAATCTGAATGTTGTGTACTTCCTGAACAAGCAGGCATATATGAATTTATTCTTTAAGGCTCTAGTTTCCCGGCAGATTACATAAGGGGTTCTCTACTGTGTTCAGTCTAAAGGGATGTTTATGAAGAAAATTATGCATTGTGTGTGGCAAACAGTTCTTCCAGGCATATTATTATTTTCAGGTTCATTGTGTGTGTGTGTGTGTGTGTGTGTGTGTGTGTGTGTGTGTGTGTGTGTATTAGATAAAGGGAATGCACCATAGGGTCAAATATGTTCACAGTATGTATCTCTGTACCTCATTTACTTATCAAATGTATATACAGGGGCTGTGGGAAAATGGGACTATTGCATAGTAACTTATAAATGTGTGTGGGGCAGTGGTGGGCAGTGAACAGTGCCCTGGTTCTCAGTCCAGATAAGCGAAGCCCCAGGAACATTAAGTGAGACCGTAGGTGCTTCCTAGTCTCCTGAGAATCAGGCCTCTTTGTGCCATAAGCACCGAACTGCCACTTGGGGCACTGACCACACCTCAAATCCCTCCTCTGCAGGTGAAAAGGAGGCCACAGGTCATGTAAGCTGCAGGCAGAAGCAGGACCACACCCCCAATTATGTAGACAAGGTTTTCCCAAGCCTCTGGCCAAGCCAATGGGAAGCACCTGTTGTCAGACTTTGAACCATTTCAAAAACTGTATATATAGGTGCGGGGGTGGGGGGCTACTCAAGAGTAAAAGTGTGCAAGAATCATTCCGTAGTCTGAGAGCTTCTGTCATAAGAGTTGTTAACACTGCCATTCCGGAAGAGATCTCTCCAGAAGCTTTTTGCGCCCCTGCGCCAGAGCCTCCTGCTGGCTCTGTTGAGCCTGGCTGGGTGCCTCATGGCCCCGGTGGAATACCCACCCAGCCAGACCTAGCAGCAGAGGCCGCAGAAGCCATTGCTGTCTGTGTGAGTTTTCTGGTACCCAGCCTGGCCCAAAGTCCCACAAGCATGCCGTCAGCAGAGTGTGTTTCAGAAACTCTCTAGAATAGGCATTGCGGATCTCCATATGTGCACAGATAGAGGAGGCCGGCAAAGGTGCTGGCGTCAGCAATTTATGATTGGATGCACAAAACTCTGTTGTCTTGCTCAAGTTTGCTAACCCATTGGTGAAGGCACATGGTGCTGTAGAGATCAACTTATACATGCATGTCACATGGTTAGAGAAAAGGGCACGGATCGTTGCAACTTTATCGGACATTTTACTTCTGATTCATGCTCACATTTGCACAGCTGCCCGGGCATGAGTCTCCACATAGCAGCCCCAGAGTCAGAAACAAAACTCTGTAGTCAGTGCTGACGGACTCAGCATGTTGGACCTTTTGGGGGTGGTTATGGTATTATGGGGAACTCCTTGTGCAGAGTTAGCAACCCTGATAAAAGTGAGCCAGAGGGTTCTGGCCTTTCAACAAATAAATGCCACAGAGAAGCACCGTCTGCCAGTCAGAGTTGACCTCCCTGGATAGGGTGAGTGGCTACTTTGACTTTTGACAACTTTTGTGATGCGCATCATACTTTGTGGAAACTGTAGAAAACTTGGTTAACTCAGCGGCGCCCTCATGGGCACGATGCCGAGTCCACTTAGCCAGGCTGAGCCAAGCTTTGCAGGCTCCGGAAGTGTTTGTGTGTATGTCCTTATATACAACTGGTTCTCCACCTCCTGTCCATATAATTTAAGATGGTGGCTTACAGGTTGAAAACAATTCCAGACTCTTCACTACACATGGGAAATACCACCACTCAAATCTCTGCTTTTAAAAAGCTGTAAAGCTTATGGTGTTTGTGATGCCAATATATAGCAGATATAACCCATGACTATTGAAAATGTAATAGTCCCTATTTTAAAAGTACAACATTATTTCACATTTCAACAATTAGTAGTGAAAATATATTCATAGTTAGCACCTTTGACAAATTTTAGATGTTTTGTGATAAAACTAATTTGCAATTTTACATCATAGGTCTCTCATATTGAGATTAATAGATGGTACTGGCAAAAGTTAAAAATCTGGTACTCAAAGAATGGGACATTGGTTATGTGTAAGTATAATCTTAGAATATCATGAACGTTTAGATTTTACATTCAAAATGTCCCTAAACACTTCACTTCATGGTGCATAATTTTAAATTTAGTTTGTAACTGAATTTTAGAATGCCTAAGAGTTCAAATTGTTTCTTGCATGACTGTCTTTCGTTTTACATGTAAAATTTAACTAAAACAAAATACCTATTTCAATGTTAAATAATTAGAAAAGAAATGAAAATATGTCTGTGTTCATAAATAATCTTTTTAACTTGATTCTCAAGTGTCGGGTAAATTCCATTTTATCCTTTATTGGGAAGCTTTTAATAGACTTTTATTGAAAAAGCTTCAGATGCTTGGTGACTTACAATTTCAGTTTTTCTGTGAGAGATTCAGCTCAGAGAAGCTTAAACAACACGGACAGAAGTCACACACAAACCACAGCAAGGGCTCCACCACCTCAGTCAGTCTGAGCGTGAAACAAACACACAAATACTGAGTCCCAAATATGGTGACATTGCTAAAGAAATCCAGCCCGGCCTTTGCCAGACAATTCTATCTAGTGTATCAGAATTCTTTCACTATGGAGGTGACATTTCCTCCTATATTACTGAACATTATATATTCTGATAAAATGACTTCATTGGCTATAAAACTAAAGCCCAATTATTTATGGTTATTTATTCAAACCAAGATCACTGATAGAGAATTGTTTGTAAAAATGCCTTTGGATCTATGATGTGTCTGTGAAGAAGGATTACTAAGTAAAGCTTGTGTCCTCTGACAAACCGATAATGCCTTTGGCACATTTTCCCAATAGCTACATTGTGTCGCTTAAGGAGGGAAAGGAGAAGTAATTCTCAGCCCAGCTTCATCTGTTCAGATCTAGGCTTTGAGGGAAGTCTTTACCAATAGCAGTGGAGTCTGCCTTAGGAAGGCTTCACTGGGAGGAATCTAACCATGCTTTCTAGCCTACACAGAGGCCTCCATGTGGACAACTGGAGAAAGAATTAGGCAGTGAGAACAACCTGGTTCACTTTTTGCTTAATCCTAGTGATGGCTTTCTGTGGAATACAGAGATTTTCCTGGATATCTCTTTGAATACTCATCCCCTTGTGTAAACACTGCACAGAGAGCTGCTTTGATCTAGTCTATGAGTCCTAAATGCACCAAACCCAAAGACTTTCCAGGAATGAACCTGGGGATGACCTGACTGGACAGTGACTTGCACAAGCAAGCCATGAAGAAGAGTGACAATGACCAGCTGCAAATGGGGAGTTGAGCATCTTTTCTTCTTCTGCAGAACAGACACCTTACCTGCTTCAGTTTCAAGGGCCACATTAAAGAACGACCAACAGATGTGGCTTAGATTTGAGCAATTCAGTAATGGCACACCTGGATTATGTACTGTGTTAAATTTTACCCTACTTAAATCCTGCAGAGCTGTTTTGAACTGTTCATCCCTTCGCTTGGTTTGATGGCCATGTCAAATGCATGCTGTTCAGCCATACTCCACTTTGGTGCCTTACATGTTTCTCTTCAGTTGCAGAACGCAGAATGCTACAATCTCATACTTCAAATTGCAATAGTCTCTTTTAGGCACAGAGGATCTGTTCCAATTATCCATGAAATGCTTGAAAACACCATCGAACCTTCAAAAATAATATTTTTTCCTATACACATTTATTAAAGACAGTTTAAGTTGGTACAGTAAATAAGAGATTAAATCCAAACTCTAACAGAGCAATCAGAAACAATATACTGTTTACCAATCCTGGGTGTTTGTCTTTCCAAAGTGTATCTTAATCCCCCATTGCACTACACAAATAGTTTGTAACCCCATTGACCAGGAGAAACCAAAACCAGAGGGCAGGGCAGGGCAGGGCAGGGCGGGGCTGGGATTGAAACTCCAGTAAAACAACCAACGTTCTTCCCTAGTAAATAAGGAACATGACTTGGTAGTACATTGAGCCACCTCCTTTCTTGTGAGGAAAGTCATTTTTGAGGTTATGTGTTGCAGTATCTCAGTTTTCTTCATAAGACTGAGCCCCAATTTTCCCTGGAGGCCACAGTTAATCCACATCATTTATGGGTCCATCTGCCTTCCATGTTTCATGATATCCTCTCAAAATTTTAACAGTTGTTCAAATTTCGGAGAACTAAAGAGCGATTGGCTAAGCTTACAGACTTGTTATGATATGAAGGACCACATGCTGACTGGAGTTGCGTGGTGTCTCCTGGGAATATTCAGGAGGTACATTTCATCCCATAGGATCTTGGCTTGGAACAAGTAGTTCATAATCGGTCATCTTTATCCTTGGTCGTGGTGCTTTTCTGTGTGGTTCCTATTCCTGAGCCACAAATCATTTTTTTTCTATAAACTTTAGATTTGGCTTCCTTAACTTAAGTATGCATCCCTTTTGTCTCCAGATTATGGTGATGCTGAAAAATGTAACGGATGCTGTAACAAAATGAATTGACACCAGGGAGTAAGAAAAAGAATGTGCCTGTGTCTGTGGGCATCTTTCAATCTAAATTCAAAATATTAAATAGTGTTTGTGCCGCTGAAGAAGGCCGAATGGAAGGAGATCAGCTGGGTAGCTATCTTATTTAGAACTGGCAATTTTATTCCTACTAGAATAGCGAATTTCAAACCTTCATTTTCACTCTGCTTCAGCGTGGTTTATGGTCAGTGGACTTTACACTCATTTATTTGAAAACTCTCCCTTAGAATGAGATTAAAAGAAATTTATGATGTGTTTCACAATTCCACTTGGGGTACTAGGGGACTCAAGAAACAGTAAAAAATGGAAACTGTTTCTGAATATTTTTTTCTAAGTACCACCACAGGAAGACTTCTCCAATAACTTCAGTTTTTTTCTGGTCAGTCTTGAAGCCAGAAAAAGCCTATTGATTTTGGAAATACTGCATACAAATACTGTGAATTTTATTTGTCAATAGGTTTTGTTCTACCCTATTTAATGGCAAAAAATACTTCTTCAAATAATTGTTTTAAAGGAAAATATATAATATTGCATCAACCATGAAA
Source organism: Micromys minutus (assembly GCF_963924665.1). Lineage (NCBI taxonomy): Eukaryota > Metazoa > Chordata > Mammalia > Rodentia > Muridae > Micromys > Micromys minutus. The sequence goes on from NC_137957.1 coordinate 9,527,012, forward strand.
TTAACCCAATAACAGAACATTTCCTTCAAAGACAATTTTATTTAACACGTAATTAAGGACTTACTAAGTGCATGACGCTGAAGTAAACTTTAATGTGCTGGGTTAATGAAGGCAGTTTGCATCTTTTCGATTTGACATTTGCTGACACTGTACTATAAAAGGCTTAGTACTAACTCCTTTGCCATTTAAAAGGAAATATGCCTACCTGTCCGACAAGCTTGATGCCAGCTTTGAATGGAACAATCCATGAAATGTCAAGTAATGCCTTGGGTAACAGGCTCAGTGAATATTAGATATATTTGGATTCTTGGGATTCAAGGTTGAACAAATAAGACATGACTTATTTTTTTAACTTTAATTTTTTTTGTGGTAGTGGGGATTGAGCACAGGACCCTGCTCAATGCTCAGCAGAGGTTCTGTCTCTGTGGTACAACTGCAGCCACTTCTGTGTTTTTAAATTTTGAGAGACAGTCTAACTAGGTCACTCAGTCTGGCCTTGAATTCCCCAGACAGACCTTGAACTTATGATCTTCTTTCATCAGCCTCCAAGTACTCAGAATGTCAGACCAGTACCACCAGATCCATCTCAGTTATAAAATCTCACAGGGATATAGGTGGTTAAGCAAGCAATGGTTTAAAGCAGTGTGAGAGATGCTATCATAACCAAAAGGGGATGTTTTGTAATAACAAAGGGCCATCTAGAAGAACAGACTGTGTTGCACTGAGGATCAGAAAGTTAACGCAGGTTGGGTAGGGGAACAAAGGATTTGAGGATACAGAATCAGGAAAGAAAGAGAAGAACAGCCTCAAGAAACTGACGTCATCTAAAGGTTGGGTGTAAGGTGGAGTCAGGTTCACACTGGTGGCTATGTCAGGGCTGCTGCTATTAGGGCCCTTGGTCTGTTTCACACTTTGAAGGAAACGTGTAACAGACTGATGGGCACAGCCTTGCACAATCAGTCATTCGGCCATTTGTAACACTTCCCATTCGCTATGCTGTTTCATATTGGCCTCTTCGGAGAACCATGTAAGTGCTGACAGGAAACAGTTTCCTTCTGGCAAACATTACTTTCCAGTGTTCACCTGGAAGCAAGATACTCTATTATGGGCAAAAATGCAATCATTTTGGAAAAAAAAACCAATTTATTTTCTTTGAGAAAAATGCCTTCAAATATTCATTTCTGAGCCTGTTTGGCTTTTCAGTCGAGTCTTATAAGTACTACTGGTGTTGCTTCAGCCATGTCTCCAAAAGTCTTGTTTCAGGAACATCAAATGATTTCCTTTGAGCCATTTTGAAATAAATAAAGAAATTATAAGTTACTCTATCATCTATCAAATATTAGAGGATATTATTCTTGTCTAATGATATTTTTGAGACCAGTAATCACTGTCCTTCAGAGTCTTCCCTAAACACTATTTCTTTCCCTACCTCCAGAACTTAACAAATTCAACTAAGAATTATGAAAACAAATCAGCGTCCAATCTCATGCTGTTTTCTCAAATGGGGTAGATGGCCGCCCAATCTTGTTTTGCCCCCTGTGTCCTAAAAGAGAAATTTTGTGAACAAAGAGAAATCTGAAGGAGTTTTAGAAATCTTGTGACACCTGTTTTCTAGAGATAATTGTATCACTAATCCAATGGTATCCAGAACCAGGAACATAGGCATAAAAATAATATGTAGTTATGTGGTTACATGTGATTTTTCAAGCTCCATATGTGTGATATATTGTTAAATCCAGGACAAACAGACAAACATATCTACCTGCTACAGTGTCTGTCCTGTAATTGAAGTACAGGCATGGTAAGCCTTTTCTTCTAGCTTTGTGAACACACATTATTTCATCTCTAATCACTCAACTGTGCAGTAAAATGTGCATCTTCTCTCTCTGACCTCACCGTAAGCAAGATGACATCGACCAATCTCTATCTTTTCTTTCCCTTTGCTCTCTTCCAGCTTATGTAACTGTCATTTTACTTCTGAGACCATGATTATTAGATTCCATATGAGTGAAGTCATACGGTATTTTTATTTCATTTCTGGCTTATTTTACTTAGCATAACCTCTTCTAGAATCTTTAAAGATCTCAAACCTCAATAACAATAACGAAAACCATCCTATTTGAGACAGACAAGAAATATGTGCAAATGCTGCTCAAAAGAGGACACACAAATCACATATAGGCACCTGATAAAAACTCTAGAAAATGTGCATCAAAGTCTAGTGCAATATTCCCTTAACTAGTAAGAATGACTGTCATTGAACAAAACAAAAGTAACAGGTTTTATAAGGATGCGGCTAAAGGGATCACCTGCATACTATTGGCTGAAGTGCAAATGACCACAGAGGTTAGAAACTTCATGACAGTTCTCAAAAATGACAAGAAAGGCAATTAAAATGCAGTCCTGTATATATCTCAAAAAAATCCCGGTAAAACTGGCATGTTTAAAAGAAATTTACATCTACTTTTATTTATGAAACACTATTTGTAATATACAGTCTGAAGAATGGGTAAGGAAATGTGCCATAGGCTAATAAATTGAAGTAGTATTCATTCATACAAAGGATGTTATTCTGACACCTGTTACAATGTGGGTGTGGCTAGAAATGTATATTTTAAATGGTTATCTTTAAAAATTATATTTATTTTATGCTAATGATCTTTCTAAAATGCTACAGGATTTGTCACATAGAATATGGATTCCTGTGTTCTACATTGAGTTTTTGTGGGAAGAATTGAACTTTATAGTACAAAGGCAATCCTAAGGGTGAAGAGGCAGCCCACACCCAAACTCTTCAGGCACCTCAGCTTTCTTGAGAAGCAAAGTAGCTTGAAAGCTACATTTCCAGTAGCTCACCCGAAGTCAGTTTAAGTTTTGAAGTGATTGTTAGACACAATGATTCATTAATCCCCTTTAAATGCTGTGATTTTATGATTAGAAAGTTAATTTGATTGTTTAAAATATAAAGGCCTCTACGCAAGTCCAACACATTGAAGTGTTTCTGGCACATGAAGACGGACCTTGAGCATTATGCTCACACAGTGGAGCTCAGAGCCCCGGCCAAGGCTGTTCTCGGGGATTTTTGTTGTATTTTCCACTCTAATCCCACAGATTCTGACAGAACAACTGATTCTGGAAGGAATTTTTATTGGAAGTTGATCTGGGGAAAAGCATGTCTCCAAATAGAATCTGATCAGGCTTAAATGGTGATCAAAGCTGCGCACAAAACAGAAACGAGTTGTCGAACTTTGCAAGTTCGTTATGTGATAGAAATTTGTGTTTTGAATTGTTTTTGAAAATGAATTCATGGGGTGGAGAGATGGCTCAGTGGTTAAGAGCACTGACTGCTTTTCCAGAGGTCCTGTGTTCAATTCCCAGCAACCACATGGTGGCTCACAGCCATCTGTGATGGAATCTGATGCCCTTTTGTGGTGTGTCTGAAGACAGCTATAGGGTACTCATACACATAAAATAAATAAATTCTCTTAAGAAAGGGAAGTAAATTTTGTTTTATTGGTCTAGATAGCAGGACATGTTTATGCTTCATCAATTCTTTCCCCCTTTTGTCAGCTTAAAGTGTGTGAGAGACAACATATTCTAACAGAGATCTTACTTAAGATAAACTGAGGGCTTAGCCACCTGGGGATTAAAGTACATCCTAGTAGCTGGGTGTAAATGCTCCTGATACACTATTGGAGGGCATGGTTTTACACATTGCCCCATGAACCAGAAGGAGATAAAGAAGACTGACAGTCACAACTCTCCTTGCTCAGGTGCAACGTCATCATGCCTGGTTGTGATGTCCCTGTGTTACATGTGCTGATTGAAAGTACATCAAAGGAAGACTCACTAAGGTGACATATTTACATCTGTTTGGCAGTGAGGTGAGAGTGGACACAGACCTCTGCAAGGTCAGACCTGAGCAACCACGGGCTTATGGCTTGCATGTCCCCAGGCTCAAGTGGACTATGAGCTTCTTCTTCCTGGTTTTGAATCACTTCCGATTTTTTATTTTGTAAGTGGGGAATAGAATATATCGCCAACCTAAAAAAATATAAAAATGTAAGGTAGATATGTGTTCATTTCAATATAACTTCACCTACAGTTAAATTAATATGGAACCATTTGATTTACCCATTAGTCTAGAAACAAACGCACACAAGTGTGGGATGATCATTGATTTCATCATCATCATCTTCTTCTCCTTCTCCTCCTCCTCCTCCTTCTCGTCCTTCTCCTCCTCCTGCTTCTCTTCCTTCTCCTCCTCCTCTGCCTCCTTCTTCTTCCTCATTTGGCTCTTTAATTGAAAATATCATTTTAATTACATAAAGTATCCTGAGTATAGTTTTCACACCCTCAACTCCTCCCAGAACCTGTCCATTCCTTCCACACACACACACTTTCTCTCTCTCATTAGAGGACAAACAGGGCCATAAGTGATAATAATAAAATATAATAAGATAAAACAATAATTAATACATTGGAATTGGACAAAACAAACCAGAAGAAGGAAAAGAGCCCAAGAGAAGGCATTAAGAACCACCTCCCACTCATTTGCACACTCAGGAGTCCCATAACTCTCTATACCAGAGGCCATGACATATACACAACGCACCTGTGCAGGCCTTGAGCATGCTGGCTTAGTCTCTGGGAGCTCAGATAAGCAATGGCCATGTTGAATTTGAGGGTCTTCTTTTTTCTTGGCGTCCTCCACCCCTCCTGGCTCTTACATGTTTTCTATGTCCTCTTCTACAAGGTACTCTGAACTCTGAGGGGAGGGATTAGATGGAGAAATCCCATGTAAGCTTGATCATTTTAAGAACTCTCATTCTATGAGCATTTCCTTGCTACAGGTCCTGTATTTGTGCTGAGGAAGGAATCTTCTCTAATGATGACAGATCAAGGCATTCATCTATGAGCATAGCAGAGTGTCATTTGGAGTTATTCTATTGCTACTTTCTTTTCTTTTCCCTTCTGTCCTTCCTTTCTCCCTTTCTCCCCCTTCCTTTTTTTCTTTCTTGTATTCATCTTTGTAGAAAAGTAGTAGTTGGTTTTATCCTACATTCCCTACATAGCCTTTGTATCTATGTTGCCAAGCAATATTGGATATAGGGTCCATCATGTGTTATGGGTCCTTAGTCACTGCAGGTGTTGGTTGGTTACCCCCACAGGCTTTCTGTCACCATTGTACTAGCATATCTTGCAGACAAGACACTTTTGCCATCCAAAGTTTTTCTTTTTTTTTCTTTTCTTTTTTTTTTTTTTTTTTTGGTTGAGTTGGTGTTTTATAGTGTGGAAAGTGCCTTCCTGCACCAAAGAGCAGGTAGAGATGAAGGCTCTATTTAGTCTCCATCTTGACTTTTCAATGTTCAGTGACTTCTGCAGGTGCCTTCAGCAGTGAAGACTTTCTGTCACTTTCTAGAGAGCAACCTATAGCCTTATCAATCACTAGTGTGGGCTCTTTTGGTGACTATCACGGGATACCTATAGCCAGCAACTCAATTAGATGTTACCCAATTCTGATACTGACGTTTCATTTAGTGGCAAGAGATGGCTATTTGGAACTGTCTCTCTCATGATTTGATGATATCCATAAGGTCACCTTTATATGTGTGTATATTTTAGGAAGCTTGACCAGTATTAGGTTTTCATATGATCCATCAAATAGCCATTAACTTCAGTTGTCTCTCCCCAGCTTTCCATCTCACACAGAACTAAGCTTATAATATTTTGATGTTGAGTAGACAAAGCAAAATCTATTTAAACCTGAAATAAAACTGTGTTTTATTAACTAATAGAAACATATAAAAACACATAAGAGGACATACATTTCTGGACAAGAAAGAGGTATAAAGAGAGGGAAGGATCTGAGAGATAAAACGATGCCCACCGGTTCTATGAAATACATGGAGGTGAACTCATTAGGGATTTAGAAAACAATTCTATAAAGAAACCAAGGGCTTCTTTTATTCTCTGTTCTCATCATTTCTCCCCAACATTTCAGATCATTTCAAGCTCAGCAAACCCGCCTGAAGTGGCTATTGTGTCTCTGTGTTTTCAATCCTTTCTCCTTTTCTTTCATCTTTAGCTGTGTAGAGAGAAGTCGAACTATTGTTTAAAGAACAAACAAACTGATGTGAAGTTCAAAACCACTAACGACTGTCACATTTAAGGGATCACACCTAAGATCAGCGTATTACCCGTTCCCATTAGTGGGCGCCATTAGTGGGTGCCTCTGTTTTAAGACTCCCTCTTTTGATCTTTGTTATATACACAATACCTGGGCCTCAGTCTAAGCATCGTCTAGCTTTGCCTTCAGACCAGACATTTCTGGGTTTTCTCACTTGGGCTTTTAGTAATTCTCTACAAATCAATACTTGCCTGTTTTATTAAAATACAAGTCCTTACATGCAAGATACTTTTTGTTATGGCTTCTAAATGAACAGCCTGTCAGCTCAGAGTAGAGGTAATTCGAATGCTAAGAATTAAAGAAAAAAGTTGTAACGATAAGGTGGTATTTTCCTGATGTAGAAATTAATCCAAAAGTATTTAATATTTGATGTAACTAAAGCCCCACTAGAATGCTTATGGAGATCAGTTCTGAGCACGTTAATTTGTGCACAACTGCATTAATAAGATCTTGAGAGTTTGCTTTATAAAGCCCAAATGAGCAAATTGGATATGTCCTGTTTATAGTCACCTTGCTCTCAGTCCTTGAAGCAAAAATTGTACAGGGAAAGTTAAACCACAGGGAAGACTTTATTTAGGTTATTACAATAGGAGACCCAATTTCACTTCTAATGAAACCTAAGGCGAGAATAGTTTGTAAAGAGTGAGGTGTGTGTGTTCCTGAAACACTTCCACTGGCTAATGTTATGTACTCTAGTAGATTCTCTAGTATGTTTGCAACAGGAACTAACCATACAGGTGGCAGCTAGATGCCCAGGAATGGATATGCTGTCCTCCTCACTCTTATGTCTTTAAGTAATGGTTCCTAGCTCCTTAAGAAAGGAATCCCTGTGTTAAAAGACCATCACTAAGAGCATGAAGGGCGTTTAGATACAGGTGTGAAGGGGTTCTAGAGGTGTGGTTTTAAAGCAGATGCTCTGAGGCAATGGCCTAACACTGCAGCTCTCAATACAGTTCCTCACATTGTGGTGGCCCACCAGCCATACAGTTCCTCACATGGTGGTGGCCCACCAGCCATACAGTTCCTCACATGGTGGTGGCCCACCAGCCATACAGTTCCTCACATGGTGGTGACCCACCAGCCATACAGTTCCTCACATGGTGGTGGCCCACCAGCCATACAGTTTTTCACATGGTGGTGGCCCACCAGCCATACAGTTCCTCACATGGTGGTGGCCCACCAGCCATACAGTTCCTCACATGGTGGTGGCCCACCAGCCATACAGTTCCTCACATGGTGGTGGCCCACCAGCCATACAGTTCCTCACATGGTGGTGGCCCACCAGCCATACAGTTCCTCACATGGTGGTGGCTCACCAGCCATACAGTTCCTCACATGGTGGTGGCCCACCAGCCATACAGTTCCTCACATGGTGGTGACCCACCAGCCATACAGTTCCTCACATGGTGGTGGCCCACCAGCCATACAGTTCCTCACATGGTGGTGGCCCACCAGCCATACAGTTCCTCACATGGTGGTGGCCCACCAGCCATACAGTTCCTCACATGGTGGTGACCCACCAGCCATACAGTTCCTCACATGGTGGTGACCCACCAGCCATACAGTTCTTTTCATTGTTGCTTGATAACCATATTGTGCTTCTATCATGAATCTTAGGGCAGACATCTGTGTGTTTTGACGGTCTTACACAACCCTGTGTTAGGGACGCTTGATACCCCCAAAGGGTCATGACCACAACTTAACCAGAATTTGAAACAGAGGGAGACAGAACAAGGGCAGAACTCTGACTTCACAACTTGTATGCATCCATGTTTACTTTTTCTATTGAGTCCAGGGTGATGTTTTTCTTTCACTCTGTGAAAATCATTCTGATTACTCACAAGGAGAAAAGAGTCATTTCTCTAAGATTTGCAAGGGTAATTATTGTTTTATCATCTTTTATAGGAAAGATAGTCCCAATTAGAAATAATAAGTCCAAGGGTTGAATTGTTTAATATCACCACCATAATTAGCAATATGCCATACAACAATTAGTGAAGATATTTGTTAACTTTTCAGTAGTATCTGTGGCATATGCTTTCGTAGGTGAGGTACAGGGTGTGAATTAAAGATGGGATGATGTTAAGCATTTCAATAACACTACAAAAGGCTGAAGCTCAAATAACTAAAATCTGTCTTAGGTGTTACTATGTCCTTGGTTAGAACAATTTCTTGGGAATAGGGTGGCCATCCGTCAGAAACAATGTGGAGAAAACACTTGGACATATGTTTAAGTAGATATTCAACATAGAGTTGAGAAATTTGTAGATCACAATTATTTTTAAATTAAAAATTGTACATTGGGCTAATTGTGGTACATCTTACACTTACCAAACACTGAAAAGTGTACTTTGTCTATACCTTTACAAGTTTAAAATTCTGCAACTATAGCTGACAACTGCCCAAATGTATATAAAATGGAAATTCTAATCTTGAAGAAAAGGAGTTTATAGAACCATTTTAGAAAAAAAAAAAAAAAGAAGCCACTTTGAGTGACCCTTTTCTCTATAGATCTAGACTGCTCTTAATTTGAATTGAATGGATAATTAGCAGGCAGAATTACCTAGAGAAAACAACTTACCTTCAATTCTCACATGGGAATTAGCTCATAAGGGCTCATCCTAGTGTGCAGAACATCTCATTCAGATCATTGTCACCTAGAAACATCTCATGTCTGAGCCTAAAACTGCGCTGTAGATGTGTTTAGGGGTGTGGATGAAGTGAAGTGTTTGTATGAGAGAAAGACAGTAGAGTGAAGTGCTCTGGATATAAACCTACACAATGTCACAATGTCCCAGCCGTGTGCTTAGTGCTGTTTCTGACCTCTGCCTTTCCGCTTCCTAAGTGCATCATAGGGACATCAGTAGCAAGTCTACAGCTGGGCACTGTTCTAACTGAGCTGAGGGCCGCGCGCATCATCAAGTTACCTTCACATGAGACCTAGGAAATCCATCCCAAGGTAACACTGATCTCGTTAAAAGCAGACGAGTGTGGATGGAACAAAGACATCACTCCTGTATTACTCCTGTGACAATAATGTCATTGCCCTGGCTGCCTACTGTCACAAAGAGAGACAATATTGCAAGACTTCAGAGGCCAAGGAGGAGAGAGCCGATGTTATTCATAATTTTCAAGTTCTTTATGGGTATGTGAAGATTGTGATGGGAACCCTAATAGAAGATAGAGATTGGATGGTAGGTAGATGTACATAGGTCACTATTAAATAATTTGAATAAATGTCTGAAGAGACAGACCCACCTCCCATAGCCTCACCTCACATCGCAGTTACACACACTTTCTGCACAACTATGTTGTGATACCATATTCTCTAGGGAAAGGGTTTTGTTGTCTTGACTTTGTGGAATTTTAAGTATTTCACCCTACATTGACAGATTGTGTGGTAAGCTATTTCAGTTGTCTCAGAAGGGGACATTTTATAATGACCAGTGGCACTGGTTCTCCCTGAGCCAATGTTCTGCTGAAAACATCACCTCAAAGTCTTAAGAAGCTTACAGAGCCTTCTGAATAACATTTAAAATCCCCCTGTGAAAGTTGCCCTTGAAGAGCTAAATCCTCGAAGTTTATCATTACTGTCTGCTTTTCAGAATTCATTGTATGTACCCTCTAACAATTTATCTTTGTCATCGTCATTCTCACATGAAGAGATTCGTGCTGCTAACAGGAGTTGGAGTATTAAGGACAATGCTGACAACACACATATTAGCATGCAATCATGTGACATTACTTCCATGTATTTCCTTACATATTTTTTTTGCATTTTATTGGATATTTTATGTATTTACCTTTCAAATGTTATCCCTTTTCCCTGTTCCCCCTCCCACTCCCATTCTCCCTCCCCCACTCACCCTGCTTCTATAAAGGTCCTCCCCCTCCATTTACCCCCTTCCATCGGACCACCCTCGAATTTCCCTCTACTGGGGAAACAACAGAACCAAGAGCTTCCCTTCTATTAATGCCAGACAAGGCCATCCTCTGCTACACATGTGGCTGGAGCCATGGGTCCCTTCATGTGTACTCTTTGGTTGGTGGTTTAGTCCCTGGGAGCTCTGGAGGATATGGTTATTTGATATTGTTGTTCTTCCTGTGACATTGAAAACCCCTTCAGCTCCTTCAGTCTTTTATCCAACTACATTTTTAAGTAAAAGCCATAAAAATCGAAACTTGTTCAGACCTAGGCTGAGGAGATGGAGCAGTGGTTAAAACCTTTCTGTACAAGCAAGTTGAACTAGGTTCAGATCCTGGGTTTGGTGGCAGTGGTCACAGGCCTGTAATTCCCGCCCTCAGGAGGTGTCCTTACAACGCAAGACAGCAAACTCTGTGTTTGGCTGAGAGATCCTTCGTCAGTGAACAATGCAGAAGAGTGAAAATGATGCCCAAGTCCTCACAGGTTTGCTCACAATGTACACCCAAAAGCGTGTGAGTCCGCATGTATGGAGACCAACAGTGTACACCCATCAACATGTGAGTCCGCATGTATGGACACCAACAGTGTACACCCATAAATGTCTGAGTCCGCATGTATGGAGACCAACAGTGTACACCCATAAATGTCTGAGTCCGCATGTATGGAGACCACAAATGCATACTCACAAAGAAGGAAAGAAATTATCTGAATAACATCATCACATAACATAAATTAAAACCTCAGCATTTCCTCACGTGATTTTCTTTAATATGTTTTTATGGTTATGTGTTATTGACTATTGGTTCTTCACGCCATTTAAAAATCATTATATTGAGGGATGAGTTGCAAGAAAGCAAAAGCAGTTCATAATTGGTGGGGCCATTTCAGCCAGGTTACCTTTCTTTATATCACTTCAAGCACGGCAATATTGATACTAAAATAGAAAGAGCTCATATTTCCTTGAAAGACACTTTATACGAAACTCATCTCAAAAAAATTGGCATGCACTTGTATTATAAAATATTTAATAAACATGATTGAAGAATCAAGAATGACTAGTATCTATTCCTTAAAAAATAAATGGTTACTAATTGAAAATAAAATCTTCTCTATTGACTTTTTCCTTGAGTTATGAACAACAGCAGAAATCTCTAAGAGGCTTAGAGAAATTATATTTTATCTATACTTAAAAATAAGTCTCCATGGGCCAAGAAAGACAGATTTTTTTCCCCGCATTCTCATTTTTATACATGGTCGGCTCATCCTAAATTATAGCAATGTTTCATTACCAACAAAATCTCCAGATAAAATCCGTAGCACAAGTGCTTGCTAAGCAAAAGGGAGAAACATAAATTGTATCTGTGCTGAGCAAATGGATCTGGAGGCTGACTTTTATTTGGCTCAAAGCTTCGGTTGCAGAACAAAGTTTTGCTGATTCTGTCAGGATCTGGCTAAGGCCAAGGAAATCGAGTGATGGACACTCCACTGGTCTGCAGCACAGCTTTGCCCAAATAGACTCTTTGTGTATTGTAAAAAATGGAAGAAAGAAGAGCCATCTGATTTTCAAGTGAAATACGACACTTTTATCAGCTAAAGACAAACCTTCTGTAACTGACATTATTTAGTATTATTGCAGACACACAGGGAAACTACTTGTGGGGTGTTCCCTATTTGTAACTAAGTAGTTTCTTAAACTTCTCCAGGCTTGATCTGTAAAACCTAACTGCATATATCAATTCTTTTTGAAAATATATTTGATTATTTATGCATATTGCCAGCATGATTTTATGCACAGCAAATGCGTGAGGATGATTGTGGGGACCAGAGCAGCCGCTGGGGGGCCCAAGAAACCAGAGTTAAAGGTGGTATGAGCTGTATGATGTGGATGCTGGGAACCAAACACAGATCCTCTGCCAGATCAGCGAGTGTACTCAACCACTAACCGTTGTCCAGCTTGTACCCCAAACACACTGAGTGTTTTATCAAAGGAACACTCTCTGTTTATAGTGCCATGGGTCCTGACTATCGTTACACTGGTTCTAGCTTTTTAACAAGATCCCTTCTGGATGGATGATGACAGGAAACAGAACGCGTGAGAGAAAACAGAAAAAGAACATGTCACATACACATTTAACCATCAACATGATCCCTGTGTTCCCCTCACAGGACACATTTTCAGTCTCTCAGTTTGTGTGTGTGTGTGTGTGTGTGTGTGTGTGTGTGTGTGTGTGTGTGTGTAGTGTGCAAGAAGACAGGTGATCTGTAGTTACTTTTGTGCAGTTATGTCCAATCTTGAATTATTTCTCATGTGTTAATTGCTGATTCAAGCAAAAGCAGTTTTGACACAATAGCATTACCTCAATGCTTTTTATTGTTGTTACTTATTCAGTGTGCAGGTTTCTAAATCCTACTGCAAATAATCTTATGTCACCTATTGTCAGCTAAAGGGACCGAAAGCAGATGCTATTGGCTGCTCTTACATGAACTGGAGTCTTCCTTTACCTCTTGTGTATGAACAAAATATCTCACTGATCAGATTCACTGTTCACATTTATCTAGGGTCTGTTACTTCCTCTCATTTAATAGAAAAAGGGATAGTATCCAATGACCAGTGCAAATGTTGGCAGCTTGCTATACACACTCATCAGTCAGTGACAAGTATGGTGACTTTATGTTATAAACACATTTCTATGGGAGTAGTGCAAACTCAACATGGAGGATAGAATGTGTGTTTATTTCAAGTCCTTGGAACTCCACTGAAATATAAATAAAGAGGTTTTTAAATGGCATGAAATGTCAAGGGCAAACTGAGTAGATGTGACAAAGACAGCCATGACATTTGAGGCTGGAATGCAAAAACAGTAAGTGACACAAATCAGCTTCACACACACTTCAATTTCTCCTTCCTCCTTTTCTCTCCCTCCCTATTCTTACTCTGCCATCCCCCAACTCTAGTCTCTGTCAGAACACGATTTAATTGACAGGGCATGATTTCCCAGGAGAACATAGAACATATGTTTTCTGTTTTAGGATCTGAGTTCCCTATTTGCCCATCTGGCAGATGCTCACTCTGAATATTGGTGCATTTATCCATCCCATGTACTGTATAGAATTCTCAACTTTGTTCCTGTTATTCTCCGTCTTCTTATTGCAAAACACAGGAAAGAAAAACTGTGCGTGTGTGTGTGTATTCATGTGTGTTTACATGCCTGTATGTATGCGTATGTGAGTGAGAGTGTGTGTGTGTGTGTGTGTCTATGAGTATGTGAAGATGTGTGTGTTTGAGTTCATGATATGTAATCAGAAAGAAGCTAAGACTTTTTCCTGTTTTTTTAATTCAGAGTTTCTTGTCTATATGCTACACCATATCTAAAGGAAAGCATTTTTTTTTCTTGGTCAAGCAATCATAAGATTTTCTAAAGGTCTTTATGTTGCCTACAACCTTAACTTTGAGCCCAGTGTAGAGGCGCGTAAGAACAAGAATGTGTGGGTTACCTAAAGGCACACCATGGCTGCAACTGCCATTTAATCCTTGGCAATCCATTTCTATATGTTCTCTCTCTCTCTCTCTCTCTCTCTCTCTCTCTCTCTCTCTCTCTCTCTCTCTCTCTCTCTCTCTCTGTGTGTGTGTGTGTGTGTGATAAACACAATCTTCTCAGTCCAGCATATTCCTTATACATAAGTATTTTCAGGTCTGACCTTCTGACATTTAGTTTTGAAGGAGCAATGTGCTCCCAGAATTCTAGATTCCTGTAGTTCTTCACCCAGGGTGATGCCCCCTAGAGCTTTGTGTTGAATGACAGAGTGCTCCCAGCATCCTCACTTCCTGTTTTCCTTGCCCAGGTGAGCTTTCCTCCCTCTATTGTCTTTCCTACATCTACTATCCTTGCTCAGGCTTAGTTTAGACCATATGTTGGTGAGACTCTGGGTAAAGGGTCTGACATTTCTAGGATATGCAATCTCGGAGCAAACTTCTTATAGCCTGACTCTGGTAATCACTCCACCTGCAATGCTCTCTGAGCCCCTGGTGCAGGTGCATGGACTGTAGCTGTAATCAGCTGGGGATGGATGCAGAACTCTGCTCTTTAATTAGTTGTGGTTTTCAGAACTGATCTCTGTTGCAGAAAGCAGATTTTTGGATGACTGATGGGGACTACACTTACCAGTGTGTATAAGGACACACTAGAAGGCATTCTACCTCAAATGGTTTCTCAAAAGAGCCCTTTGTTAATGCTCACTATTCTTCCACAAAAAGGTTATGGAGAGCCTGAGTTTGTCATTTCTTGTAGAAATCACAGACCCAAACCAGAAGACTACTTATTTATCTGTATGTGCATGAATAAAAGCATTTTCCTGTGTTCAGTAGAATTGGTTTCAGTTTTGCTTTGCTTACGACTTATGTCAAATGTATTTGGCAAAAAGGTAAAATGATAGTAAATTATTGCATTCATCCAAATTGATTTTGAGCAATCATTAAGACAAATGTTATCTTAAAAATGCTAGACCCATTCTTAATAAGTCCTCAAAGCCCTAAGCACACAACCTCAAAAGACAAAAGAAAATCCTGTACTCTCTTAAGAGATGACACTTATGAACTTGTAGAGTTTGTGTCTTTTTGTTTTTTCCTTTCTTTTCTCTTTATTGCATGTGAATAGATATGTGGTATTCATGTGTAGATATAGGTAAATGTATATGCATATTCGTATAAGCATAGGCTTAATATGTGGACATGTGTATACTCATGAGTATAAATGCCTAAATTTGCTATTGAGTGTCTTTCTTAATAACTCTTCAGTTTTCTCCCCGAACCTGGAGCTTTCTAGTTCCAGATAGCCTATCTATCTAGCTTGCTCAGAGCATCCATTCTTCCTGCTTCCTACATATTAGGATTAAAAGCAGCTTACAGCTTTCCTAACTATAACATAATTTCAAAGATCAGAACTCTTGTCTCTGCTAATGCAGCAGATGCTTTGTCCACAGACCCACCTCCTCAGCGTTTGCATCTTACTTTTAATTGACAAGTAATAACTGCGTGATAATGGAGCAGGACCCAAATCTTGTGCAAAGGCACACATTTTGGAATGAGTAAACCAAGTGACTTAGCATAGGTATTAGCTTCCATATCTATCAGTTCCTTGGACTGAGAACATTTAAAATGTTCTTTGTCAGTAATATTGTAATGCCTTATAGAATAC
The DNA here is from genome assembly GCF_963924665.1 of Micromys minutus. Lineage (NCBI taxonomy): Eukaryota > Metazoa > Chordata > Mammalia > Rodentia > Muridae > Micromys > Micromys minutus. The sequence goes on from NC_137957.1 coordinate 9,542,322, forward strand.
ATTATCACATTATAATTAATTGCAATCGTGTGTGACATGAAGCACAGCACGTGCTATTCTCATCCAGGTAATAGTCAACCCTTTGGTCAGTGTTTCTCCTTCTTCAGGCAAATTCACATGAGCTGCCCATCAATAGTCTGCTCCCTACTCCCGAGAGTTTCACTTCTCCGAATGCTTCAGTGGCCTGTTAAAATTCACAAGAACCAGTGTGAAAATGTGTTGTTGATCACTACGAGGAAGCACAAAGGCAGCCTCACATGAAGTTTTGTAGTGACATTTCTGTGGATGCTGTAAGAAAAAGACTTAACATAAGGTTTGCTTTTACTTATGTATTTATACTTGATAATATGAGCTGATAGATGAATAATATTTAAAAATAAAGAATCAATAGTTGCTCATTCACATGTAAGTGATTGGATTTAATTACTCCTTTTCCCTATTTCTATATTATTAATCAATCTATAACAAACTTTTTCTAACATTTTCATTCTATTTATCTTGGCACCAAAGCACACTGTTAATTTAGAATTAATTTTTCTGTTCCAAAAAACTTTGGTGATAGAATTTATGAGGTTCAGTTTTGTAGAGGGATTTTTAACCTAGCAAATGGCTGTTTCGGGAAGGGAATATATCCAAAGTTCTGGTTGGATTGACATACCTTTAATCCCTCTGTACGGAGCACATACACACTCTTAGTACACACATTTAATCCCAAACAATGCAGGTAAGGTTAGTGTGTTAAACGAAGTAGCCATGTTTGAAAGTGACTTCTAATTGCTGGGCAGAGTGATGAATCAGAGACAGACTTGAAAGAAGGAGTCAAGGACAGGACATGCCCAAATCTCAGGTTGTGTCAGTGATATCAGCTTAGCCCCATGTGGTTAAGCTCAATTCACTTGAGAGCAGTTCATTGTGGAGTAGTTCAGTTCCTGCAGTTAAGTGTGTAGACTTCAGAGGCAGTATTCCCAAGTAGAACAATTCACTCAGAAGCTGAGAGAGGCCATGAGCTTAGAGAGGAGATTGAGCTGTGTTGAACAAGCCAGCCAAAGTTCAGCAAGGATGAGCTTACTCAGCAGTAAGCCTCTGAGATGATGATTACATCTGATGGATAGAAGAGTAGTTTAAACAATTCAGGCACATATTAGCACACATTTCTCAATCTTTTCTGCATTCTTTTTCCTCCATACTCTGACCTGTTGGTTGTCTCATAATTAGAATGGTCCTAGCTGTCTAGACAAAATGTCTGTAGTTCATGATCATGTTAGAATTTACAATATAAATATTTTGCTGCATTAAATATAACATGCAGTGTATCTATAAATTGTCATCTGTTGACTGAGCTCACTGAGAACTGCCTTCCACTTAAAACCTAAGCATGCCAAAACAACCAGGGGATGAAAAATGCCAAATAGAGGAGCGGTAATTGAAGAATAATCCAGAGACTGCCTCACCTGGGGATCCATCCCATATGCAGCCACCAAACCCAGGCACTATTTATGATTCCAAGAAGTGCTTACTGGCAGGACTCTGATACGAATGCTTCTTCAGAGGCTTTGCCAGAGTCATACAGATACAGTTTAGGATGCTTGCAACTAACCATTGGGCTGAGCACAGGGATCCCAATGAGGGAGCTGGAGAAAAGATTGAAGGTGCAGAAAAGGTTTGCAGTCCTATGGGAAGAACAACATTATCAACCAACCAACCCTCCAGAGCTCCCAGGGACTAAAACACTAACCACTGAGCATACATGGAGAGACCCATGGCTCTAGTTTCACATGCAGCAGATGGTATCTTTGTCTGGTATCAATGGGAGAAGAGGCCTTTGGTCCAGTGAAGGCTTGTTTTCCCAATGTAGGGGAACGCCAGGGAGCTGAGGTAGAAGAGGGGTTGGAAGCAGGAAAGCACCTTCATGGAAAGAAGTGGAGGGGGAGGAGACAGGGGAGTGGGGAGAAAGGGGATAACATTTGAAACGTAAATACAGAGAATATCCAATAAAAACCAAAACAATAACAACAAAACAAAACAACAAATAAAACCCCAAACCTAAGCATGTTTGTTTCAATGTTTCCTCCTAGGTCTCTTGTGTAGGGATGGGTTTGTCCTCCTAACTTTGAGTTAAAGGGGGAAAGAAAACTTTGATGTTAGCCTAAGAGTAAAACATTGTGTCCTTAAAAGCATCTGTAGAGTAAACCATCCTCAGTACATTATTGTTTTTCCCATGATATACAGTTGCCTAGAATGGAAAATATGGACGTTTGGCCATGAAGTATTCATTCATGAGACATCTCAGTTCAGGGCTATGACTGGCCGACACAACTTCCCAGTCACTGTCTGTAGGCTGTTTGTAAGCAACTAACTTGAAGTTTTCTTTCAGTCATTATTTTCTCTCTTACTTGGAATCCTCCTTGAGGGGATGAATATTCTGCCATGTCCTAAACTCTTGATTAGGAAGCACAGTTAACCTAGCCAGTTTCTGAAGATTCATTACACTTTATTTGATTATATTTTGTTCATCTATCTTTTATCTATTTGTATCAATGGTTCTCAACCTTCCTAATGCCATGATTTTTTAAAATACAGTTCCTCAAATTGTGGGGACCCCCAACCATAAAATTATTTGGGTGCTACTTTACAAGTGTGATTTTAGTTAGGGGTTACTATTGCTGTAATGAAACACCATGACCCAAAACAAGTTGGGAAGATATGGGTTTATTGAACTTATGCTTTTACTTTGCTGATTATCACTGAAGGAAGTCAGGACAAAAACTCAGGGCATGATCCTGGAGGCAAAAAAAGATGTCCAGGCCATGGAGGGGCACTGCTTACTGGCTTGATCATCATGGTTTTCTGAGGCTTATTTCTTAAAAAATCCAGACCACCATACCATTTTCTCCTTTCATATGACTTAGTTTGTGTCAACTTGACTAATACAGAAAAGAAAATCAAAAGCAAAACAACAACAAGAGCAGCAAAACAGCTAGTACACTAGGTAAGTCCAGGTACCAGTCCCTAGAAGTGCCATTTCCCAGCATTGTAACCCTAATAACCAAGCTCTACCACATAAGCTTTGTGAGAAGAACACACAGGCAATCCACAGTAGTAATGTGTGCTCAATATTAAGCAACAGAAGATAGTGGGCAAATGAAATATACGTTGATTTAAAATTCCAATTTCAACCAAATTTTCCACTTCTTTACTTTTAGATTTTTTGCAATGCTACCATTAGAACATTTTGACAGGGGAATGTGTATAAACCCGAGACTCCAGCAATGTGGTATGGCAGAATGAATATATTATGTCGTGTGCTTGATTTTAACACTGTGTTAAAATAATGTAGTGGGAGGATTTGACTTTGCCAGTAAGCATAAACTGAATAATTTATTTTGCAATATGAATTTATCCATTGAATCAGTGTGTAGTATTTAATCACTTTTTCTGTATTTAGTTTCCATTCGTGGCATAAATTTTAATGGACTTTTTAGAGCAGTTAGATTATAAACTGTAAATTCACATGAATGATAGATAATGCATACTCATATGTAAAAATTGATCAGAGGAGTTGTAGAGTGAGAATTTTTCTTAAGGGACATTTTGCACCTGCTAATTAATTCTAAATCTTCAATTGAATATATTAGTTATTTAAGACTAATTAACAGAAGGTTTAAGAATAGAATAATACATTTACTACCTAAAACTACTGGATATGTACAAAACCAGCAACTTTCCTGCTACAAGTATAGTCTGTGGGTCAAGGAATTTACTAGGATATACTATGAAAATTTTATGTATAAATTGACAAATTTCATGGTAATTTTAGCTTTTTGAACTGAATATAAACATGTATAAACTTTTTTTATAACTCAAGGCATTTCATGTTGACATTAAAACTTTCAAAATCTTCTGTAGGGAGAAAACCACATTCAAAGTCCAAAAGTAAGAGCTCACTGGCAACTACCCAAAATTATCATTTTTTATTTCTTGAGAATAATAGACGTGCATGTAATACATTGATGAAATCTACTCTAATCTAAAGCCTATGTAAACATGGATGTTAGACTGTCTACTTGATCATAGATTGCCTCCCTTGAGTTTATCACTGATAGAACCAACTGTCCTGCCTACTGTGTTGAGTTGCTAATAATTCCCTACTTAAAGATATGACTTCATGGGAGCTCTGTTGGGAATTTGACTGGCTGGATCTTGTGTAAGTCTTGTGCATGAATTTCCTGGCTCGATGATCTCATACTGTGGCAAGGTGAAAGGCTTTCTGCTACTGATGTTTACTGCCTCTGGAACTTATAATCTTTAAAGCCCTCTTCCCTGATGATTCCTGAGTCTTGAGGTTGAGCACTACCGAGTCTGTTATTCTTTGACAGAAGGATGGATCAGCATGATATAAATGAATAAATATATTTAAGCTGTGATAAATGTAATAGGAGAATTTAACTTAGCCAGAAAGCATGAAATATATATTTGTATTTTTTCAATATGAATTTAACCATTGAATCAATGTGTTTAGTTCTTATTTCGCTACTTGGTTTCCATTCATATCATAGATTTTCAAAGATTTCCACAATTCTCCATATGCTCTCTCTGCTTGGTTGAGCAATCAAGATGTCTTCTACCACATCTTCCCTCTACCATCATAGTCTGTAACTTTCTGAAACTATGATACAATTAGATATTTTGTTTCATGGGCTCCTTTGGTCTTCATGTTTGTCACTATAATATAAAAGTATCTAAGGCAGGAGGTATACAAAGAAGTAAACTATTGCTGTGAAAAATGTGATTGTGCTGATCCTGAACAGGATATAGCCTTAGAAATGTAGACTGAAAAGAGTAGGTGACAGTATAAAGGGAGTTTAATGGACCATTCTAGTAGAACCTTCAAAGATGGAGTTATTTGTCATAAGAATATACTTGTGACTAAATTGAAAGGCAATAGATTTAGGGGGAGGTGGAGGAGATTTTGAGACAGCCAAGTACTCACTCTGTAATATATATGATTATTAATAATTGCTCTTAGATAGGTCTACAATGAAAAAGAGCAAGTAAGGAAAAAAAGTAGTACAAAATATACAATTTAAAGAGAAAAGGAGCACCAGAAAATTTAATGTTAGAATCAAGCGAAGAGAAATTTTAATCCAGCAACATGGCTTATAATTATGATCTACTTTTATGATCAAGCCAGAATGTAGACATGTCCTGGATTATGGTATAAACTGGGTAGAATATAGGCATGCCCTAAGTACACACCTCTAATCAATAACAATGAGGATATAGTTAGTTTTTAGGAGAAAACAGGCCATGTTTGAAAGTCACATCTAATTGAGGGGCAGACAAAGTGATAAATTAATAAAAGATTTGACAGAATCATTAAGAGATGACATGCCCACTCACATGGGAACAGTACAGGAAGATCAGCAAGAGAAAGAAAGGGGTGTTCTGCTGTGTGTGTGTGTGTGTGTGTGTGTGTGTGTGTGTGTGTGTGTATGTGTGTATGTGTGTGTGTGTATGTGTGTGTGTATGTGTGTGTATGTTTGTGTGTATGTGTGTGTGTAGATGTGTGTGTGTCTGTGTGTGTATGTGTGTGTGTATGTGTGTGTGTGTGTAAGTGAGTGTGTGTTTGTATGTTCACATGCACATGCATGACAGTTTTATTAGAAGAGTTTTACAGAGACAGGTTGTAGAAACAAGACACAAGTGAATACAGAACCAGCCAGAGAATGAGAAGGATCCAGAACATTAGAACCTATTGCCAAAATTAGTATGCGTGAAAACAGAGAAATTCACCCAGAAGCATAGAACATCTTGCTTGACTCTGTCAGTTTGGAAGATTAGATCGTATGGAAGCTAAAAGTCTTCTAGGCCTAGGCCTAGGTATAGCTAGAGCAGAGAAGAAAACGCTCTAGGCTTAGCCTAAATGAAGTATTCACACAACTTGGATAGGGCTCTCATTTTATTCTATCATCTGAGAAAATAAAAGCGACATTTACAATCAAGTTTTGAATGGAGAGCTGAGAGAGACAAGGAGATGAAGGACAGACCTGATCTAAGATGGAATAAACAAAATAGGTCTGATCCCAGGGAAAGACACAACCTAGCTAAGCCAACTCATGAAAGAAAAGGGTCTAAGTGATTTTCTACTCCTACAAAGCAACTCCAAATCAAAACCATTATACAAGTGATGTTGAGGTTGCCTCTGTTGAGGTTCAGGAATCACTACACAAATCATATGAACATCAATCCCAGTTGAGCAAGAATAGTTTATTGAATACTGCCTCCCACCTCCACCACCCCCCGAAAAAACCTGAAAAGTCAGGTTCACAAGAAGGACTCAGGAGCCTAAATTTGGTATCAGTCTGTCCTTAAAACAGGCTTTTACAGAGAAAAATAAGGTTCAAAAGCTTACAAAGCCAGGAGTGGAGCAATACAACATTTTGGTTTACTGGACTTAGTCTTACCAGTCAACTTTTAAGCTGATTGGTCCTGAATGAGGCTAGAAAGGTGATGGACAGGTGGAGAACAGAAATTTCAGAACACTGAGATAGCAGAGCCTTTTTAAAAATAAAATCTCAGTGCCAGCTATGGATAATTGATTCTGACAAGTAGAGTGTGAGAACCTGAACTTAATTTCACCTTATGAGGAAATTGGAGATTGAATACAAAATGGCTGCCGTTATGTTAGAAGGAACAGGCCTCAACAGAATCATGAAGGATACTCTAATAAAGGTATTATGAATCTCTCCTCTGTGGCTGAGAATTGAAGAGGCAGGCATGGGGCAGGAGAATGGACATCATTGGAAGTCATTTCATGAAGATATGAAGAGAAAGTTTGGGTTGCAGTGAAGACCCTGAAACCTTAGAAGTATTTGAATGTGGGATATCTTCAAAAAGATTTGCATAGAGTGGAACCAGTCCAAGAGGGAGAACCATGTTTCAGGCAGGATAGAACCTTCTAAGCATTTGTAAGTTGAACTTGGCTCTATAGGACTTGGATCTTTCTCTGCTGTGTTTGGTATTGTTTGGGCTAGTATTTCCTCACTATGATTCATTCCTTCTGGAGTGGTAAGACATAATCTGTGTCACTCTGTTAGAAGTATGTAGTTTGTGTTTTGACATTACAGAGAACTCAACTAATTGATTTGAATATCATTAAGAGTTCAGATTTTAGAATCTTAAACAGTGCTGAGATTTAAAAAATGAAAACCTTTGAAGTTGCACATATGTGATATATTCACAAAGTTATAGGGGCCAGCTTGTGAAATTTGTGGTTTGTTGTTAAATTCTTACTCTTTTTTGTTGAATCCTAAAGCTCTTTTGGAAATATTAGGAGATGTGGTTGTATTGAAGGACAAGGATCACTAGTATATTCTTTGAGGTTTCAATAGACGATACCATTCCCAGTGTGTTCCCTCTGCCTCCTGCTAGTGGATCAAAATGTAACCTTTGAGGTGTTGCAGGTGCAGTGCTTTTGAACTGCCACCATAGACTGTCATCTTCTGAAACCATAATGTTCAATGAAACCCTTCCTATTGCAAATCGCCTGGACCATAGTGTTTTCTTCTGGTCACTAAGGAACAAAGGCACCAATATTTTCTTAAATGGACAAAAACTCAAAGTAACCCCATTAAAATTAGAAACATGTCAGGACTGTCCAGGATTTTCATGCTCTGTCTTTTAGAATAAGGCCTAAAGAATTAGCTGAAGCTGTACGATCTGTAAACCAGTAAGAAAAGAAGCCAAATTTCCATTATTTGTAGGAGACCTGATGTTATATACATGAGAAAACACGAATTGCACAAGAAAAGTAAATTCAATAATTTTAGCAAAGTTGCAAGGGGCACAAAACCAACTTACAAAACATGAGTAAATTTTCTATACATGAAATTAAACACATTTAGAAAGAGATTATGGACATACTCCCATTTGAAATAGTACCAAAATTAATAAGGTAGCATGGAATGGAATAGACAAAACCCTCATTTAGTTGTGCTATAAATATATTAAAATATGGAGATTTTAAATTAATTTTTATAAAATATTAATATATATCAGTTTTCACATGTTCTTTCTATGGATATTTAGATTAATTTGTATGCTTGTTTCTGTCTTTTTAAATTGTTAAGATTAAAATGGAACAATTTTTGGTAAATAACATATTTCATTCATCCACCATATGATATAGCATATATATGATATACTTAATTTTTCCTGCAGGATATACAGTAGATAGAAAGAAGCCTATATAGTTTTTGTTTTATTACTTTTACAGTCTGTCCTGACCTGTAATGTTAGATTTAGTTCTATGCTCTACAATTTGAAGGGTATTGATGAACTTTAATGGATTCTGGTAAGAATATAAAATGTGATAAAAGTGAAAAGAAAGGTAAGAAGAAAAGGACATTGACAATAAAGAAAAGAGCATTTCCAGTCTTAGGCTACTTATCTCAAAGAGTTGAAGGTTTGTCATATGGTAGAGAGATTAAATTTACATTTCTAGCTCTATTTAGTAGAACTAGCAATAATATGACTTCAGAAAGACATATTTTTGTTCAGCAAATGACATTATCACTGTATTTTTAATGATCAGATTTCCATAAAAGAAATTTCTTTTCTCTCCCCAAGTTTTTTCAAAATTTATTTATTGATTTTTGGTGTTTATATTTATTTTTCATAAAATCTTTACAATGTATTAATCTTTCCAATAAGGCCTGGAAGCAGTGTGTATGCTTGAACATGTGTGTGTTTTATGTGACAAATTTTCTACGGTAGTTTTAAAGGGTAAAATTCAATATTTTGAGGAACTATAGAACAATAAACATTTCTCAGGAACTGTGGAGAGTGGGAAGTATAACGAGAAAGGAGAATATTATATATAATCATGACTAAGATCTTTGCAAAATTAATTGCAGTAAACAAGCTGAAGATCAAATTAACCAGGAGTAGAGTGAATAAAACACAAGCACCTACTTTTATAAATATTATATTTAAGAGGCAAAAATAAACCCCATTCAAGGGAATTTTCTCAAAGAAGGAGGAGAAGGGCTGAATAGTTGATATGATTCTAATAAAACACAGAATAAGATTGCTGTCACTACTTTATCACTCAGCAAATTCCTGAGAAAATTAACCTAAAGGGAAAATATGAGCCAGACTTAAATGGGTCTAGTATGAAATATCTTGGGAAAAGAAACTTACAGAGGCAGGGCGCTGTCCATTTGAAATCCCCCGTCTACAGACTCATCAACAGATATGTAGACTTTTGGAACTGTAAAGTCCAAATAAACCTTTTCCCTTTAGATGTATGCTTTTTATAATGAACTATCCCCCCAATTCTTACTCCCACACAACACTTAAAAACTGAGAGCAGGGGAGGTTTCATGCTCTGGTGGGTTGTAAAATCATAAAGATTTCAGTTTGAGTTTGGCCTTTGAGATGCCCGAGAACTTACATGGCCATTCACTTTCCTGCAGGGCACTTTCTTCTTGTATTAAAAGGGACTAATGATTCTAACTTTTGAAGGACTGTGCTCCAGTCTTCTGGACAGTGATACTTTGGATATTTTTAAACGTGGTGAATTAGCATTAGTACTGACTCTGAAAGCTGGCTTCAGGTTTGAAGTCTGGGTAGGTCATGGAATAGCCAGGAGATCTAATTAGCTTCTTTGAAGTCAATCTCCTGATCTATAGAATGGGAAAAAAAATAGAAACCTCGTTTTATAGATTGAAGTATCAAATAAGAAATCACAATCGAGGCTCTTTAAAACGAAACTTAGTCAGCACTGCTGCTACAATTATTCTGATCACAAAACCCACACACAACTCTTCCTTGGGCTCTACTATTAATTTACTATTTTTCTCTTGTGAAATCCAGGATCCAACCAAGGGCCTAGCACATACTTGGAAAGGTTCTACTATAAAGAACTACTCTTAGACACCAATTCCATTAGTTCTTCTCATGCCTACATGTATGTTTTACACACACACACACACACACACACACACACACACACACTCACACACACACACAAACACACTTCACTTTGATGAGCTTTATCACACCCCTTTTCCAACAAATCAACTACCATTTGGTTTCACCCTTCCAGCACAGAGCAGAAAGCTTTGTCCCGGGTGACCATGTGAATTTCCTTCATTGTGCTAGTTTTAGTCCCCTCCCATTACATACAACAGCCTCCCCCACACATGTTCAATAGCAAACAATAAGCTTCCTCCGTGAGCTTATCAGAGCTCACAGCACCTAGTCTCTGCCTAGACTTTCTTCTCTGCCCTTCTTAATTTTTTATTTTTGTTTGGGCTCTAACCTTTTGTTTAGAGGCATTAAACCCACATCGAACCTGAGCTTGAAATATACTCAGCATCGCATTCTTTAGGTCTTTGAGGTTTTCTCCCCATCAATGAAGTAGAATCATTCTAGTGACAGTAACTGTCTTCACATAATGCATCCCTTATACTTTTACATTATAAATCTAATTTACATTTAAATTTACAATGTAAAAATGTAAATTAAAATTTATGCTGTAAAATATTTTCTGACTTTACCAGATCAGATTTGCAAATCCATGCAATCGAGAGACTACCCAGTGCATTTGTTTACAGAATTTGGACTTCCTTCTCAAGATTGTACGTGATGTCCGCATGGTGGTTCCCTTTTCATGACTCTTGTCTAAATTTTCCTCACAATCAATCTCATCCTCAAAGTGTTCTCTTAGTTTTAGAAAATAAATAAAAGTTACAACTCCTAGTAACAAACTATAGCATTTATTAATCTCTGTGTGAATAGTGGTTTTGGAAATTACCTCATTAATTTTGATTATTGTTATCATTTTTTAAAGATTTTATTATTTGTTTATATATGAAAACACTCATTGTATCTGTCTTCAGACACACCAGAGAGGGCAGTGGATCCCATTCCAGATGGTTGTGAGCCACTATATGGTTGCTGGGAATTGAACTCAGGACCTCTAGAAGAGCAGTCAGTGCTCTTAACCTCTGAGCCATCTCTCCAGCCCAATACTTATTACTTTTGTTTTATGCACTGAACAGAGGTGGTATTTGGAACAGAAACTAAGAAATGCAAGAAAAAAAAGTAGAGACCTAAGTCAGAAGATTTATGTTTTGTAGATATATCTTGGCTTTATCATGCCCTAAATATATGAATATTAGTGAAAACACGCACTCCCTGAGACTTTTGCACTTTTTATAAAAGACAGAAAACAATCCTACCAAAAAGTGCAAACCCTCTGGAGATGTTATTCTCCCTACTATAGAATTCCTAATAGTGCCTGTCATACAATAAATACTTACAACTTTTATTAAATAGTGTTTGTCAGGATGAAAAATGTTAGGGCTTATGAATGTGTTCTGACCAGGCATTGTCTATATTTGTAGAAAATTGTGTGTGGGCTCCTTGAGGACAATCATTTACAAACATGTCCCTAGAGCTTGCTCATGGGAGGTATACCACTGTGCTGACTCCTTAGACTTGTTTGCCACTGGCTGCCTATACCATTTCTTCTTATAATGCTGTGCCTGCCACAATTGATGTGTGTTGGAGAGATTACTTGCGCCTCTGTGTGAGAGTTAAGTGCCATGGAAGTAGAACAGAGACAGACAAGGTGTGTGTGTGTGTGTGTGTGTGTGTGTGTGTGTGTGCTTTGCACATACATATTTAAGTAGTTAAAGATATTAAAGTTCCAGAGGCAAATACATACATTTGTCCCCTTTATAAAACCCAATGCATTTATCATTCTTAAATGTGATAAATTTATTGTACTCTTACTGTTGGAAAATAAGTGGACATGGACATTTACATTCATTTTTTACACTAATTGAAGGACTTGCTACGGAATTATATAAATGATCCAACAACAGAAGCCCACTACCACAATTCCCATTCAACTGCAATATCAGGCCATCTACAAGTACTTAGGATACCTTGCCTGGCCCGCCTCCCTCTAGAGCTATAAGAAAATTTATTTTGCCAACTTAAATATTATTTTACATTTTATTTGCCATTAAAGTATTCTTTCAATGGTTTAAATCATACAGGAAACCATGTTTATAGTACTTGGTAGCTGAGTAGATAAATAGGGTAATATATTGTTGGAACAGAGAATATACATTCTGGGAAGTAATTAGACAGTAAAATGAAAAATACGTAAGAAGTTGTAGGTCCCTGAGACATTTCTCAAAACTAGGGAAACTCAGAAGCAAGTCAGAGTCAACACAGAGATAAATAATCAATAAAATTATTAATAGATATAAATGAGTAAGAACAGCCATGATGCTATCATAAGAATAGCAACTATGAGGCTTAAACATTTTAACAGCTGTGGATTGATCAGCACCATGAGCACTAGCTTCTTCAGTCTGAGAGTCAGGCTTCCTGCTGCACTCCTGAAGCCTGTGGTGTATGTCTCCTGCATTACCACTTAAATGCTGCATTGTTGCAGTATCCCTGTTGTTTGCAGTAAAATGTTACTAAGTCACAGTTCTCAGCCACCTTCTGTCCTGTTTACTCACAGTGGCAGAGTTGCTCCTCAGTGAGTGTCTGGGGAAGGAAACATTTACTTTCCCTGTTTGTTGGCATTTTATCTTCTACATATTACTGCCTCAAATCCTGTAATTGGAATGGATTCAAGAGTTTCTGGTTCCTCTAACATAGCTATCAAAATCTGTGGACTCTCAGCTCTGACACTTAGGAAAATTGTCCTGCTCTTTGTGTCTGATGTGTCCTTCCAGTACATCCCCATGAAGCAAGAGAGGAACTCGATAACCTTGGGCAGAAGTTCACCATCAAAGTACTGTTAAATTCATCTCATCTTCAGAGCAATAACTTCACCCCTCTATAAGACATTCTTCAGAAAGATCTATATGTGATATGAGTCATCTTTCCATTAGCAAGTCGGTAGGTTAAAATCTGTGCATATGTGAACAGTGCTGAGGGGAATTAGAGCTCCAGGGGCCAATTAACTCCATTCCACCTTAAGAATACCAAGCACGATCTTTATCTTAATGAATCATTTTGTCAGCCTAGACTTGTGGTCATAGAGGTAATTAACTACAAAATTGTAAATCTGATTTTTTTTTTAAGAGGAACGAGAGGACAAAGTAATAGAGCACAGGTATGCTGATTTGTGATTTAGGGTCCATAGTTTGAAGCTAAGTGAGTCTGTCAGAGGAAGGGATGTGTACATTGTTGCATTGGAAGAAATATGTACATTGTTAAATTTCAAGAATGTGCACATTATAACACTGGAAGAGAGTATACATTGTTGCACTGTGAAGATTTAGTATTATTTCGCCCAGCCAGACTTAAAAGATGGGAATATGAACATTAAGTCAGTGTCTTTCAAGTATCAGAATGGGATAGTATGTTTGGTAATACAAACTACCAAGATACTTTCTAATGTATGAGATCATGTGCTCTGGCTGCATAAATATATCATTTGGAGAACTTCACAGGAATAAGGGTAAATGGGAATGGGCAGGTTACATCAAATATCCATGTCCCTTTTCCAAAATTTTGGTTTCATTGCTCTGTGTTTGACTCGCCCTTCAATACAAAATCATAACTCCAGTGAGATAGCTTCTTCCTTCCAGGTGATTGGAGTATGAGAATCTGAGAACAGGAGAAACATTGAGGGACTCCAATGACATCATGCCTCTCAGCAGCCAGCCTCCTCCTTCATCAGGAAAACAGAATCTGCTTTCAAAGCCAGAGAACATAGCAAAGGAAGAGAACAGAACAATTTCCATTTCCAAATGAGAGCTGAGGATGGACAAATGTGCAGGGAAAGTATTCGCCTTCATAGAGAATTTCTTCAGCTTAGAGCTTGGTAGGGCTTTTCTCCTGCAGTTTGAAACTAAAAGTTAAAAGCTAAACTTATCCTGGGAAATGGTTTATTATCTGATGCAAAACTGTTTGCTGGGGCACTAGTAAGCACAGGAAGACTGCAACTCACAACTGGAGAATAAAAAAGCTGGGGTATAAGAAATAATTATTCAGCAACCAATACTCTGTAGAGCAGGGACTGGAATAGGCCCAGCTTATCTTTTGACACACAACTTGAGAATAAAGCCAGATTTGAAAATTTCTGCTTTTTAAATCCAACTTTAAAAATTTTTAAATTTTAATGTTTTAAATATTTAAAAATTGTAAAATGAAGAGTTTTTATTTGCAGGAAAAATCTGTATGCATGGTGGGTTTCCCAAATGAAAATGTACAAAGCAGCTGTCAGAGATAATCAATGGATCATGAAGAAGAATGAAGAATTAGAGAGGAATACCATATTCCTAAAATATAATGTCAACAAACCAAAGATGCCTGTGAAACAAATTTATGATGTTAATATCCTAAAAATTTCAAACTTTCTGATTGACTCCTGTGTACAAGACTTTGATAAACAAATCCAAGTCCTTGTAAACAAATGTTTGCTGATGTTTACTTTCTATAGTTTAGTAGTTAGTTTCCAGTTAGTTTTCAATGGTTCTTTGTTATTAGAACAACATAACATACAGGTTACATGTCACCTTTTCAAGTCCCCTTTATTAGAAAACATTACTCCGGATTTAATTGCGTTGGGGGATAGAGAAGTAAGGATGGATTTGAGAGGAGTTAAGAGGAGTGTAGATCAAAATAACTTGTGTGAATTTATAATGTGGTGCATTAAATTATCAAATACTTGATAATATGTATTGAAGTTACATTTTCACTTTACCTCCCAGGATCAGCCTCCATCTCTTTCCCCACAACCCCCATCTCATAGCTCCTCCCCTAACTGTCCTCTCTCATTTTCCTCTGAGAAGGGGAACCCCCTCACCGACCCCCAGTATCACTTCCTCCCACCTCTCCACAATCAGTCACTGCAGGACTAGGCATATTCTCTCTCACAGAGGCCACACAAAGTAGCTACGTTAGAGGAATGGGATCCACAGGCAGGCATCGAATTATCTAACTCAAGTTGTTAGAAGACATGCATGAAGACCAAGCTGAACGTCTTCTACCTATGTGCAGGTGGAAGTGGGAGGGGATGCTAGCCCGTGCTCACTCCTTGGTGGCTGGTTCAGTCTCTGTGAGCCCTTAAGTGTATGTGTATACTTGTGTGTATGTGTGCATATAAAATTATTTTGTTTTTATTTTAAAGATATATTTATGTGTGAGATCTCAGAAAATAAACTCTTTTGAGTGATTTTTTTTTATCCAGGCAATTAATTTAGTGCCTGTACAGACAAAAGTTACAGTAGTCAGCTCTTCTAGACTGTTTGGAACTCTTCTAAACTCTCTTTACAACCCAGAAAGAGAGTGTCAAAGGAGAAGGAAAGAAGCAAGGGAAGACTGGAAGTAACAGCCTGGAGGGAGTTGGTAAGGCAGGAGGGAAAGAAGCTGAGAAAATGCCTGCTCATTTTGTTGTGAGCATGGAATGGTTTGAGTGGTTTCTTGGATTTGGGCAGGTAAAAGGACTTCTGAGTTCATTGATAAAATGCCCGCATTGCATGTCTTCAGGTCAATGAATGAATGAAACCTCTTTGACCTGGACATTTTCATTGTATCTTGATAGTGTACAGTTGAAGTCAGGTAGGAACCTCTCCACACACACAAAGGGCCGCTAGTCTTTCTGAGAAGAGAATGAGGACATTAAGCTTTCAGGCACTTCAAATATGTAATGCCATCCTTTTCTAGGTCCTTTCTAAATGCTTTTTCTAGAAGAAATCACTTCCTGTACTCTTCAGCAGACAGTGTTATCATATCACTTCCAGGAGTAAAGCCACAGTCTTGGCTGCAAGAGTTACTTATTTTTGTCAAAACCAAGCGCTCACCTGCTTTGTCTGAAAGGTGCACATTTTTGTTTATAATTCTATCATTCAATTATCCATCACCTTTTTTATTTTATCAATCTGACTCCTCATTATAGTTTCAAGAGGAGTCTAAGATGACATTTTCAGAAAATGAGATGTTCAGTTCCTAGCTGGATACATGTTTCATTCAGTCCTAAATGCTGTTTTAATAACATGAAGTAGAGCTGTCATCGCCTAATTTATTTCCGTGCCAAGCCGTTTAAAGTCTCCAGAGAAACTTCTGTTTAAGCAAGAAGTGCTTGACCAAGAAAGGTTGTCATGTATTAACTGTCTCTGTGGGGAGTCGATGTTAAAGGAATAATTAGATCAGTGGAGGGAACAGGAAATAAACTCAGCCGTGCTCAGTCATAAGGTCAGTTGCTTGTCTCTGCTATGAACACACGCAGTCACTTTTTACTAAGAGAGTGCCACCACACACAATTAGTGAACAGAAACTTTCAGCATATTTTCTACCCTGAGGATAATTTTTTTTTTTCAAAATAAGCTTTCTGATAGGAGCCCAATGCTTAGCCTGCAAACAAATGTGTGGCCAACTCTCATTTTCTCTGTCACCAAATAATCAGGTTTTCTCATTTATTTATTTATTTTTAATTTCCCAATACCCGAGTACACTGTCTCATGGTTCTGGCTAATTCAGAAGGAGCACTTATGCCACAAGATTTCGGTGACATCCCTGGCTGTTTACGGAGGCAGAGTGTCCATACTGCTGACCTAAATCCAGTTATATAAAGGGAGAGACACAAAAGGAAACCTTAATTTATGTGCAAATAAAAACTCCTGCAAGCTTGTGGCCCAAAGTTGCAGTGAGGCTCTGATTTCCCGTGGAAAGACTACTGCATCCCGTCTGAAGTGTCCTCTCTTCTTTCTCACACAGCCTCTCTGAGCAGCCATAGCTCCAAACGGGAAAGAGCCCTTCAAGCAGTTCTGTCTTATTACCCAGGGCTGATACTGTGAACTGTGAGCATTTGTGACCTATTTACTTTAGAAAATGTTACATTTTGTCCCTGACAGTGTAATTTAGTGTTCCTACTGCTTTCCCAACAACACTGGAACTTAGTAACTTTTCAGATTTTGGAAATGATTATTTGTGCCAGACCTGTACTCTTGCATAATTTTCAAAAGGAAAATTTTAGTTGTAGTGATTGATTGGATCCTTTGACTTTTGAAAGGATATATAGACTGTACACTATTCCTTTAAATTACATAGGTTTAAGAGTAGCCCAACATGCAAGAAGTTATTTATTTATTTATTTATTTATTTATTTATTTATTTATTTATTTATTTTTGTTTTAAATTTGTTTTAGAGACAGGGTCTCATTCTTAGCCAAGTATGTCTTGGAATTCACTCTACAGTTTTTAGGTTGTTTGTAGATGATATTGTACTTGTGACATAGGAATGTCACTGGAAAATAATTTCTTGAATAAAGGAAAAGACTTCAAATATCTTGCTTTTCTCAGTAATGATTAATTTTTTCAATTAAGAAAATTATGAGAATTTTATAATATAAAATATGAATTTTTTAAATGCTATTGTAAAATTATTCTACTGATTTAATTATTAAATATTTTGTTGCATTATATAATGTTATTTTGCTTATGAGCATTTAAAATATATGCTTAGAAATCCTTAAAATGTAACAAACTGTTACTATTATCACCATGTTACATAATATATTTACAGACCTTAGGCTTCTCTGATTCCAATTTTATAAATATTGAAAAAGTTCTCCTCTCCTTGGACACAGGGTCCCACTCTGCTTCTCTGGGTTCAACTCTTGGATTTCACATACAAGGGTGGAAAATCATATGGCACCTGGTTTTCTGTGCTTGGCACCTGGGCCCAAAAGATTGGTATTGGTACCCCAGTAAGCAAATGGAGACCTGGAGCCCATATCCAGTGACTGGCCTAAAAGTTGGGTCCATGGGAGCTAACACCACACTAAAGCATTGTTATACTTTATGATAGAATATTTGGGTTAAAAGCCGTCTAGAGGATGATATGATTTCTGTGGGCTATGCTTCTAGATCACAGCCTCTCATTAAGAGAAATCACAGGAGAAACTTTGAGGACTAGTGCTTGATTTCTAGCTCACGGGCCCACACCCATTCAGTATGTTATAAAGCCCACGATGTCAGTGGTAATGCCCACAGTAGACTGTGTTCTCCTTTCTCAGTTAACAATTAGACCTGTAGCATAAACCTTCCCCTATGAATATAGATTTTGGGGGACCAATCACTGGGTGAGGAGTAGGCAGGACTTCTGGGTCAGCGGAGGGAAGAGAGGAGGAGAAAATGGACTTGAGGCCTTTGGGGGGAAGGATTTGGGGGTACAAGATGTAATGAACTGAGGCTCCTGGTGAGATGGCAGTCTCAGGGGAAAAGAAAGACAATGGAGGAAGAGAAGGGCAACCCAGATCCATGTGACAATCTCATAAAGGATGGATTATTACAGGACACGTTGTCCTATCTAGGTGGCCAGTTTCTATCAATAGCTATTGGCTCTGAGTTTATTGTGTGGATGAGAATTTACTGATATAGATCTGATTCATAAATTTCAAGCCTCTAAAGTTTTGATTTTACTGGGTAAAATTTAAGACAGCAAACCATGAGATGGGTAGTTACTGCATAGGGTTATCTATCTACAGAGGCAGCAAGACTCCTGGGGCCAAAGAGTAGGTGTCTCTTGCATGGCTTGATGCCTTTTAAAATTATTTATTATTTAACGCAATAAAATCCCCTCCAACAGACATGCCTACCAGCTTGATCAGATGATCAAGAAAATTTCTCAGTTGAGGTTGTCCTCTTAGATGAATCTAGGCTGTGTCAATTTGACAATCAATAATACATTGAACTATTATGTCTCTAAGAGCTAGCTGGATCCTGAAATGACTGTGACTGAGTTTGTATTGATGAGTTTGGAGTCTGACTCTGTGGGGGCTTTACCTGTGCTCAAAGAGACTGGTCTGTGTCTTGGATCAGTGAACATTTTCCCAAAGCTTAATCTGTTGAAACAGGTCTGATATTGAGGGCCACTGATACGGAACATAGCCCCGTGTCTGTGGGACTGTGAGGCCATATGGGTTCTCTTCAAGCATGGGGCTTAGATGCTCATCTTGACAAGATAGTTTCTAAGCACAGGTGACAGACAAGTGCCTAAAGCCCTAAAGCCAGATCTTGTGTTTGAGTGGAAAAGATTGTCCTGTTTCATGTGGATTTAGCTGATCTAAATTCCCAATAGTTTTAGAGTGAAAGTAGACAAGAGCTACTTGCCTGGCAGGGGAAGTAATAGAGGTCATAATGAAGGTGGCTGCTTGGGCTCATACTCCACATGTCTTGTGGGCTGGTGACTTTGGCTTTCATAGCAGTATACTGTAAGGGCAGGGCCAAATCAGACTACAGGGCCCACTTAGTACTAGAGGTAATCTGATATAGACTGTGCTAGAATTATTCTGACCCTGAATTGTGTCTGGGCTTATGTCTACAGTTACTGGCCTGAAAGTCATGACCACTAGTATCAACATGATGATTCTAAGAGGTCTTTTCAAATTGGCAGCTATGGAGGCTGAAGTCATTCTATCTAACCTGAACCAAGCTAGGTACGAAAGTTCAAGTTACAGATATTGCTTTCAAAGTTGTATCTGCAGTTAACTAGGGACGTGCTTCTTGCTGTGATGCACCTAGAGTTTAAGACTCATGGGGTCAACTTAGTGGTTAGAAAAACATAGTGATCTTGCTGGCTCCTGTGTGTTAGAGCCAGGCTCCACTGGCAGTGTGTCTGACACTGCTTTGACAGGGAAAGACAAGCTTGTGAGACAATTTAAATATCTCTGTCTTCTCTTCACATGTGGGTAAACATCTCTTTTCATGGTATGCTTCCTGGAGTTGTTGAATAATCCATGCTGGTAATATAAATC
The DNA here is from genome assembly GCF_963924665.1 of Micromys minutus. NCBI lineage: Eukaryota > Metazoa > Chordata > Mammalia > Rodentia > Muridae > Micromys > Micromys minutus. The sequence goes on from NC_137957.1 coordinate 9,562,118, forward strand.
GTTCATTCCTGACTTAATCAATGCATTTTTATAAAAAACTTTCTGTGCTGTGCCCAGACATTATGATATCTCACTGGGTTTCCTTTGCTCATAGGCACTTATTTATGTGCACAAAAGTTGTTCAAAGCAATGTCTCTGTAGGAGGTGTTCTTTCCTGCTACCTTGATGCTCTATGGGGAAAACCAGCTCCGTCTCTGCTGTACGTCTTAGCCTTGCAGACTCTCAGGATCAGAGCTGAAACCCATTACAATCCCTCAGCACTACCTCGCCCATCTCTCTGCTTCATGCTTCTTACTGTGGCAGTTTCACTCGGAATACTTGATCCCCAGTTGGTGACGTTTAGGGAAGTTTTTAAAGGTTTAGGAGGTAGAACATTCCTGGAGGAAGAAGGCCACTGGGTGCTGGGCTATGAGGATTGGCAGTCTTGCCTCAATACCTGCTTCCTATACTTCCTCTGTGTGGACAAAAATGTGGTCAGCTAGCCCCTGTTCCTGCCCACCATGCTATATCTGCCCTGCCATGAAGGAGTCCAGCCTCCTAGAATTCTAAGGCAAGAATGACTCTGTTCTTTATTTGTGTTTGTTTGTTTGTTTTGTCCTTTGGCTTGGCGTTTTAGCAGAAGAGCAGCTAATACATTACCAGCTGATTTTAAGTAAGAGGCTCTGAGGCTAGGGGTTAAAGAACATGGATTTTCCAATCGTTATGAAATGTCACTTGCAATTGAAATGCTTTCCTGATTTTGTCTATGGAAAACCCGAGAGCTTCATTATTCACTGAAACAAGTTATCATATGTTCTTTTATAAAATAATTCTGAAATTAAGCTTGGCTGCTAATTGAAAGGTGAATACTGTTTCTGGATGACTTTTACATAGGCTCCCCATTACACATTTATTTCATTAGAAAACCTTAAATTTACTATCACGTCAAAAGAAATGAGTCTCAATTATTATTCATATTTTCCTAGTCTGAAGAATGCCCCACATATGTGTAGTTAAAGAAGAGATAGTGAGATTTTACTTTTACTATCTCAATATCTTTATCCAATTGCTGACCTTCTTCCAGGATAAATGACAAAAAAAATTATGAATTAAGATTCTGAGTTACTTCACTCTGGTTATTTTCTAGTTCCATTGACTTTTGTGAAAATTTTATGAAGTCATTGTTTTTAATAATTGACTAGTACTCCATTGTGTAAATGTACCACATTTTCTATATTCTTTCTTTGTTGAGGAACATCTGGGTTGTTTCCAGTTTCTGGCTATTATGAATAAGGCTGCTGATGCCAAGAAGTGCTTGCTGACAGGAGCCTAATATGGCTGTCCTCTGAGAGGTTGTGCCAGAGCCTGAGCAATTCAGATGCAAATGCCTGCAGCCAACCATCAGACAGGAACCCAGATGGAGGAGTTAGGGGAAGGACTAAAGGAGCTGAAGGGTTGTAACAGTCTCAACCAACCAGACGCCCCAGAGCTCCCAGGGACTAAACCACCAACCAAAGAGTACACATGGAGGGACCCATCACTTCAACTACATTTGCAGCACAGGAAAACCTTGTTGGGCATCAATGGGAGGGGGAGCCCTTGGTCCTGTGGAGACTGGATACCCTGACATAGAGGAATGCTAGGGTGACAGGGGTGGGTTGGTGGGTGGGATAGAGGGTTTGTGGAGGGGAAGCCAAGAAGGGGGATAAAATTTAAAATGTATATAAAATAACCAATAAAACAAAGAATTGTAATCAGCTACCAGAACAGAACTTGGATTTGGACTTTAAAACTGATTTACAGATCATAACTAGGAAACTTGCTGTTCCTTATTGTGTGAGTCAAGCAACTAATTCAAACTTGATGTTTAAATTAAATTTTAACTTGGTATCATTTTTAACTAATGATGCCCTTTAGTTTAAGTGTAAAATGAAGAGAAACTTACTAATAAACTTGGGCTTATGAGGAACTGAAATACAAGTGGCCACTATTGGCATAGGAGAAAGGAACCTTCTGATGGATCAGAATAGTTGAATTTTCAGTTTGTTGGGAATTAAGATATAGTGATCTTTAAGATTCTATTTATCATGTTAAAAAAGTATGTATGTGTGATATATGTGAATGTATATATGTATGTATGTATGTATTTGTCTGTGCATATATTATGTGAGAGTGTGAATATGTATGTGTGATTGTGGGAATGTATGTGTTTGCATGTGAGTATGTTGGATTGCCTTTGTGTGTGTGCTTGTGTGTGAGTTTATGTGTGTGCATGTGAGTATGTATGAATATGCCTGTGAGTATGTGAGTATGTGTGTGTGAGTGCATGCACATGTGCATATGTGTGCATGTGTGTTGTGTTTATGTGTTAGCACACATGTGTCACAACATTCATGCATGGGGAAGTAAGAGATCAACTTTGCGGATGAGGTTCTTTCCTTCTAACTTTGTGTAGATTCCAGAATCAAACTCAAATCATTTGGCTTGGCTGCCAGTGCTTTGCCTGCTGAACCACCTTGAAGTCCAAGGTGTCATGTAACATTTTGTAATGTAAGAAGCTGGCCATTCACTTAACTCTCCTAGATTCATAGCACATTTGCATGGGTGTACACGGTACATTCCACACTTACTATAAGACATTCCAACTTCCTTTAGAAATCGAGTTCAACTTGAAATAGAATGCTATGTAATACAAATGGAAGAAATCAGAATGGTAAAATGCTCCTAAATATTATCAGACAGAAAGATACCAACACTTTTAATGTCAAGCACGGACTGGCACTAAAATGAGGGTTGGATTCCCTTGCCTCACTGATGCTGTCCTCCATTACTGAAATGCTTCTTCCTTTCAATCAAGTTAGGATTCTCTGCTTGGCAGATTGCAGCTTTACTATTTCTGCCACTAAGTTATGACTTAATGGCCAGTCACCCTGATCATTAAGTAAAAAACACAATTAAGGTAGTTTAAAGGGCCTGCTTCTTTGTCATAGTAACTACACAATAGTTTGGAATGTTAATAAGTCTCATTTGTATTTAACAAATGAACTTTAACTGGCTTAAAATCTCATGGCCAAATATGATTAATTGTAAGTAACTTTGCGTCCAACAATGGATGCACAGGCGTTACTGAAAAGTGTTGAAAGTAACATGGGTTGAAAATGCACATCAATCAGGTGCGCATGGGCAGTCACACATTAAAATACAGAAATGTACATCGGTGAGACATGCATGGACATTTACACATTTAAGCACAGATAAGGAAGAGAGGCAGAGAGTGCACTGAAGTGCTTTGTGTGCTTCTGCAGATGCTCAAACTCTCAGTGGGGCTGAGGTTCCTCAGAAAATTAGACATAGTACTACCTAAAGACACAGTTATTCCACTTCTGGGCATATACTCCAGAGACACTCCAACATACAACAAAGATACATTCACCATAATGTTCATTGCATCTCTAATTATAATAGCCAGAAACTGGAAAGAACCCAGATGTCCTTCAGTAGATGAGTGGATACAAAAATTGTGGTACATTTACACAATGGAGTACTACTCAGCTATCAGAAACAATGACTTTATGAAATTCTTAAGAAAATTGATGCATATAGAGAATATCATCCTAAGTGAGGTAACACAGTCACAAAAGAACAGACATAATATGCTGTCACTGATAATTGAATACTAAACCCAGAAAGCTCTGAACACCCCAGAAACAACTCACAGACTATATGAAGTTCAAGAAAAACAAAGGCCAAAAAAAAAAAAAAATTGAAAAATCATTATGCTTAATCTTTACACACCAAGAAAACCTTGACTATTTTCAGGTTATATTTTGTTTTACGTGCACTTTATGCTCATTGTAACTAGTAAGATTTTAAGGCATACTATCAAAACTTTAAAAAAATCAAAGTACTGACAAAAATGTATTCATATACTTTTATGCAAAAATGCTTTTTAAAATCTATACCTTTATCTCTGTTTTTTAAAATAAAGTTGTTCAATTAAAAAAAAAGAAGCCTGTCTTACAGTACAATTGTGATTCGCAAATGAACAAGCCCTGTTTATATATGTGAGAAAGCTGTAGGTGATGTTTAGATCCAATACATAATGCACCTGTAAATGTGAGAATAGATCCAGAAATATTCACAATTTCAGAAGAAGAGAGAAAGGAAGTCAAGAATAAATGCTATTTTTCATAATAGTTTACTCACTTCATGGATGCAGATAGGAAATGCCTTACTCTAGAGCAGCTTCTCCAGGACACTGATCCTGTGAATTGAACATATATTATAGAAGTTATTAGTGACTGCAAGTCTGAACCTCCAGGTAGAGAGCTTATTAGATAAATGGTATATTTAAATCTATAGGATAACTTATAGTCTTTCTAGCATGGGCATCATGGGAATTTTGTGTTGATTTCCTGGCATGACAGATTAGAGAGGCTTAAAGCTAGACTCATACAGTGAGTTAGTTTACTTTACCTATTTTGGACTGTTTTAGTTTTCAAAATGGGTGTGATTTTGAGTCTTGTGGTTATATTATTTCTCTGGGAGAAAATGCCAGATACAAGCTTTTCTGGTGGCAGACTAAAAGACATGCTATTTCGGAGAAAAGAGGGGGATTAGACTCTGGACACCTTCTAGAGGTATATGGATGAGATCTGATAGAGGGAAACCTCCTGAAAAACTAGATTCAAAAGAATAAAACAAGAAGATATCTTGATGACACTAAAGTTTTGTTATGAGGTTTATATATTACAGGATGTTCAGTTGTCATGAGTCACACCATCAGACATGCTGAACTGGCCTGATTGATGTCCTGATCAGGAACTTTCAGCCTGGATCTAGTCAGGACAGACATCAGAGAGTACAACAATTGTTGGTGTGGCCTTCTTAAGGCGAAAATGGCTTCTTCATTTTTTCCTACCCACCCTCAAGATATGTCAATGCCATATTCAACCTGAAGAAGTTTATGAAGAGTTGTAGAACCAATGTTCTTGTGGGCTCAAGGTGGTTATTCTAAGGTTGTCTCTCTGGGGAAATTAGAAGTGGTCATGATTTAATAGGTGGGAATTAGCTAAAATTTACAGCCATAATCTCATTTAGTAAAATTCTCTTATAATCTTTCATATTGGTACAGAATTTGATACAAATTTAAGATTTTTATTGGTATGAATTTTTTATTGATATAAAATTGAGCTTAATACTGTTACTCTCAGGCTGTTTAACTTTGAGAGAGCACATTTAATTGGATGGTTTTCAGATAGTATATAAGCTAGCCAGGACATAACCTATACATTTTAAGCCTTTCTTAAGCTGAACTTGATAACAAAATATTCCATTTAATTGACAAATTGTTGGACAGGGTGTTAGGTATATTTTATACTTTATAAATTGCAAAATGGTAATAGTTGTGCTCAGTTTATATTTGAGAGAAAAGTTTTTTAAAAGTTATACAGAATAGATAAATTGTGGTTGATATGCAGGGGAAGGCAGACACAAGATAAAGCAAGTTTGGTGATTGGGCAGTGAAACAGTAAGATAGGTACAGTGTTTTGGTAAGGAAGGAGAGAGAAGAACCCAGGAGGAAAGAAACCAAGATGGGGGAAGAAGAAAATGATTCATTTCTGTGTTGCTATGAATATCTTATATAAATATCTTATAATGGATGGCTTATTTATAGGGCAGTTTGTCTCCTCCAGGTAGGCAGTTCATACCAATATCAATTGGCTCTGAGCATATTGTGTGGACACTTTGTGTTGTGAGAATTTATTGATATAAATCTGATAAATTACAAGCCTCCAGAGTTTTGATTTTGTTGGGCTATTGGGAATTATGGCAATAATCACAGGGGGAGGACTTAGAATGTGAGCAGAGTTTAAGTCAGGGGGTGGCAATTGCCAGGAACAGAGAGAACAAGGTGGGAGCGTGCTGTGGTGCACTAGAACAGATATCCACTTTTAAAATATTTATCACTAAAAACAATAAACAACTCACTTTATTATTTTGGCTACAAATGTAGACAAGATTCATATTCATCATTTAATTGCCAAAATTTTGAGAAAATTTTAGTAAAACAGAAAAAGAATGTTATAAAGCCTCTGTATCTTTCTTCCAATCTCCCAATCTTAACAGTTCAGTTTTTGATCCTTAACTAAGTGCAATGTACCTTTCTTTAAATGATTTTAAATGATCTGCTTAGCTATTCAACAGGGTCTTTTGTCTATTGATCATAAGAGAAGTTTCAATAAACAAAACAATCTTAACAGTAATTCAGCTGCAGATACAGTGGCAAAAGAGAGAGACTACAAATTAGGGGGAGGCACAACTGCTTATTGGTATTAGCAAGCATTTGAATTTCATAACAGTACTGATTGCACAAAGCCTAAGCCTGTGCTCCTCAGAAAGACGGGTTATTTTAGGAGGCAGAAATAACTGTCTCTGGTATATACTTGTAGTCTACACTTAAGGGTAAATTAATATTACAAAACAAGTGTCCTATGAAAATATGTTAGCAAGGTAGGATGGTTACCATTAAAGTTCAACCTCAGAAAATGTACTCTTTCTGTACATTTTAGTTCCAAATCACTTGATTATTTTACATGTTTAAAATATTATCAAATAAAAAGAATCAATTACTTAGATCATGTAGGAATTATAATTGAGATGTTTTAACTCAACTGCACAGAGACAAATGTTTTTAAATCTGTTTAAACTGCTATGTATGCCAGAAAACAAACTCTAAAAACTGAAAAAAAGAGCAGGAAAATATGGAAGACAAATCTTTCCATTCTTTTAATCCCTTCAGCATATGCATGCATACAGTGTGGTAGTTACATAGACCAAAAAGTGACCATATGATGTCTTTCACATACAATAAGTAAAACACAACTAATTATGTACAACCTCTTCTACTGTTTGATGTGCTCCAGTGGAAAGGAGAGAATAGAATAAATGTGTATTAAACCGGGATTTGATTGTTAGCTTATACAATAGGTAAATGTCTTAGTTAGGGTTTCACTGCTGTGAACACACACCATGACCAAGGCAAGTTTTATAAAAGAATATTTAACTGAGCCTGCTGGCTTACAGGTTCAGAGGTTCAGTCCATTATAATCAAGGTGGAATCAGCATCCAGGCAGGCATGGTGCAGGAGGAGCTGAGAGTTCTACATCTTCATCTGAAGGCTGCTAGCAGAATACTGACTTCCAGGCATCTAAGATGAGGGTCTTCAAGCTGACACCCACAGCATAATGCCTTTTACAACAATGCCACACCTACTCCAACAGGTCCACACCTTCTAATAGCACTGTTCCCTGAGCTGAGCATATATACACCATCACAGTAAGGTAGTTCAACAATGTCTGACTTACCACTACAGAAGCTGACAGCCTGCTCACTTCTCTACCATCTCTACCATGAGGCTACATGTCTCAGAATTTCCAACCTTGCAATGAAGAACTATGAGGTTACTGGAGAGCCCCTTGTCTTCCATCTGCTCTGGGAGGCTGAAGAACCTGGTCTCTAATGTCTCTGAAGAAGGGCTGCAGTGGCAGCAGCAAGATACCATTAGAGTGGATAAACTGGCCAGTGCCTGTGAATGCAGATAGACAAAGAGCAGGATCTTCCCATCTGAAAACTTCTTTTGTCCTCTGGACCATGACATCCATATTTAGAGCACGTTGTTTTCCTACTCCAATTAAACTGATCAAGACAACTCGTCACAGGTGTGCCTGAAGGACCATCTGTCAGTTCTACATCCTGTCAATTGACCACCAGAATGGACCATCACCCAGTGTCATAGCCCCTCGAATTTAATCACAGCTTATGTTTTCATTTATTCATTTTTAAAGTAAATATATTCCCTTTGCAGCTTGAAACTTATTAAACACTAATATGACTAATTTGCCAGTCTAGTGGGGTTGTGTATTTCCTGTATGATAATCTGTGACTTCTGTTCCCAGGAAAATAAGGGAAATATTGGGCAGATACAGAATTATTTGTGCCTGTAGAAAATTCTTTGCAGTTATGGTACCTCGTTTTGGAAAGAGAGGATGATGGATAAATTAGAATCTTGACACAAGCAACTATTTCTCAAGATATCGATGATGATAGAATTGTAAGTTATAAGAATAGTTAATGCTGTTGAACCAAATCAAATATATAGGGATTTAAAATTCACATACCTTCTTAGATGCATTTAGGTGTCAGCTGAGGCAGTAACCCATTGTTCTAGAAAATTAAGAATAAAGAGAAAGGTGTGGGGACAGCTTTTGGTGTTGGGTAGTCAACAGTTAACAAGACAAAGTTTTCTTTATAAAAATGCTCACGGGTAATACGCGGAGGTGGAATGATAGAATTTCTAAATTACCATTTCACAATCTCTAATGGAATAATGGATCTGGGCAGTGATCAATAGTGAATGCTAACAGCGTTTGGTGAGAGCCTGATGGGGAATTTGTAAACGAGAACAAATCTGATGAATTTGATTTCTACTGCTGCCATAATAAATTACCACAAAGCGAGTGGCTTAAAACAACACAAATTTATTATCTCAGCAATAGGTGGGTCATTATCAGAGCACTGTGTGGCTTAGCTACTTCTTTGGTCTGGTTTTTTTCAGGTATCAACCCAGTTAGCAAGACTTTGTGTCTGGAGGCTCTGAAGATGAATCCCCAATGAAGCTTGCTTAAGCTCCTGGCAGGACTTAGCCCCAAGTCTACTTCATGGCTGAAGTCCACTAACTTACAGGCTTATAGCTGAGGGTGCACTGGGCTTCCTGATGCTGTGTTCATTGTTTTGGTATAGGTTGATGTCAAGGTGATGATACATGACTGAACAGTAGAGTGTGGGCTAGGGACAACGTTTCTGTAAAGGAGAGGAAGAAGGGGAGAATCAACGTGGAAGACAAAGATGACCCATCTCCATCAACATGGCTCTGAGTGACCACAGGTAGATATGTATACTTTATAAGGATGGATTTCTACAGGTCACTTTATCTTAGCCAAGTAGGCAGTTTATAACTTTGTCACGTGGTAGAGAAATAGACCAGGCTCAGATCCACACTGGTGTGGCTCCAATGGAGTGGGAACACCATGCAGAGTGAGGGCGCATGAGACCGGTAGCAACAGATTCTTTTTAATACTCACCACAACATTTTGGTGCAGCTTTTCTTAGTCTATATAGTGAGTAATGCTGTGTGATCTCTTCTTGGATTCAGCATAACCCAACTCCTCCTTCATCACTCTGTTTCCTCTTCTTCCTCTGTATTTAAGGACGGGATCAGTTGTTTAGCATTGTTTAGTCATATGCACAATCCCTTCACAGCAGTACCAAATTAGCAAAAAATACTGAGGCAACAATCTTGAGTGGGAATCTCTAGAAGTCTACCAAGTATAGCCGATAATAAAATTCCATTGTTACCATTTTGTTTAAAGTGGGGGAAACAGGCTGACACAGGAAAAGACACTGACAATGTCAACAGTTTCAGCTGGGGATAAATTTCTGACCTTTATTTGTTACTATAAATATATTAAATATAATTATATATTTATTTGTTTGTGTGCACTGCCTTCCTGAAGAAAGAATAAAGGTATATGTAACCATTCTAACATTATAGTATGATCCCCCTCCTTTATCCAAGAGACACAGATCATATTCCATTCAAACTTCTGTATTCTTTCTTATCCCTCCTTGGTACAGTGTTATACAGTGTTAGTGACAGGTTAAACACTAATCTAAACTTTGGGACCAGGAGAAGAGGACTCATCTCCTAGTATTTAATTAGTGATTAAAGGTCATTCTCACCTATTGTATGTGGCCCAATGACTGGTAATGCTCAATGTATAATGCTGTAGCTACAGCAAACTAAGAACATTGCTTGTGCCTGTGAATAAACTGTTGCACTGAAGAAGAAGCACACACTGAGGGAGAAGCACACACTGAGGGAGAAGCACACACTGAGGGAGAAGCACACACTGAGAGAGAAGCGCACACTAAGGGACAAGCACACATATGTCATGATCTGTTGCTTCTTGACTTGTTCACATTTGCCAAATAGGTCATCTTTTATTTTAGTCGTATTTATATTTATTTATTTATTTATTTATTTATTTATTTATTTAGTCATTCATTCATTCATTCATTTAGTGTGTGTGTGGTGCAATAATGTCTTATCATATAACTTTAGTTTGTCTGGATCCCCACTATGTAGAATGGAATTGCCTTAAATTTACAGCGCTCTGCCTACCTCTGACCCTCAACCGCTCCCATTAAAGCATGTGCCTATAATATAATTTTTTTCTATCACAAATAGAGGGTGATTAATATGTTAAAAAGTTAATTTTCTTAATAAATATTTATGTTCATGCTCATAGACCTGGCTGGGGAGCTTTGACTGTTTGTCAGAGAAGCACCCCACTCAAGTGGATAGCCATTAGCAGAGAGGTACACAATTAATCAGCCACATGAATTAAGGCTCAATTCTACTGGAGAGCTCCTACTACCACTACCACCAGAGCTCCAGGAATGCTGAAGAGGAGGCAGAGGAAATGTAGGAACCAGAAGCTGGGGAGAAGGGGTGTTCAAGGCTGTTGTCTAGATGTGCCACATCTATGACAGCATTTATTTCATAGCAGCTGTGGTGAAGTCCCGGCACAGGACCTATATGGAATCAGTGTAGACAAGATCCTAGAACAGACATGATGGATGATCCTTTGCCCCATCACTTGCTGCGGAGTTGCTGACATTGGATAGTTTCCTGGGAAGAAAGAATATTTCTGTTTGGAAGGTGTGGCCACTTGTGGGGCAAGTGGGCTGTGTTTGAAACCCTGATAATTGTTTGAGATGGTAGAAGCCCAAGGAATGATAAATGAGACAACAGGAAGCTTCCTAATGTTTTGAGATTCAGGAATCTTCACACTTCCCTAAGCAGGGCATGGCTCCTCAGGGTGGTGGCCATGCCCCTAAGTCATCAGGAAGATATGACTTAGACTCTAGTCAGATCAACCACACCCAAGTCCCTCCCCTGCAAGTAGACAAAAAATGCAGGTCACATAAGCTCTAGGCAGAAGCAGGACCACCCTCAAATATGTAGACAAGGTCTTCCCCAGCCCTCAGGCCAAGCCAATGGGAAGTACCTGTTGTCAGACTCCAAACCATTTCAAAACTGTATATATACAGGAGCTTGGTCAAAAGTAGAGACACCTGCAAAAATCATTCATACTCCTGAGATACTTTGTTCTAAAGTGCTGATGATACCACTGATTGGGAAGAGATGTTCTCTCCCTGCGCTTCTTGCATCCTGTGCCAAAGCCTCTCTCTGGCTTTGTTTAGCTTGGCCTGGTGCTATATACCATGGCTGCTGCATCCTGCTGAGACCATCATCAGAAGCAGCAAAGTATGTCTCCTGATCCCAGCAGGGAAGCTGTTTGCCTGAGCTCTAGAGTATCAGCTGAACCCTATCTCTATCTTTAGCCAGAGCTGTGTGGGATGTCTGGTACCAGGTCCCATAGCCACTGGTGGGCCTCCAGTGTTCTAATGAATCAATAGATTTGCCTTTGCACATGGGCAGTCCTAGCTTGACATAGTGGGTTATCATAGGAAGTAAAACATACAAAGTTGGGAGGGAATTGTACTTGGAAGGATATGGGAAGAGTTGAAGGGTATGAGATATATGAGATCTATCTATCATCTATCTATCTGTTTATCTATCATCTATATCGATAGAGATTCGATATAGATGTAGAGATAGAGATAGATATAGAATAGAAGTAGATATGATATATAATATATAAATATATATTATAACAACATGTAACTAAATATATATCAATATATAATATTTATATCTGTATATATATCTGTATATATATATATATATATATATATATATAGAGAGAGAGAGAGAGAGAGAGAGAGAGAGAGAGAGAGGGGGGGGGGGGAGGGAGAGAGAGATGATAGTTTGTATATGATTGGCCCAGGGAATGACACTGTTAGGATGTGTGTCCCTGTTGGAGTGGGTGTGTCACTGTGGGTGTGGGCTTTAATTGCCTTATCCTAGCTGACTGGAAGTCAGTATTCTGTTAGCAGCCTTCAGATGAAGATGTAGACCTCTCATTGTCTGTATTTTAACATCATGTGGTAGAAAAGCCCTAACCACTGTAATTTATCTCTTCCTCAAGTCTGAATATTTCTCATGCTTTTTTGTTGCTTATTTGTGATTTCTTACCATCTTTCCTTATAAACTGGAACCATTGCCACCAAATATTCTGCAGAGATTTAGTCATTGGGCTACTATAAACAAAGACAATGACACACAGTAAATTAAAAAAAAATAGCTGGTTTTCTGTATCAAGTTGCTTCACATCTCAGCAGACCCTATGGAAATAATCTGGTGTGTCAGTCCTGCTGTTATAGTTCACTGTCTGTCAAGTTTGTGTTCACAATTGACCAAGAAGAGCCTATGTTAGTAAATTGCACCTTTTCAAGCTTGGATCCGGTATGCCTTGTCAGAATTCCCTGAAAAAAGTAATTTAGCTGAGTATTAAATAATGTGGTCAGAATGAAATGCAAACAAAACAAAACAGCAACAACAAAGAAACAAAAAACAAAAAAAAAACTGATTTAAAAATATTCAAAATAAAAGTAATCTGCAGTCCTTTACTTTAAAAGTGGAGGAAGGATCAGATAGTTTTCAGAGTCCTATTAGAACCTTGGGTTGCCCTGTCCTTTATCTTTCTCTTTGCCCCAAGACAAAGGCAGAATTACTGCTCAGCTGTGCACCTGGATGTATTTCCATAGCAGCCAGCAATTTTATAGTAGGAGGGAAGGGGTGATCTGCTGAGCCCTGAGAAAGTACAGGAAAATATTCCCCCATTTTAGCTGGAAATAGGAACAGGCTAATGAAGCCAGGAGGAAAAGCAGAAGTCAGGTGCGAGCATTGCTGTTAGGAAGCAAATATCTGAGATTGACATATTAGCAGTGTAGTCCTGGAGGACAAGTTTTGACACTGATATTGTATCATCTGTTTATACAATGGGTACAACAAAAAAAGGTAGCTTGTTTCCATTCCCCATAGTATCTTTTTAGTTTTATTCTTACTCCTTTAGCTTGGTGATATGTACCAACACAAAAGGAACTCAACACTTCACATTCCACTAACTATTCATACATCTAAAGTATTTGGAATTTGCTTCTTTTGAGTATATATATCATACCATGACCTTGTACACTTTCTGTTATAATATCCCTACAATTAAGATAGGCTATACTTTATTTCCTCTGTGAAATTATCATAGAACAAGGGCTTCCAAGAAGTCAGGGAAGCCAGTCTTCTCAGGTTAGTTCTACAGGTGGAGGTACCGAAAGGGCCAGGCAGGTGAGAAGGCCTATGGGACCAGATTAGAAGGCTTGACATTGATTTTTGAGCAAGAAAAGATGCCATGTGTGCTGTTCCTGAAAATTTACTACATTGGATGGGAAGGATAAATTATATTCTGAGAATCAGAAAAGAAATATGTTCAATTCTCACATCAGCACTATTGAAATGCAAACTAAGAACGTCAGCTCTGTCCCTGTTTGCTGGACTGATTCTCCATGGGCATGGTTCTCTTTAGGAGTGAGAACTGAATTTTGAAGAAATACTTAGCACCAATTCTAATTTAAATGTACAAACCACCCATTTTAACCCATAAAAGTTACGTCTTTAGTGCATTTCGATGTTTTGAATTATCCACTAAGCAATTCAATTTTTGTTTTGAATGTTTGAGTAATTCTTATAATGAATCAAAGGAAAAAAATTAATTTGATTTTCACATGTTATTTGACAAATGAAGAAAATAGGGGGAAATTAACAGCAAGCAGACTGATTATCTCTGGTGTGAAGCTTGTGTGAAAACAGTGGTGTCTTTAAGAGTGCTAATATTCCTGTTTTATAGTATTTGATTGATCTAATTTAAGACTGCAGGCATTCTTTCTTTTCTTCCAGCATCCTTTGCTCTAGGAAAGATATATGATATTATACCCTTTCCCAGTGTGATTCCTTGTGGCATACTGTGAAATTCACTGTGAGATCCACCTTCTCGCCCTGCCCCCAGGCCCTGCCTTGTACTTTGTAATGCTTCTGTCCTTTACATTGTTTTAATGGTATATGGTCCAATCTCCTAATTTAGCTACCTTACCTCATCTCTAAGATATAAATGTCTTCATAAAATGTGAATGTTCATTTGCTAGGTGAAAACATTAATCACAGGAAAAAAAATCAGACTCATAATTATGGCATAAAAGTTGACTCCAATTTGACTAAAGCTGAGTTTTTACCCTCAGCCCCTTGTATTCTATTCCATCTCAATGTGCTTCAAAGCATCTAAGAGCTTGTGAGCTTTTTACTGTAGGTCTGCACACACATCTGTATCTCTATCTATCTCTATCTGTATCTCTGTATCATATCTATCTATCTATCTATCTGTCTATCTATCTATCCATATATTATCTATCAGTCTATCATCTACCTAAGTATCTATTATCTATGTTTATCTATCATCTATTTATATATCTGTCTATCCTCTGTCCATCTGTCTATCTATCTATCCATATATTATCTATCAGTCTATTATCTACCTAAATATCTATTATCTATGTTTATCTATCATCTATCTATATATCTGTCTATCCTCTCTGGCTCTGTCTGTCTGTCTGTCTATCTATCTATCTATCTATCTATCTATCTATCTATCTATCTATCTATTCCAAATTCAGCACAACTTATTCCATGTTGTGATAAATATTAAAAAATTGACGACTGGTTCCAATGTGTCATTGCTCCATGCTGCCCCTAGGTACTCTGACACAGGAGGTCTGACCCATGTTAGTTCGGCACCAGAGATCCATATAGAACTAACATTAATTCATCTCACCAGCTTCATGCTGCCCCAGGTACTCTCTGGTCTGCACACTCTGTGAGCAGTTCTGGCGTGGCATCTCATCACACTGCTCCCTGGTGTTAATTCAGATACCTTAGGGCCATATAGAACTAACACATATTTATCTCAGCAGTGGCCTATCCCAGCAGAGGGCTAGCTTTGAACTCTACACATACTCCAACCAGACTGACAAATTCAAAGCTGCAGACACTTGTAATTTTAACAATGGTTATAACTCAGAATTTCTCAGTAAATTTTATACTCAGCAAAACATCCACACTATAAACTCATCTAGACAAGACAAAGCATTATATACAAATTCATCCCTTATAAAATATTCATAACAACCTGTATCTATGTAGAAACACACAAAGGGGATCATCTGCATCCTTCACCACCTTCTCCTCTTTCATTCTGGCTTCTGGCCCTGGCTTCTCCCTCTCTTTCTCAAACTTTCTTCTTGCCTACCTTTCTTCTCATCCAATGATAGGCCTCATTTTTTTTCTTGTGCCTGTCCTTGCTCAAATAAAGACAGCAACTTACAACTCCATACTTATTCTGATGTAAATTCTTTCATATTATCGATGGTAATGATCTCCTACATTTTAATTTTATTAAACCATTTTATTAATAATTTTCTCATCAGAGAGGAAGGCAAAATAACCTTAACCTCATGCATGTGAAATGTATTACATTGTTTCCCTATTTTGTTTTGTAAACATGTCTTTAGATAGCTGTGAAGACATTTTAGAACTGGCATGTTTCAGATTCATGTAGAGACTGTTGTAATTACAATTAAAAATCTAAAAATATAAGGGATTAAAAAAATCTGTATGAACACTCTTTTGTAATAGATGCATATTTCATAGAGGCTGTTGCTCTGTCCATGAGGCTGTAGCTGCCTGGGTTCCTCCCTTATCTTCTTTTCTAGGCTGCTGTATCTAGTTTTGTTTATGCTGCTGTTTTGTTCCTAGACCTCTGTGGTATGTTAAGGATGGTGATGCTGCAAGAGTCGTTTGTGCTCAATCCCTTTGCTTATTATGAGATTCGGTTCTTACTGTATGTATAGATAATGAGTTTCTGTTTCTGTGAGGACCAACATTCACATTTCTATTGGGACTGTGTTGAATCTGTAGATTGGTTTTGATTGTGTACTCATATCAAAAATATTCAGTTCATTTAATTCATGAGCATAGGAGATATTTTCATCTTATAAAATCTTATTTAATTTCTTATTTCTGAGTGTTCTGAGATTTTGATGGTTTCTTTGGTTAAGCTCACCAGGCTTCCAGATAACAGCTTAGATATGCACCTTCTTCAGAGAACTCTGTTGCTCAAAGATAATGCCAACCATCGACAAGTGGGATTTCATGAAATTATTAAGTGTCAGCACAGTAGCAGAAAAAAATATTTGAGTGAAGAAATAGCCTACAGAATGGGATTAAAACATTTTTAGTTGTATTTCACAGAGGACTGGTATCTAGACAGTGCAAATTACTGAAAAAAAAAGCAACTAAATAAGGGTATGGTAAACAATCCAATTAATGAAAACTCTGCAGGAATTGACATAGAGCCCTTAAAGAAAGTACCAATGGCCAGTAGGCACAGAGAAATGGTCTAATTACTATGTATTCTAATCATCTTAGTATTTCTGTAATTAAAAATAATCCTCACAGAAACAACTAAAGGGAGGAAATATATATGCTGCGTCCCATTTCAGGCTTTGGTTTTTTATGGTTTGGAAAGGTAATTAGAGCTTGAAACTGCTCACATTGGACCAATAGTGAAGAAACAGAGAACAGCTAGTGCAGCCTGCTGCCCAGCTGCCCCTTCCACCCATATCATGTGGAAGTTATTTTAGGGAACAGTACTGCTCTCAGAGATTGTGCATCCAACTCATGTGATTAAAATAATTTCTACATAACTGGAGGCCATCTTCCATGTGATTCTAGATTCTGCTGGTTTGATAACACCAACCACCATACTAGCCCCCAAGGAAAGACAAAAGATTACATTATGATTGTTTTCTTGCATATGTCATAATGACAGTCATCAGAAACAAAGAAACAAATATGAGAGAGGAGGGATATATAATGAATAAATTATGTAGGAGAAATAAATGAATATCTGTACACAACTCATGGGAAGGGAAACTAGAAGAGCCACTACAGAAACAAACACTGGTTCCTCAAAAACCTGAAAATACAACTAACCACTGTAGGATTGAACTATAGCATTTTTGGATATTTGTTCAGGATCCAACTCAACATAAATAGAAACACTTGCACATCAAATGTTTGATGGAGTACTATTAACAACAGCTAAGACATGAAACCAATTTTGATGTCCAAACACATAGGGGTAGATGAAGAAAATATGGCTTGACATATATAGATTGTTATTCAACCATAGGTAACTTGCATTGTTATCTGCCCAAAAGTAGACAATACTGGACGTAGACATATTAAGTGAACTTTTACTCCTAGAAACAAAATGCTGTTGTTTTCTAATTTGTGGATCATATTTTATATAAATAGATAAAATCATGTATGTTCAGATGTCATAGTAAAACCATCTAATAAAACATTAAAGTTTAGGAGGTAAGAGGTGAGAAATAGGAGAGTTATAGATGTAGTGTTTGTTTCTGTAAAGCTGGTCAATGCCCATCAATAAGGAGATCCTATGTCTTTGAGAGAACTTACTGTGTTCTTTTGCTAAACTACCTGGTCATGCTGTCATGTAAGGTAAATCTTACGCATTTTTTCAATATTAATGTATCTCTCATCATTGTCTGTATGCGTGCATCTGAGTGTGGTCATGTGCACGTTAGTGCAGGTGCCTGTGGGGGACGTGGGTATTACATTTCCCCGGAGCCAGAGTTACGGGCAGCTGTGGGCTGCTTGATGTTGGTGATGGGAATTAGACTGTGGTTCTCTGTAAGAGAAGTATGTGTCCTTACCCACTGATCAATCTCTCTAGCATAACATTTATGGGTACATGCCCATGGATTTATATTGCTGTCAGCTTTGGTCAGAGAAGCTGTTTTTGCACTGAGCAGTGGTTAATAAAAGAATCATAAGTGGTCAAAATACTAAAGCAGAGTGAGTTCCCTGTTGTGTGAGTCCTTTATATCAACACAACCCATCCCCTGCCCAGGGAACATCATGGAAGATGGCTCCACAAGACTAGTAGGAAAAGGAGATCTGTAAAACACTTTCCTCCTGAAATAGGGCCATAGAACCCACTCATGCAGAGCAGCTGTCTGCCTGCCCAAAACCTGCACAGGACCAATCCAGGCCAGCATGGATGAGAAGAGGCTTCCAGCACCACACTTCTGGCAGGGGAGATGCAAGCGATGGGTGGATAACGAGGAACACAGGACCCTCTTCTTTGGTAATGTGGCCATTGAGAAATTTCCTACACCCCAATGGATGGCCCACACGGATGGATATATGGTCAGTACTATTTGAATTTATGGGGTAATTAATGATGATGATAATGACACTGATGATGAGGACAATGACAACAGAGCAGGGACATAAAGCCAGAGTAAGACTAGTGTCCTAGGGAAAGATGGATCAAGGATGAATATGACCAAAATTCATTATATATGCATAAATTCTCTCTAAATATATATATTTATATATTGTGCATATATGTCCCTTTGTCTCTCTCTAAACACACACACACACACACACACACACACATATATAATTTTGTGATTCCTAATGGAAAACAGAAGCAAGAGGGAGTTGGAGGGAGTTGATCTTGATATTTAACCACATGTAAAAATGGAAAAAAAAATCATAGCTTCACAACTACACTGACGTGAAAGGAGAGAAGATACACATTGTCAAGCTTTAGCAATTGACTTTTTTAACTAGAAAAAAAAAAGGTAAGTACCCTCAATTACTATAAAGACAAGTATCTGCTCCTGAGGTTCATATACAGTTCTGTGTGCTTGCTCTTTCTATGAGTTGAGTGTACAAAGATGGGTGTACAAACCCAGGTGTCAAAGCCAACAGAGCCAGTTGAAGTTGAGCAAAACCACCATGGGCAAAAGGGAGCTGGCTTCTGAAACGGCTAAGTGTTGCTGCTCAAATGCTCACGTGACTATCGAGGCAAGGAAATCACTTGTTCCCCTCATGATCGCAAATGAAAGCAGTGAGGAAAAATTAGTGCGTTTGATCATCTGCGTATCTTCTGTTAACTACACAAGCTTGACTATGCTCTTCACCGTCTTCAATCATCTTTCTACAACGTCCCTCAACATTCTTGACTCTGAGAAAACCTGGGGCAGAAAGGTATTCACATCGGTCCAAACTTCCGTTGTCATTTCTTTTCACTATCAGTTTGCTATAGTGGTGACAGAGATATTCAGCCGAATATAGAAATTCAAATGATTTTACCCAATAGAAAGGCAGAGGCGGTTCAGTGCATCAGATGAAAAATAATATATAAATGAGAGCCCATGGGGGGGAGGCTGCATCCTCACGACTTCATCCAATTCTAACCACGTTAATTAGCTCAGCTCCAAACACTACTCAGTGTCAGTTTGGGGAATTAGGTTTTTCATGATTTTTGGAGACATATCCTGAACCAAACAAAATACAGCTTTGTGAAGTTGTGAATTCTTTTAATGAGGCAAAGCAAATTTGCCTTCAGTGTACAAAAATGTGTGTGGTAGGACTTATGTTATTGGATTACATTTGAAACTCAGTGATACAATCACTAGACACAGGTAACACAAGTGAGGATAAAGAATCTCCGGGCTTCAGAGAGATTTCAGTCCCTCACCAGGAGAAAGCCATAGCAGAGGGGCCTAGTCTGTGTACAGCGAGCCAGGTAGGGACAGAAAACAGGCTGGTCCGTGACCTTCAGAGTTCCACACCGACGGCCGACTTTCTAAGTAGGTCTAATCTCCCAAAGGTTTCTCGGCCTCTCCGTGTCGCTTCACACTCTGGCTAATAAGCCAAGGTAGTTTGAACCTCCCGAGAATATTGCAGATTCAAAGCAGAAAATGTCTTGTGGCGGTTAATCTGTTTTGTCAACTCGGTGGGATTTGAAATCATGTAAGGGACGCACTGCCGGGTTTATTTGCGAGCACATGTCCAGAGTGGTTTAATTGGAGGTGAAGACCCATCCTAGAGTTGGGTCCTAGGTTGAATACAAAATAAAACACTTAAAAAAATCGAGCTGAGCACCACTTCCTGTCTCTTTCTGTTTCCTATTGGTAGATGCGAGGTGATCAATCAGCTTGAAGATGTGAGGTGACCAATCAGCTCATGCCTCTCCCCCCACCCTGCAACCCCCTGTGCCCTCCCACTGCCCGCCTGCCTTTCCTGAGGTGACCAATCAGCTTCTGCCACCGTGCCTTTCTCAGCATGATAGAGGATCTCTCCTCAAACTGTGAGTTCAAATTAACCCTCTCTTCCTTACTTTTATCCTTGCAGCAAAACGTTAGTTAACAAAGAAAAACAATGTGCCAAGATGTGTGGCTATTCCTTTAAAATGTGACCGAGTCTTGTAAAAGTCTTTGAAACTTGATGTGAGCGCGTTTGGATCTGCAAACTGGGAGCCGAACTGGATGGGCTAATTTGTGAATACCTGAATTGCAGAGAACTGTGGATGATAGAATCCCGTATGGTGATGTTTCAGACGGGGACATGGGGTGTCTTATGAAACACTGAAGAAGCCTCTCTGATTGCTTTACTTCTGTGCCCTGAAAGTTTTCCGATTCCCCACTTTTTTAAAAAAAATTAAACAACTTTATTTTAAAAACAGAGATAAATGTACAGATTTTTAAAAGCATTTTTGCATAAAACTATATGAATATATATTTCATCAGTTCTTGATTTTTTAAAAGGTTTGATAGTATGCATTGAAAACTTACTAGTTATAATGAGCATAAAGTACATATAAAACAAAATGTAACATAGAAATAGTGTTTTCTTGGTGTGTTAAGATTAAACATAATGATTTTTAAATACCAAGGATTACCACAAGGCTGCATTCTTAGCTTCTGAATTATTAATGATTTAAGGTCTAGGTGTACCACACTCTGAGAGGGTGCTATACACTTTTTTTTTTCTAAAAAGGACCGAGGCTTCCACATTTTGCCCTTCCTTCTTTCTGAGCTTCATATGGTCTGAGAGTTGTTTTTTGGATATTTGGAGTTTTGTGGGGCTAGTACCCAATTATCAGTGACTGCATATCATGTCTGTTCTTTTGTGACTGGGTCACCTCACTCAGGATAATAGTTTCTAGTTCCATCCATTTGCCTAGGGATTTTGTAAACTCATTGTTTCTAATAGCTGAGTAGTACTCCATTGTGTAAATGTACCACAATTGCTGTATCTATTCTGAGGCTTAACTCTAATGTGATGAACTATGCTGTTCCGTGGGAAATTGTTATGGCACAATTGCATACCGGCCGTGACATAGACAGATATATGTGAATGTGTATTTTCACTGTAAATGAACTCTGAGGAAGTTTAAGATTTCAGCTCTGTCTAGTAACGAGATGTAAAACCTACCTTGAGCTTTGTCCTGGGACCATAGCAAAGATACCTCAAAGAAAATGATCCACTTATTAAAGACCCCAACTCATGAAAATGAAAATGAAAATTCACTCTAAAGGTGAGTGTAACTGAAAATGTCTGTGAATTGAGTTCCATGCTCAAAGCCAACCCCTAGAAAAGTTCTTTCTCAGATTAGCTACCTAAGCACATAGACAACTATGAGAAGCTAACAGCAGTATCACTTGCATGGTGCTGGGTTTGCAGGCATTTCAGAGTACTGGAGACTCTCAACAAGTTCTGGAACATACTGAAGGTGGCAAATGTGCCCTGTTTGTTACCCCAAAATAACTGGGGTGGAAGAGATACAGTTGCATGCCATTATGTGGGGCTGTGAACATATAGTCCAAATTGCAACAGATCCCCAGGTGTTTAAATGCTAGGATGATGAGGACATTGAATCAGGAAGATTCAGGCATGGCTTGCATTAGGTTTAGTTCTCCTTGATGTGCCTCATTTCTGTTATTCTGGAAATGGAACAATTATTCTTTTATTATTCTTTATTCTCGAGAATTTAAGTTTTTAAAATTTTTATTGGATAATTTATATATTTACAGTTCAAATGTTATCCTCCTTTTCCCCTATCCCATCCCCCTCCCCTCCCCTTGCTTCCATGGAGATGTTCCCACTGCCAACCCCCCACTCCCACCTCATCACCCTGGCATACATGTGTGTAATAAAATGTAGACCTATTTATGTCCCACTTTTCATTTCTAACTTTCCCCTTATATTCTACAAAAAAGCGTTATATCCCTCTTGCAGTTTGGATAACTCACAAACTCGAATTTGTGCTGGCTGTATGTACCTCAATTTAGGTCACCCACTGTTGCATGGGAAATCCACAGGCAAACATATTCTCCATGAAAGGATAATTATTTCTTCCCCAGCAGAGTCACATTTAGAAGCTCTCCAGCAAGGCCTAGGACCCAGAGCGCAGCTCTTTCTCTATGCCAGAAGTTTGAATGATTTGATTTTGTCCAAGTGTTGTGTCATTTCATAGACCTTCTCACAGTCTCTGTCCCATACATACATCATTTCCTTATCCTCCTCTGTAATGTTCTCTGAACCTCAGTGGGGCTCAGAAGAACGATATTGATAAACATGTTTCATTTAGGGCTGAGCTTTTCTGGCGCTTGTAAATGCTATACAGACATTCAATGCCGGGCGCTGCATATTACAATCAAAACCTGCCTGGCAAAAGATGAACCTATTGTTACAGTAGTGATGAGAGTATTATGGGTAACTGATTTCTGGTTGGAATATGAGGTCAGCCTCACAGAAGATAATTTCATGTCTGGTACTGTTATCCTAGCCAACATTTTACGACAATGGGGACCATAGATCTTAGGCTAGAAATTGTAATTGTTACTTTGTTCAGTGTTCATATTATCAAATTGAGTTCTAGGTATTTATATTTATACTCATAAACCTGGGATATTTTCAGGTCAAAACAACCCCCTTTCCCTGGACAGCAACCAATAGAGATGCTTAACTGGCCAAAGAGCAGAGAAGAAAAGGATGTTTATTCTGTGCCACTATAAATCAAAAGTCTCTATTTTGAACAAGTGTTCATAATTAAAAAATTTATTCAAATCCCAGTATAGATTCCACACATTTCTGAACAGTGCTGGTACTGGTAAGATTTTTATGGACTTTTAGAGACCAATAACTTTTGCATGTGAAATGAACATATGAACTTAAGGGCGAAGAATGGTCTGCATTGACTTAAAATAGTATGTTTGGGTATCAAGTTGAAATCAAATGGGTTTGTGATGACTGATCATTTGCTAATTTTTGTTGCTGACCTAACAGGACTCAGAGTCACCTAAGACGTGACTTTGGGCATTTCTGACCCACTTTGAATGGGAGTGGCTTCGTCACATGAGCTGAGGGTCCAGCACTGGGGAAATAAAACAGGAAACAAGCCTCAGTTCCGTGGATGGACCGGCTTAGAATAGGTTATCTCATTTCTTGAATGCTCGGTTTTATGAGTTTGTTATTCTGGTTATGTATGATTTTCAGGGATAGCCAGCAAAGGTCTCCTCCCATGTTCTGGCTCTGTTCCCATAGCTGGACAGAAGCACTTTACTTTCACAAGACCCCATTGTCATTTGTTCCCGTGATAGAGTCCTACTGAGAAGTCCTCCTATGTACACGTGTATGGAAACGTTTTTAATCCTATCCATCTCCAAATTTGTGGTCTTGTGTCTAGGGTTGTAATCCATCCAGTGTACTGTTGTTCAGAGTGAGAGACAAATGCCTGTCAGCTGTCTACATGTTGATTTCTCTGCACTATTTGTTAAGGGTGTTACCTTTTCTCCCATGTATGTCATGGGAGGGACCAGGGCAAAGGCATCCAATACTTATCACACCATTCAGAACTCCGTCAAGGGCCGTATATATTTAATTGTTGGTTTTGAAAGTTTATATAGGATCGGAGCAAGACCAGCAGTTTGGATGCTGGTGAGGTTGTCAAGACCATGGTGGGACTCACCTGAGTTGGTGCTAGAACTGGCCCAAGAAAGTTTAAAAAACTTCGATGAATGGTGGGATAGGGAATTGCTGCAGTCTGGGGATTGTCACTTTGACTCCTACTGTTATTACAGTTGGAGCTGCTCTTCAAAAAGAAGAGCAGGCTGCTGAATGTGGTAAAGACTGGCATATTTATTCCTATCAACTGTGGACCCAACAAATGCAGACTGATAGGGCAATGGTTGATGAAACCTCTGAATTCAGACAAGATGTACTACTCATTGGTAAACAATTAGAATTATTGAGAGAACAAATAAAATTGATATGTGACTGGAATTATGCCTTGAAGATTCGTATCATAGGGAAAAGTTAAAATGCATTTGTCTGGTCCTCCTAATTCTTCGGAAATGATTTGTGATTTGTAGCAAGAAATAGAAACATTTTCAAAGAAGCTCACTAATGTAACAGGGTTGGATGACATAGGACATTGTGAAAATGTTGTAATTTCATTTCATCCCATGGCTCATATTGATAAGTTTCTTGCTCTTGAGATCTTGATAATTCTCTTTGGGGTGATAACTTTGATTGGCTTTGAAATTTATGCTGATTTATTTCCAAAAAAAAAAAAAAAAAAAAAAAAAAAAACTGTTGACAACTAAATAGACAGCAGACCATATTTACTGTACAACTCCAGAATTCAACAATAGTTCTTAGCCTATCAGATCTGCTTAAAACAAAAGGGGGAAGCTGTAGAAAAATGTATAATAAAGACTTTGTGCCTGCCTTTGAGTGAAATGTTTCAGCAAAGACTTTGCTATGTTTGGGTCAATCAGTAGAGACTGAGAAATTGCTATGAGACTATTTGATCCTTGAAGAGATTCTCTCTGGGTGGTCTGTATTTGGTGCCACATCAGAGCTTGAAGTTGCATTGGCTTTGCTCCTAAAACACTGCTGGGAAACCTGGAGTTCTTACATTTGATTATGACTAGCCATGGGCAAATGAGACTGAGATATGAGTGGCTCGTCTGTTCTCATGAACAGCAAAGGGCAAAACCTCTCCAAGCCCCGGTTAAACCAGTTAAACCAGTGTAACGTTTGAACAGTGTAACTGGAGTGAACTAGCTAGGTGTCAATATCCCTCTGCTCCTATGGAGAATGAAGACTTGGCATCTTGGTGAGCTTCTTGCTCTACTGTAGCACCTGCAACCAACATCAATCAATAGATACACATTGGAGGAGGGAAAATAAAGACACGGACATGTGTGATATATAAACATAGGAGCAAAATGTGCTGGGCTAGAAGTTCTGTAAGGATGAGGTAGGGAAGCAAAATTGAAAATGGTGGAAGGTTATAGCTTCAAAATATACAGGATACACACATAAAAGTGTCAAAGAACAAATCAAGTAAGGGAAAAAATCTCACTGTATTATTCTATTTTTATGTATTTGAAAAATTTCACAAGATTATAGTATTTTCATTAGGTGAAAAAGCTGTAACATAGTAAATAATGTGCAGAAAGTTAAAAAGCAACTGAAATTTAGGAGTAAAAAGACTGCAACTTTAAGAGAAAATTATTACTGCCCAATAACATTGATATTGCCTATAAACAAATAAAACACAAACCAAGACAAAACCAAACAAAACAAAAACAGCCAAATAATACTACAAGCCATTTCACAGAGAATATTGTAATACCTGGCTGAAATGGCTATGGAAATAATTTCAAAATCAAGATGAAGTGCAGTTTGATTGACCCACTGAGGTTGTTTTTTTAACTGAATGAATGTTGTGCACATGGGCAATGAACACCTTGTCTGTTTACTATGAGTTTTCTTTGTTGTGTAGGTTGTCCATAGACATCATTGCTAGTTTTAAAGTTCTAGTCTCATACATGACGATTACTGCCTCTTAGTCTCTGTCTGGTAGTTATAAACACTGACAATGCAGAGGAAATGGATATTCACATTCAGCCACAAAGTGCATCGTATATTTTGAAGCATAGCATGTAAGTGGAGTAACTTAATTGTAGTTTCAATAATCTAATTTACAAAAAAATCAATTTGGAGATGCTTCCTGTGTTCATCTTCTAAGAGGAAAGTTCTCAGAACTAGTTAAGATAGAGTTAGAAGCTCAGCATAGAAAGTCTTCCTGATGAGTAAGAGGCTCTTGTCTGAGGGCATGTTCTAGAATTCCATTTTAACTTTCAAAAATTCAATGCAATGCCTTTGGACGTATCTGCATATATTTAACTTTGGGTATATAAGCAGTTATTCTGTGTTTATTATGTATACATGGTAATGCATGTATCAGTACATATCTGTATATTGCACACATGTAGATATAAGTTGCATAGATTATTGGAAAAAAAAGGGATACCATGAGAGCCTGTCAGAATAATTACAACCAGCATGGACAATATGGAGGTAGTATTGAGGGTTTCTTTCACTAGATGTGTGTTATTTGAAGTACTCACCAAAACTGCTCAACTGTCACTCATTAAATGGAAAAAGAATTCCTATGGGGCTAGGTAAACTTGAAAATGTCCTAACCTTTTAGAATTTCTGCACCAATCCAGTTTTAAAGCCATTCATATACTTTGAAAATTGCCAATTTGGACTAGATGTAAGAGATTATTATATTTCTACAGCTCGTGAAAAGAAACTCCTTGAGGGAGTATAACATTCTCTATAGGAACGAATAAGTGTGTCTAGCATTCTAGTTAAGCACTATCCGTACAAGCAAGCCCACAGATACACAGAAGACAGAATCTTTGTTCAGAAGCTGAATTATGGGACAATGAATAGTGGCTTAGGTTACATAAGTGAATGACCTAGTACTGGGGTTTAACTACCTGGTTGTATATTTTTGTTTGATAAGAGTTTGTGGTTCCAATTAAGTGGCCAGCATCCAAATCAAAAATAAAACCCAAAATTAAATGACACCATTGTTGGCTTAATTTTAATGATGGTATCATGACTACATATGTCTGAAGTCATTATATTATATATATCTAGTATATACATTTACATATATCCATTATATCAAAATATAGCTATCTAAGTTACATTTCAGGATAAAATATGATTTTATTTATCTTTGTTATTTCCAGCCTTTACTTTAAGTGGAAAATATAGCCACACTATTATTAGGACACGTCCAGCTAAATAATTGTGTTTTAGCAAATTTTTTATTGGGTTCCTAGACTACCTTCAGTGTGGTACAGAGGTATGTCTGGAGGAGTCTCCAATTCAAATGATGATTTGTTCTCAATCCTTCTTGCTATACATGTATCTACAAGTGGAGTAGTTAGTTCTTTTGATAACAATTCTGTTCACTAGAGTAACAGTCCTATTTAGACTTCATATATGTTTTAAAATCCTATGCAAAGAATGATGAAAGATGTCTTTGGCTCCAGTTCTGTTTCATTGCCAATCTCGGGGCATTGGAATAACATGTATATGTCTCTGAAAATGAGAACATGAGCTATCCCAATCATCAAAATGACGTGCCTTGTCCTCTGTATTAGCCAGAGTTTCCTTGAGGCACAGAACTGATAGAATTAATCTACAGGTAAGGGGGTTTATTTGAGTGGCTTGCACGCTGGGGGTAGCTTGTTCAACAATGACTTTCTCTTGATAGAAAGTTCAAGAATCCAGTAGTTGTTCAGTCTGAGGCTGGAGGCCTCTACCGGTATTCAGTGAGCACTCTTATGCCATAGATGTCGGCTCCAATGCCACAGAAGGAGTGAACTTGCTGTAGAGAGTGAGGGCAACCATGCAAGGTGCAAAGCCTTTCTTCCCCTGTGTTCTTTAGATAGGCTGACTTCAGAAAGAGTGTCTCTGATTTAGTGTCCATATTCTGACCTCAAATTATCCAGTCAAGACAAATTCCTCCCAGGGTACCCAGCTTGGGTATTAGTTAATTCCAGATGTAGTCAAATTGATGACTAAGAAGAGCCATCATACAGGACTTATGGGAGTGTGTGTATGTGTGTATGTGTGTGTGTGTGTGTGTGTGTGTGTGTGTGTGTGTGTGGTGCCATTTGGAAGTGTAGTTGAACACCAAATATGCAAGATTGATTTTAATAATTCAATAGTTACTCACTTTTTACTTCAAGGCATTCTTTTACTTATATTTTCTGCTACTCTCTCCTCCTCTCCTAAACACTGAATAAAAAAAAATCCTAAGTATGTCAAGCCAATTGAAGCATTTCTACCCATGTTACAGACTAACAACCTATAACAAATTTTATATGCTCTTTGTTTTAAAGTTGGGTTACCATAGCTATTTCATGGCTGTTACCATTAGATAAATGTTATTTAGATTGTTTCATAGATGTCACGTTCCCTCAGATGTCAGCATGGCCTATTGTTTAGGTATTTAAGGTTTTATATAATAATATACATTAATAGGATTATGTTTATGGATTGTTTCTCAACTATGTGTTTCTCCACATTAGGTGGTATAATTTTGTCTATGTTTTATGAACTTAAAAATTTATTTAATAATGTATTCAGAATAAAATCAGAAACTTCTAAATAAAAACTCAGAAAAATGTAAATGCTATTTCTTATGACATTACCTTTCCAAAACAATGTATATGCATGATCAAAACTTTATGTTCTAATAATTTTCATAAATATGCTATTTTATAAAATTATTCCACTTATTCATATCATGTTTCTAAATTCCTATTTCAAATCCCCAATTTTATTTTATCATTCCATTTTTCCCATTTACTGGTTAATATTATTTATTCTCAGGCCTAGAGAAAGTGAAAAATTTGTAAATGCACATTTACTTATTTTCTAAATGTGGTTTATTATACGTTAAAATGCAGCCAGGAGAAATTTTCCACCTAGAATATTTTGATTGTTGAATGAATAGTCTCCATCCCTCTCCTTTCATTCTGAACTTGTCATTCCCAATTTCTCTGTGAAACTGTAAAGGAAGTATCAAATATAACCCAAATGACAGCACACTGCTTTTCTATTTTCTCTATGACCAGTGCAGTTGTGTGAGGAGGAATTTAATGTGCTAGTTCCCAGAGACAACAGTGAATCCTTGTGTAAATGTCAGGACTTGATGCATGGGAACCCAGTGTCTTCTTCACTGGTCTTCTCATTAACATCAAATGCACATAGTGGCAAAGTAACATTTCAGCCCAAATTAGAAGCACTGAATTACCAGGTTTCCCTTTAAAATTGAGTGGCAGTAAGTTATGTTCAATGAGATAATTCCACCAACAAATATGCACCAGCCAGAGGCTGGATTTCTAGACACAATTTTTATGGGAAGACTTATCACAGGCATCCTGCTGCGTTTTTAGGTGGTTGGTTTTCCAAACCAGTGGAGGGGCTGATGGTGGGCAAACAGATGCACACTGTGAACTCAGCCTAACTGCTGAGAAAGGATTTGAAGGAATGGCTTGAATTCACATTGATCTTTACCCTACGTAGAATTCCACATTTTCCATATTTTCATCTCATTTCATTAGACAGTGGCTCACAAATCTTCAGTGCTGTCTTAGGAATGACAGTAGCATCAACAGTGATATTCAAGCCATTTATTCTGGTCCACGCACTATCACACATTAAAATTTACCTAGGTACATTTAGAGAAGCCATATATTATATAGAGAAAACCTACACAGGCAAAGTTTTTACTGGAAAGTATTTCTTGCTAGGAATGTTCTTCATCTTACCACAATTTGTTAAGTTAAAAGCTAATGACTAATAATAATTTGTTACTTAATAATGATAATTTGTTCCTTAGGGTTGAGCCACACACTTCTAGTTGTGGGACTTGATCTCTCTCACTTTCTCTCTCTCTCTCTCTCTCTCTCTCTCTCTCTCTCTCTCTCTCTCTCTCTCTCTCTCTCCTCCCCCCCGTGCTATTTTACTTCTTTCCTAGTTGTTTTTAAAATTTATTTATTTAAAATATTTAAATAATTTAAATTTAAATTAAATTCATAATATAATTTTTCTCACTCTATATATTCTGATTATGATTTTTCCTTCCTCTACTCCTCATGGTTTCTCTTCACCTTCCTTCACATCCAGATCAAAGCATTTCTCTCATTAGCAAACAGGTCTTTTAAGTACATAATATAATAAATATAATATAATATAATATAATATAATATAATATAATATAATATAATATAAAACATTAGTATAGGATAAACCAAAGCAAATGAACAAACAATAACAAAATCCAGAAGAAAAAGAGCCCACGAAATTTACAACTAACATGATTATTATTAGACAAGGTCCTCTATAGTAGCAGATCTTGTGGAATGAATCCCGAAGAAGCAGTCTCTCCTTCTAGTGAAGGAATGGACCTGACAGCAGAGAGAGTAAACAGCTGAAGAACAAACGCTTCCTTCTTTCATGTGCTTACATAGGCTTTCAGAGAAGGCATGGCGCAGATAAGAGGTTGGTCTATTCAGCTCAGAAGATGGAGTCTAAGGGTGTGACATCCTATCTCAAAGATCCAGACTAGAAGTTGATCTTCCAGCTTCCAACTAAGTGACACCCCCTCACGGGTGTCCCCCACTTTCCATGTGCTGTCAGGTTGACCATCAATAAAAGCCATCACAGAGACAGACATGCTAGCATTCTTTCTCTCCTCCATCATTAATGTCCACATGAGTGCATGATCTTCACATTGCACATTTAATGGGAAAGCCCAATGAGTGACAATCAAATGGTAAGGAAGGGTGAGAAAAAAAAGTGGGAAGGCCCCCAGTGCCTCAACTACATGTCTTAGCACCTAGTAACCTACTTACAAGGTGCTTGCCAATTTACTATCACGCAAAATACTGTATATCACACATTTTGTTAATTGGACCTAAAAGGATAGCCCTGTGATAGACCTGGCGATCACGAGATCTATTGAATAGTGCCATGTTTTGTTAAAAGAAACATGAACCTTGACATCCTTCAGTATGCCCATAGAATAACCTGTGGTCACGATTCTGCACATAGATTCCTATCTACACAGAGGAAGGGAGGAAACTGGGTGGGAGAAGGGATAGGGAGGAGGAGGCAGGATCAGCTCTGGGGAGAGCCAGGAGAGAGGGCCAGAGGGCAAGGAGAATGAGTGGAAATGTGCAGCTGCAGGCTGGGGTGGGAGTTGGGTTTGGTGGGGGATGGGGTATATCTAGGAACTCTCCAGAAACTTGGGATAGGAGAGGCTTCCAGGAGTCAATGAAGGTGACCTTAGCTGAGATGCCTAGCAGAGGGAAACACCCCCACTCCCAAGGTAGTGATATGGACACCAACCTACTCATAAAACTTTCAGCCCAAGATTTGTCCTGTCTAAACGCAATGCAGGGACAAAGAAGGTGCAGAGACTGAAGGAATGGGCAGCCAACAACTGACCCAACTTGAGACCCATCCCATTGGGAAGCACCCATGTCTGACACTATTATTGATACTGTATTGTGCTTATAGACAGGAGCCTATCAAGGCTCTTCTCTGAGATGCTCCACCCAGAAACTGACTGAAACAGTTGCAGAGAACCACAGGCAAACATTGAACTAGGTCAGGGACTTTTATAGAATACTTTGGAAGAATATTGAAGACCCTGACGGAGATAGGAACTCCACAAGAAGATGAACAGAATTAACTAACCTGAACCATTGGGAGTTCTCAAAGACTGAACCAACAACCAAAGAGCATACTTGGGCTCGGCCAAGACCCCAGGGACATAGGGTGACTTGTCTGGCAGAAGTCCTACAGGATGTGCCTAACCCTGAAGAGTCTCCATGTGCCAGGGTGGACCACACCCTCTCAAAGGAGAAAGGGAGTGGGCATGGGGGTAGGGGTTATGGGAGAATAACCCTGGATGTCCTGGGATGGGGGACAGCATTTGGGATGTACATCATTAAATGAATTAATTTATAAAAAAAAAATCTTTTCCTTGTGTCAGAAAAATACATTTCTTTGAAGAAAACAATAGTTTTTGTGGGTTTATTTCCAGTTTGTTGTGGTACACGCAGTATTTTATGCGTGGTGATTTCTGTCTATGTAGGTTCATTCGGTATAATTTTATGCCAGTCACCAACTGTATAGAAAATCACTTTTCTAATTAAACTTTATTTTATTTTTCTAGTGGATATTGTGTCTTGTCTTCAAGGATTGACATTTGTCTTGATTGTAATGACATCTTTGAGCTAGTGCTTTGAGGACTGAAATCTGATTTTGCAGCTAATTATCCTTGGCTCTTTGGTTACTTTATTTAATTAGAACTTTGTGAGTGAATGGCTTAAATTATACCTTGAGTTTTTAATTTCAACAACTATATTCTCTACTTTCTGCTGGCATTGTGACAGACTAGGCTGTCCCCCAAAAGAAAAATACAGTGTTTCAACAACCTACATATAGTTTCTCACAGATTTTTAAAGCCTGAACACAATGTTTTTTTCGTTTGTTTGTTTTTAGTTTGTTTTACTTTTTTTTGAGACAGAGTTTCTCTTTATACCAGCCCTGGCTGTCCTTGTACTTACTCTGTAGACTAGGCTAGACTCAAAACTGCAGAGATCTACCTGCTTCTGCCTCTATAGTTCTGGGTTTGAAAGCATGTGCAGTTAAGCCTGGCTAGAGTATTGTTTTATTATTATTTTCAAAAGATTTAATTTTATTTTTAATTATCTGTATGTGCATGCCCACATGCCTGCATACACACACACACACACACACACACACACACACACACACACATACACACACACAGGAGAAGATGCCCAAGGAAGGCAGAAGAAGGATTCATACTCCTGGATCCAGAGATACAGATGATTTTGGATGTCCAGGAGGTACTGGGAGCAAATCCTGCCCTAGAAGAGCAAAACAAACTCAAACTTCTGCAAGCTCAGGAGTCACTCCTAACTGTCCCGCCTTCCCTCCAGACCCCAAGCTTACAGTCTTTTTTTAGGAGAAAAGACAATGGTTTATATAGTTGTCTACTAGATAAAAAAGAAGTAATATATTAGTAAACATTTTCATTATTTTAAAATTATAGCTGCTATTTACTGAGAGACTGTAAAAGCATATGACAGGATTTATTCAAAATATTAGATTTCCTTCCCACGGCCCCCACATATTTTAACTCTACATATATCATCAACTACAATCCCTATTTTCCTCCTTGAGGAAAGTTGTCAATCTCAAATACATTTTTTTCAGAGAATATTATTTTCAGCAAATGACATTTAAAACATGAGGCTCTAGGTAATAGGGTTATGAATGATTGCCTTTAGAATATTGGGTGTGAAGCATGAGTCATGCCCATCTAAAATATTTAGAGGAACTAACCAACAGTTTAGGAAATTGATCTCTAAATCTTAGTGACGTTAAAAAAAAAGAGAGAGAAAAGAACATTTCTACTTCTACCCAGACTATTGTCACTTGATGAATGTAAAAGTTGCAGGGTGTGATAGTTTATATATAGTAGGATCAGGTATTGGCACTATTGGAAGGTGTGGCCCTGTTCAGTAGGTGTGTCACTTTGGCTTTAACACTCTCCTCCTAGCTGCCTGGAAGCTGGTATTCTTCTAGCAGCCTCCAGATGAAGATATAGATCTATCATCTCCTTCTGCACCATGCCTGCCTATGTGCTGTCATGCCCCCACCTTGGTGATAATGGACTGAGCCTCTGAACCTGTAAGCCAGCCCCAATTAAAGGTTGTCCTTATAAGAGTTGCTTTGGCCACAGTGTCTGTTCACAGCAGTAGAACACTAACTAAGACACAAGGTACTTAGAAATTTGGCTTACTTTAGCTTCTTGTTCCTGCTATAAACAGCTACTCTTTCCCTGTTAATGTTAAAACATATTCAATGCTAAGTTATTTAAATTCAATTTTAGTGCTTGAAATTTTAAGCAAAGTAGGCCATTCAGAAGTAAATCTGATTACTCGATTGTTGAAAGGTAATGTCAGTTGCAGCTTATAGTACAATCCATAAAGTAATTCTTTTAAAAGGATATGAAATTTTAATTATATGTGTATGTAATTTCATATTATTATCTAAATTATTGCACACTCTACATAAAATTCCAATTTAGTTTTAGTCTTATTTAATGTGTCCCTCAATTATATTTTAATGTTTCTCAACTTTAAGTTTGTTAACATTGCTAAATGTTAGCATTGATGGTATGTGGGCTCACATTTATATTTATGTACCTTATTCATCCCAAATATTGAATGTTGCTACGTTTTCTTTCATAGATACTGAGTAATACTCAGAGATCTGATACATCATTTGATACTATATTAAATTCTACATTCTTTTGCGATAATGAATTCTTAGTAATGCCCATATCCATTTTATGTTCTTTATCTGAGTAAAAATATAAGAAATTCTTCTGCCTTCCCTCCACTCCAGTGGAGTCAAGTAACACTGCTACCAATATCCATGAATAAATGCTCTCATCTTATGTGGGACCTGGTCCCAAGAGTCCCACACAGCTCTCTGGCTATAGATAGGGCAGCCACTGAGTCTGGCTGCAATGCCTGAACTCAGGCAAAGGGAAAAAACCCAGCTTGGCAGCAGCTTTGCTGCCAGGTTTGGGGAGACCCGCTTTCGCTGCTTTTGTTGCTGGGCTCGGCCAGGGCTCATTTTCACCACTGCCACGGGGTGCCAGGCCAAGCTGAACTGAGTCAGCAAGAGGCTTTGGTCAGGATTCAAGAAGCTTTGAAGAGAAACTCTCTTCCCAATCGGTGGTGTTGTCAGCTCTTTAGAACAAAAGATCTCAGGCAAAGGAATGATTTTTATACATGCCTGTTCATTTTGGACCCAAGATCTCACATATATACAGTGTTGAAATGGTTCAGAGTCTGACAATTGATACTTCCTATTAGCTTGGCATGAGGGCTTGGGAAGACTTTGTCTTCATATTTGGGGGCAGTCCTGCTTTTGTCTGTAGCTTCTGCCTAGCTTAAGTGACCTGCCTTCATATCTATCTGCAGCAGAAGGACTTGAGGTGTGGCCAGTGCCCAAAGAGGCAGTGTGGTTCCTATGGCAAGGATTCCTGATTCACAGGAGTCCAGGAAGCTACCTGCTATCTCACTAACCATTCCTGGAGCTTCTACCATCTCAACCAGGAATCAGGGTTCCTAACACGGCCTACCTGCTCCACAATCTTAGCCCTCAAATCTAACAACAACTAGTAGCCACATAGATTAATCCTGAGAAGTTTTATTTTTCATGACTTACACATCTTGTGGGTAAGCCATTGCCACTTTCAAATATTCCGAGAGTAGCTGTGAGAAGCAATAGAAATCTCTACATGTAAACTATCTCCTCAAGACTCTTCTACCCAGTCTTTGTAAGCCCATTATGGCTGGCACTATGGTCGACTTACTGAAATGATGACGTTACTTGGCATTGTTAGTCTCCTCTTCTGTGTGCTCACATTTTCTCTTCATGTTCTTTTGGAACTTCACTGCAATGCATATTTTGAGTTCTCCTGAGCCTATCACGGATTCATAAATGTGAGCATGAAATATCAATACTTGGGATTTTAAAAAATAAGATGTAACTATATTTCCTTTACTGCGACCCTACAAGACACGTGCTTTACCTCCAATCCATCAGATAGGCTTGGGCATCTTAATTTTGGCATAAAAAAATTACCTAATGTTAGGATCAGAGAATGACTGACATCTTGGGACATAGGCAAAGATCTCCATTCATAGAGTGCTCTGATGAACATGAGAGATTCCTTGTGACTCCTGATGGCTTGTAGTTTGAAGGAAATTCATTAACCATGTGGCATACTGATTCAAAGCAGATAGAGCCACTGAGTTCCAATGATTTTGTACTCTTGCTGTTGTATGTTCCTCTGTGGCTAAAGACTCTTGTTCTTGGGGTTTGGTGGGAAATTTCACATGTTGATGCTTCCAGCCAATGACAAAGATGAGTTCAGTCTGTTTAGACCCAGCTCCTTCTGTCCAGAAAACAAATGCTGTTTGGTAGGGAGGCTGGATGGAATCTTGTTGCAGAAAAGAAGGAAAAGGAGAACAGGAAGATGGGGACAAAGAGAATGAGTTTGGTGGAGGCAGGAGAATCACTGGGAGTGTGCTCTTGGGGCCATCACTCTCATTGGTGCTTCCTTATTTCCATTTTCTCTGCTTCTTCAATATCACAATACAAATGGCTTTGTTACCCCACATTCTCCACTATGAATGAAAAGTATCTGAAGCTAAGATCAAAACGATTCTTTTCTACCTATGTTGCATCTACTCGATATTTTATCACATCATTGAGAATAATAACTTGGTCCTCTTTGGCATTAACAAGTATAGAAAGTCTCATTCTAATAACTGAGATTGGTGCTTTGCTAACAAATGCAATGGATATAGCAGTCATTTCACTAAAATATCTCACTGCCAGCATAACATTCTAAAGCAATGATTGACACATTGAGATTAAGCCAACTCTATATGTGCTAAAATTAATGTCGCATAATTGGACCAGGCCTTATAATTAGAAAGCCTAATTGAATCCTCATTGTGGATTATAGGAATTTTACTTCTCTAATTCTAATTATGATGACATTTATATACAATGTTACTAAAATTACCAATTGCATTCCATCATGAATTAGTAGACATTCTGCAACTGTAAACACAGTCTTCTTGTCTGTTCAGTGATTGTCTCTCAACTGCAGTTTGCCATCAGCATCAAAAAACACAATGAATTTTTAGATGGATGTCTGTAGTATACATTTTTGGCCTAGCATTGCCACA
This sequence comes from Micromys minutus, assembly GCF_963924665.1. Classification (NCBI taxonomy): domain Eukaryota; kingdom Metazoa; phylum Chordata; class Mammalia; order Rodentia; family Muridae; genus Micromys; species Micromys minutus. The sequence goes on from NC_137957.1 coordinate 9,598,814, forward strand.
ATCTTTTCTGGAAAGATCATCACTGCATCCAACCATCTTTAAAGGAACAAGTAGGACATTAACTTGATTAAGCTTTCTTCAAGAAGCCTGATATGAAATACTAATTCAAGCCATAGACAAATAAAGAAACAAACACAAGTTGCTTCCTGAGGATGGGATGAGTCATTGATTCTCTCACAGATAAAGCTGATTGCTTTTTTACCCCCAATTGTAGAGCAGTATCAGTCCAGGGTCTGTGTATCACTGACATGAACAAAGCTACCAATCTGCTCAGTGTTGACTAACAACACAAATCAGTTGACTTTTAGACATGATGTATGGATGTGTGTGTGTGTGTGTGTGTGTGTGTGTGTGTGTGTGTGTGTTCTGAAGGCCTCCATCATCTAGACTTTTCACTTGAGGCTATTTACATTCTTGAAGGTCAACCCCCATTGAATATTTGCTCAAACAACATCCACCTAAACCACAATAAAATTTTTACTCTGTGCAATAGTCTTTCGATAACCAAACACTGCAGAGATATTCATAGCCTCTTCTTGTAGATCCCGGAGTCTAGCAATCAAACAAGTTGGTTATTAGGTTGCCCTAAGATTTCTGGAATTGAACAACAGCAATCTTTGCATCTACTCTACATATCCTCAGAACAAGGATGATTATTGCATGCAGGATCCATACCACCCCTTGGTGTATGATAATATGTAGTCCATTCTGTGCAATGCCTGAATAAAAACGGCATCCTCCATTCCTTGAATATTCAGCAAGTTCTCCAAGCTAAAGGGATAGATAGATGATACATCACCAACAAGACTGAGACAGATCTGCAGAGGCAGAGGCCTTCCCTATCCTCTGTCTTGCCAAGTTTGGTTATTCTGGGGAAGCTTGTCCTTCCCCCTTGCTGCATTTACATTTCCTACTGAAATAGGATGAATCAAGAACAGGAAATTTTTATTCTTTACACACAGTTGAAACCTCAATTCATGTGACAGAATTGGCTGGAGAGTTCCTGTATGCCATGTTCTGGTTAGAGCACACATTTTCATGGAAACAAAAATGGCCATGAATGATTGAGACTCAAGCATATATCTTAAGATTAAAGAAGCTTTCTACATGATCCAGAAACTCATGTCACAACTAGAGATCTGATGTCTGGTCTAGAAAATATTGTCACCATTTCTTGTCAAATATTCTCATTTTGGAATGAAGAAGTCTAGGAAACACATGTCTCATAGACACACTGTAAATAATTCTAAGTCATTTGTGTTCCTGATCAGACAGAATCTATTCTACTAAGCTCCATCAATAGACCTACCCCTTTCTGAGACACAGGGCTGACCAGATGACTCATTTCAGTTCTGAGTATGCACAGTATATGAGTTCTTGAACAAGGCATCATGAGGAAATTTTACCTCCATCATCAGAAATATACTATGGATCTCATAGAATCACCGTGAGTGACTTCAACTAAAAATGAAGAAATAGCAGGTTTCAGTCACTGGTCACCATGATTCACTGGATAACAAGTCTAGATCCACCGAACAGTATCTGCTAAGGAGCACCTTCACAGGTTCCTATTCTCTCTTACTTTCAGCCTCTCATCTGAACAATTCTATTTAAAAGGCAGTCTACCCCTTCTCCAGACTGTTTGCAAACTGGCATGGGAGCCCATCCTTCTGCACGCACCCAAACTTCCACTGTGTTACTAATGATATTTTTATACTTCCTCTATGTACATCATTTGATTGTGTAAACCAAATTTGATTTGGGATATCTATTTATATTTTAGAGTGCCTTTCCCAGAAACATTGCATATCAAATTCCTTTCTTCTCTTTACAAAGTTCATAGAAAAGAAGAGCTCATTTTGTATTACATCCAAAACAGCAGAATCCACAGTGATTTAGCATCTTACAGTTTCAGAGATTCATACATTACCAACGCAATGACTGCTGCTATTAGTTAAGTTTTGAGATATTTAGCAACAACAAGAGTGTCCTGGCTGGTTTTGTATGTCAAGTTGACACAAGCTAGAGTCATCATGCAGGAAGGAGCCTCAGTTGAAGAAATACCTCCTTGAGATCTAGCTGCAAGGCATTTTCTCCACTACCAATCAATGGAGAAGGGATCAACACATGGAGGATGGTACCATCACAGGGCTGGTACTGTTTGGTTTCATGTTTTTAAAAAGTTGAATAAACAAGCCATGTGAAGCAAGACAGTAAATAGCACACCCCCCATGGCCTCGGCATCAGCTCCTGTTCTCAAGTTCCAGCCTTTTCTTAATTCTTGTCTTGACATTTTCCAGTGATGGACTGTGATCTGGAAGTGTTAGCTGAAGAAACTTATCTTCCCTACTCATTTTTTTTTTTTTGTTAAAGCAATAAAAACTCTAACAAGACAGCAAAAGAACAAACTAGCTTTATTACCTTTTTACACATCTACCACACCTAACGATTAGAACAGAAAAAACTACTTTCAGTGTTTCTCCATTTTGGAAGTGGTTGGTTATTTTATTTCTAAGTACATAGTATAGAAGCCTGAAGGCATTCATTTTTATACTCATTTCCATCTTTGCAATTATTATAAGAAATACAAATATGATACTTGAATAATAATTGTGTCTATTAATGAATTTCGACCCTGTGAAATAAACACTATTTGCATATCTATCTTTAGCATAATTTCCATCCACTGGTTAATTGCTAATCAGGTGGACCCATGGGGACTTTGTATCCAAAAAGAAGAGGAGAACAAAATTGTACTGAATTTTGCTTATCATAATGAAGAGAAAACAAAGAAGCCTTCAAGGGCAAAGTGATGTTTCTATCAGTACCCATACTATTTTAATTCACAGATGACATTGAAAATAATGACTATTACCCCATTCAATAAATTTCAAAGTGTATCATTTCACACTATTTTCAAATTTTATGTTCCTTCCTAGGGACTATGTGTGTTCAATGGTGAGACAAAACATTGTAATTTTCCTTACCTTGATAAAATAGGAATTCAGATGAACTAAGAATGTGTTCTTTGTTTTTCCTCAATGGCCAAGAGTTTCGCAAAGAGTCAGTTAAGTTTTGTATCAAAGTCAACTTATGGATAAGTGAAATCTATGTAAAATTCCAGCCATTTTCTATTACAACATAGCATATTCTGACCCATAAACAGTTACTGTACTTGAAACTAGTGTCTAAAATAGGGTTCATCTTCCACCCTTGCTGTGAAATTATTCTCCAGTCTGCAAAGGAATTTCTGATGAAGAATCAGGATATCTCCCAGGCAGCATCCTAGGAAGAATTTTATGTAAGGTCCTAATGTTAAATATAAAAGTTCGTCTTTACTCATAGTGCCATATTGGAGGCAGAACCTATCTACCCGGTCAATCATATGAGGTCTCTGACCTGCAGTGCCCATCATACTCATACCTGAAATAGGCTGGCTGGCTCTACCTATTTCCCCCTTCTTAACCACCAGCCTGATATCCTTCCTCTCATGGACCACTGCAAGATATCTTGTATCTCAGAAAGAACTGGTTAGAAACCACAGATTAGAGTTAGTTACAAACGACTCAATATTACCTTAAATGTGAAGGCAGCCAGCCTTTCTGTGGAGGAGACTACTGTAACTGCATTGTCTGCTGAACAGGGTGATGGAGTTTGTCTCATTAGATTATCTGCACAGGGCAGGAAAATATATGGTGTGGTGTGGGAGGCAGAAGTAAGAACTAATATTATCTGCATGCATTTTTCTTTCCTTAATTTTATTTGGAGGGAAGTCATTACAAAGTTCATTGCATTTGGCATCTCATCGGGAGAGCCACGTTGTTCCTCGAGGCTGACAAGCACCTCCTGTTACGGAGCCCAGGAAACTTCATTAGAGTGGTTTATGTCCTTCTACACCACTCTGCTAAGAGTACTATTAAAGGTCCTGTCATAATTTTAGTTTATTGCCTCTGAGATAATCAATAATAAAGAATTCCATCTCATCTTCCAGTGTGAAGTACTGATTCTAACTCCTAGTGCATTCTGTACACCGAGGGCATGTTTGTGGAAGACTGTGTATAGTCTTACTTAGATTTTTTAAACTTTTATTATTTATTTTTTGATTGATTGATTTTAGTTAGTTATTTGGATAGTTTACGAGTTTTTATTTCAAATGTTATCCCCTTTCCCGGTTTCCCCCTCTCCTATTCCCCTCCCCTGGATTCTATGAGGACACTCCCCCTCCCACCCACCCACTGGCATTTCCCTACACTGGAGAAACTAGCCTTTACAGGAACAAGGGCTTCTCTTTCTATTGATGTTGTTCAATATCATCCTCTGCTACATATGTGGCTGGAGCCATGGGTTCCCTCATATGTACTCTTTGGTTGGTGGTTTAGTTCCCGGAAGCTCTTGATGGTCTAGTTGGTTGAAATTCTTCTTCTTCCTATGAGGTTGCAAACCCCTTCAGCTCCTTCAGTCCTGTCTCTAACTCCTCCATTGAGGTCTCTGTGCTCAGTCTGATGGTGAGCTGCAAGCATCTTATTCTGTATCAAAAAGGTTCTGGCAGAGATTTTAAGAGAGCCATCTGAAACTGTAGGGCTCATGATATTGCCTTATTAATATGACAGTTCTATGATTTAGAAGACCTTTGGGATTGGTGAGATAGCTCAGTGGATAAATGGACTAGAATCTATTCTAACCAACTGAGTTTGATCCAGAAATCTACATGGAGAGAGAGAGAGAGGAGGAGAGAACCAGTTCCGACAAAATGTCTCCCAAGCCAAGGTGGTTCAAAATGGCATGTGTGCCTCCAAATAAGTAATTGTAATACAAATTTAAAACTGTTTTCTGAGAGGGAGACTGGATAGCTGTTGAGTTTCACTGTCTCTTTTCAAGACGTTTGAAAGAATTAATGAATGTGTGGCTCTGAGCTTTTGATGGGATATCATGGCAATGATTTGGTTTGACGATTGTTAAGTTAAAAGTCTCGTAGTGCTTGCTTCTGATGAAAAATGTTTCCCAGGCAAATTTAAAGACAAATTAGTGCTATGTGAACCTTTTACAGTAAAATTAACATCAGTTACATAAGAAAAGACAGAAAAAAAATAAATCTGTTACTTCAGTGAGTTTTTATCTACTTAAAGGCAGAATGTCATTAATAATTCATGTTGTTACAATCATAAGTTGATGATAATAAGATTTAGTTTGCTGATACATTTTTTTTTATTTCCCAGTGGATCAATTAGACATTCTTATTATTGGGAGAAGGGATAAGAGTGTGTTCTCTACTATTAACCACTCTGTGATTTGAATCCATGCTTCTGTCTCTGCAATGCATGTGGGCTTGCAGTCTCTCTGTCTCTGTCTGTCTGCAATGCCTATGGGTTTACGGTGGCATCATACAGTGTCCATTTGATTTGTCATTGTATTTCTTCATGGTTCTCACTTTCTTCCAGTCTGTACACTTACATGTGTTGTTCTTCAACAGATTTTCTATCCTCACACATTCCAGGCCCTTCCTCTAGCCACATCCTCATCTCTGCACAGCTCAGTTCCCAGAACAGAACTTTTCTAGTGTTCCATCACCCTTGTCCTAAAAGACAAGTCTGACTTTCATAATTGAAGCTAAAATATATTTTCCAAATAACCAGACTTAAGTTTATTCTTTATATAGCATAGATAACCCTCAATTTCATGCTAGCTATTTATATTTTTCATACAACCAGAAAAATACATACAAGCTCTCGACTACAATAATTGTGTGTTATCCAGATTTGTGCCTATCAGCAGACCTAGCACAACAGAACGCCAACATCTTATATTTGTAGAGTGTCAAACAATTCATGAAATATACCTTTTCCACAAGGGGGAGTAGGGTTGACAAGATGAACCGTTAGGGAAGGGAACTTGATACCAAACCTGAAAACTTAACTTAAAATTCTTGAATCCACATGATTCAAAGAGATATCCGGGTCCTGAACATTGTCTGCTGACCTCCACACATGCACTGTGGAAAGTAAACCTCACACTCACCCCTACAAAGTAAATAGATAATTTAAACAATTGAATTGAAAGGAGGAAGGAAGAAAAATATACTGGACGAATAGCTTTCTAGAAATGCTTTGTAGTTCAAACTACCCCCCACAAACATGTAAGCAAAGACAAGCATCCAAGTTCCAGGGCTGGGAGATGGATCAACACATATCAAAGTTTGTTATGAAAACATGAAGAAGAAATAAAGAAAACATGAGGAGTAGAATTTGAGTTCTCATCTCTCCATCCTCCCCCCTCCAATAAATGTCGGCCAGGTGAGGTGGACTGATGATTCCAGTAATCCCAGTGACTAGAACAGGAAGAAGAATCCGAGTTGGGAAATTGTCATAGCGAACTGGTCATTCAGAAGAGCTGACATAGTATGTTCTCAGTTTACCGAGAGGCTCCGCCTCAATATTTAAAATGGAGAGCGATAAAGGAAGGCACAGTACCTTAACCTTAGAACTCCTCTTAATTACATATATGTACCTACCCATGTACAGGCACATGCACACACCACACCCTCACACATGTAATATACAATAATAGGTTAATAGATTTTAATTTTCATATACTTGTGGGCTACAATAGCAGAAGTAGATTAATAGACTAATGCAGACTGTATAAAGTTTATATCTGGTACTAACATTCTAAAATTTTGACAGATTAGTAATATTTGTATAATACAGTATGGTGTTTCAATACATATATTCATAAATGCTGAATAAATCACAGCAAATGAAGAATTTTCTGTGTAACATTGTCTTATAGTGATTCATAAAATGCTATAGTTACCCCAATCTCATAGGCACTGCACTGTAACTTACTTATTTTTACTGTTTTACTGTTTTTCTGTCTTCTCCTTTGTTTTCAAAATCAGGGTCTCGCTCTAGAACTCTAGCAAACCGGGAATTTGCTACATAGATGAGGCTGGCCTCAGACTCGCAGACACCCCCCAGCCTCTGCTTCTGGGGCACCTCTATTGAAAATCTGAGCGACTACTTCCAGCTACAAAACATTTTACGTCTACAGGAATGTTTCGGTACCAGTTATCAACTTCCTTCTACCTCGCTTTCCTGCTGGTCTCCTAGCAACTGTTATATGTATCAGTTGACATATTTGTCATATCTGAATATGAGAGAAGTCATAGAATGCTTGTCTTTCTGTGTATAGCTCCGCCATTTAAAGTACTGCACTTTCTGCATTCTGCTTGAGAGAGTATGGGATAATTATTTCTTGGATATTCTAAGGAACAGTTCCTTGTGCATATATAGCAGTATCTCTTCTACACCTGTTTGTCATCAAGAATCTAATTTGATCATATAGTTTACCATCTGTGAGCAGCTCATCAATAAACATAGACTGATGGACTCTGTCTTTTTATATTTTTTTTCATTGTTCCATCTTGCCTTCTGCATGCATATTGATATGGGGAATTATTGAATAATTTGGTACTTCTAGTTACAGCATTAGATTTTTTTTGAGGTAACCCGCGTACTCTTGCCATAAGGACCTTACCAATCCACTCAAAGCAGTGTGGAGAGCAGATTTGCTTGTGCAATCTCACTGATGGCTGCTGTGCTTTGACCCACAGTTGAGTCAAAAGTCCTCTCACTGTGATTTTGATCTGTAGTAACCTGATGGCAGATGAAGTTGAACACCCTTTTTTCCAAATGCATCTTGGCAATTTGAACTTCTATTTCTCTTCCTCCTCCTCCTCCTCCTCATTTTCCTCCTCCTCTTACTCCTCCTCCTCCCCCTCTTCCTCTTCCTTCTCCCCCCTCTTCCTCTTCCTTCTCCCCCTTCCTCCTCTCTTTCCTGTTCTTCCTTTTCAGTACTCCTTGTCATTCCTCCTGCCTCTTCCCCCTCCTTTTTATCTTCTGCTTCCTTCTTCTTTTTTTCCTTTTAAGAAATGTTATCTTTGTGTAGCTCTGGCTATCCTGAAATTTGCTATGTAGACCAGGCTGTCCTGGAAACCACAGAGATGCTCTTGCTTCTGCTGAGTCAACACCACCCACTCACACTCACTGTAATCTTTAGTGAGGCAGGGTTGGAGGCTTCATCATTGTGTTCTTACATAGTATAATCACATATATTATATCCTGCATACTAATCCTTCATCAGGACTTTTTTTTCTATTCTGGAGATGGTTTTGTATACATATTTTATCTTTAGGTTGTTGACTTCTCTTTGCTTTCATTTTTTCTAACTTTGGTATCTATTTTTTTTTTAAACACGGTTATAAAAGATGGCTCCCTGTGTTCATCTGTCTGCCCTGTTATTGGCATACATGGGTGAGGCCATGAAACACCTGGGTCCTGAAATACCTTAGGCACTCATAATGGGGAAGCTCAGCCACTGAAGTAATAGAGATGCGTCGGACACCTTCCCTGCAGGACTGAGCCCAGTCACAGGTGACCAACACCACCCATGAACAGCCTGAAAGTTTTTCTGCAAACTTTCTACCCAGGAGGGAGAAAAACCTATCTAATGCTAAGACCCTGTTGCTGGCGGCAGCTCATGGTCCTGGGAAGAGATGTATGGGAAGATTCTAAGGGAGGAAGGGGAAGCAGGAAATAAAAAAAATAAATAAATTGTACTAATTTTTATCTAATTTGATTTAATTTTGTTACATTTGCTAATCAGTTTTGTTAGACATTGAATGAAGTCTTTAGCGTTCTTTATACAGAATAATGTCCTTTGCCAGCAGGGATAATTTTTTCTTCACCTTTCATAATTGCTGGCGTTTACTCTGCTCTTTTTCAATTTCTCTAACTAAACTTTCTAGTGTTCCATTAAATATGTGTGCCCAGCATCTTTTCCTTGTCCAGGTCTCTGAGGAGAATTTTTTTTTCTATTTGGGTGTGAGGTAGCTGTTAGCCTTCAGCTACTATTTCCCCAAAAAACAGGCCAAGGAACAGCAAGCATGTCGCAAATCAACTTAAATGTTATCTCTATTACCAACTCACTCTCAGAAAGAAAAACAATGGGCTACATCTCCTTTTAACTCTTCGCTCAAACCTGTCCTATGAAGATACAGCCAAACCTGATTGATTGATATAGAGCCAAATGATAAAACACTGTGACCTTTGGGTTGCTTTCTCATTGTTGACTGAAAATTGTTTCTGTTATTTGGATCATCAGAGCTTCTATTTCTTAGGTCTTATACTTAGATTCACCTCTGGAGTTCTTTGTGGTGGGCTCATTATTCTGGGTTGTCATGAATGAGGGGGAAAAAAAAAGGCAAATTCAACTCTGAACCTTAGGATGATGTTAGAAGAAACAAAAGAGAAACTGGGCCAGTACCATGATGACCACAGACACATGGATACATTTTAAGTAAAATATTCTACTGTCTGTCTTAGTCCCTCTACTTCTGTTGTGAAGAGACGCCATGACCAAGGCAACTCTTGTAAAAGGAAAGCATTTGACTGAGGTTAGCTTGTAGTTTCAGGGCTTCAGTTCATTATCAGCACAGTAGGCATATGTGCTGGAGGGTAGCTGAGAGCGCCATCCTGATCTGCAAGTAGGGAGGAGGGAACTTTGTGAACCTATTATCCCACACACCTGTTGTACCTCCTCTGATCGGTTGTCTCCTAATCCTTACAAACTTTATAAACAGGGCTACTCTATGGACTATTCTGAGGAATGAGCCTATTGGGGCCATTCCTAGGTAACCCACCATACCATGTCTTACATTTGTTTTGCCCTCTGATATCTTCTTTTTGTCCTACACATTCGGTTGCTGATCTCTATTATTTTCCCTCCACCGCAAGGTTTTCTCCCATCTCTCGGAGAACATTTGAGCTGTCAGGAAATTCTGTTTTTTGCACTTTTAACCATTTAACTTTTACTTTGGAAGAATTATGTTTCCAGATATATAGATCTAGGTTGTGATTCCTTGTCTCATTTTAAATTTGAAACCGAAAATATTTTACTCATTTCACATAGTGCTTCAGATTTTTGTGTGGAATCCTCCTTTAAACATTAATCATTTCCTGTAGAGAATAGTTCATTTAGCTAGCTCTTTTTCTTTTGTTTCCTCTTAGGTTACTTTTAAGATATCATCTCTATCTTTGGTTTTATGATGTTAAACCTGATATCATTTGACAGAGACCTGAGATTGTGGTTTCTGATAATTCCCTGAACCTAAAGGGCCTAAAACATTAATTTTTTTTCACCTCAATCAAGTTGGGTTTCTGTTTTCTTTTTGAAGCGATTGCCCTGTGCAGTCTCCATGTTACTGCCTAATTGGCATCCAAGTCTGAGCCAACTCTGCAACCCTCTGACACAGACAGAGAGCTTACATCATAAGGACATTGACTATTTCCCCAGAGAGGACTTACCTACAATTGTGGGGTGTCATTCCTTTCTCTGTGTTGATGTCCCACGTCACAGTCCCAGAACTCACTGATCAGTTTCCAAAGATTTTCTCTTTGTTGTTTTGATTTTTCTTTGTGAAGAAGAAAGAGTAAATGCTCTGCAATCGTCTTAAGGATGCTTAGCCTTTTACTTTACATTTTTTCCAATACGGTTGAGATGTTTTCTTTATTTTTTATTATTATTAAATGTAATCCCAATCTTTACAACTTTACAAATAGTGCTACTCTGTTGACTAAACATTCTGCTGTATGAGCCTATTGGGCCATTTTTAGGTAAGCCAAGAATGATCAAATCAGCAATAAATATGTATTCTTCAATATTTACCATTTCTGTGGTAAAAATCACCACACCCCCTTTTCTTAATGTCTCAATATGTGTAGTACTTTAGCTCTGGTCTTCACATTGCACAGGCCACTGTGGATTACTTCTCTTATATAAATGTATGTTGGTAGATGTTCATCACCCGCATGTTCTGTCTTTTCTTGATACCTTGAATGCCTGTGGAAACCATAACACCATTCCTGGCTACCTGGAGATCAGCAAGTTTAGATCCCATAGATCCCATATCATGTTATATTTCTATTTTCACATCTTCCTTATTTCACTAACGTTGGTTCCCCCAGTTCTATTCATGCTATTAGATACCATGGATGGTATTTCATCCCTTTTGAAGCCCTCCATTTTATAAATACCATACTTAATCCTGGAGAGCATGTGCAATGTTCACATCTTTCCTGTTAAGAACAGCGCCTTAGTGAGCATAGGAGCATAGACGTGTCTTCAAAACCCCGATTTTCTTTCATTTTGATATATATATATATATATATATATATATATATATATATATATATATATAATATATACATATATATAATATTATATATAATATATACATATATATACATATATACATATATATAATATAATATTATATATATATATACTATAGAGCAGTTGCTGGTCCCTGTGATGGTTAAATTTCCTTTGTGTAAAATCTGTTCTCAGTAGCCAGTGTGTCATTCAGGTTCTGTTTCGGTGGCTTTGCTGGAGGATTATGTCCTGTTTTACTTGTGCATTTTGTGGTCACATATTTATTTCTTTTCTATCATGGGTACCATGTTTGCTCCTCATTTAAAATACGTTGTGGTAATGACACTCATACAGAGGTAATGTTTGATCCACACAGTTGCAAGCTCTATGTCTCAGGGTCTACCCACCAATCTTACAGTTATTCATACCACAGCTTCAGAATTCAAATTCTGAGCGTGCTTTCTCACTCTTATGTCTGATCATAAACAACTATCAGGTAAACCTGTAGGTATAAGTTATGTTTCTTAAAAACTGCTTTCAATTTTTTTTTAGCAATGATTCTTTTCATCTTGAAGGGTTATTGATTGTGATTTATAAAGTCAGACTTAGGTCCTGAGAAGGAAGGGATGTTTAATATCTAATGGCTATGTGCTCCTTGTCATGTGATGTCATCTATTGGGTTAGTGCACTTTGGACATTTTAAGTGAAAACACAATTTTCTTCTGGTGGTACGTAAAGAAAAGGATTTTAAGGTATTTATTTTTACTATGTAGGGCTAAAGGTCTCAACAATTTAGTAATTTCATAGTTATTTTTATTTCAAATTACCTTGCCTGTTTATGGCTTCTTATGTAGATAAAATATCCTGGGGTCTTATTCTGCAGTGAATATGTGACAGTGTGAAGCTTTCTAAAAGTTACTCGTTGGTATGTGTTGACCTTTAAACCATTAAATTGCTTATAAATCACAATAGTTTGCCTTTTTCTTTACATGGAGTGTGTTTTTCTGCAGTAGCTCGGGTCAGCTTTGTGATGCCTTTCTGTTTTTTTTTTTTCTACTGGGTACCATAGGAGGGGCTCTATGATGTAACTAAGTAGAGGTGAGGGGTTTTCTTTCACTGTCTTCCTCTCTCCCTTCCTCCCTCTTTCCCTCCCTCCCTCCCTCTTTTTCTGTTTCTTTGTTTGTTTGTTTCTTTCTTTCTTTCTTTTTACTTCATTTCTTCCTCTGTCTGTCTGTCTGTCCCTCCCTCCCTGTCTCCCTGCCTCCCTCCCTCTCTTCATCTCTTGCATCCCTTTCCTTCCTTTCTTCATCTGTCTGTCCTTTTCTCCATCCCTGACTTTTTGCCTCCCTCCCTCTTTCCCTCTTTTTCCTCCTTCCTTTCTTCCTTTGTCTGTCCTTCCCTTCCTTCCTGTCTCCTTGTCTCTCTGCCTCCTCCCTCTCTCCCTCTCTTCCATCCTTCCTTTTTTCTTTCTTCCTCTTCCTTCTCTTTCTTCTAACTTGTTATTGTGAATGTTCTTTCCTTCCTACCACAAAACAACATAATTAGATGCCTTGTCATGCTCAAACTGTAAAACACCTTTCAAGTTTTGAATGGAGAAGGGCAGGTTTCATTAATGCTATGTGTTCAGGAGCATCTCTTAGTGGTTTCCAAAAACAGAAAGTGTAGGAACACTGGCCTGGATATGAAGAACTGAGAAGAGGGAAAGAAGATCATGATGCTACATGTGTTTGTCTGTCTATTGGCTGACTCACTGGTTTCATTAAGATAGATAGAACAGAGAGAGTGAAATATCCAGACTTTTAAGTGTATAAATTCAGTGGTTTTAGTCCAGTGTATGCACAGTTTATGTAAGCCTCTATGGTTTTGAGCATCCAACCCCATTCATTGCTTTCTAGTTGGCATTATTTTGTTCCCCATTTTGATAAGTTCTGCTATGGTAAAACTCAGTATTTCTCATTCCAATAGTCTATAGATCATTGTATGATTCCTTATGAAACTTTGGGGTCATGCTGTTATTCATGATCTATAGTTTCTAAGGTCCTAATCACACTTCACTTGCTTAGAAAACATATTTTCTTCTTGGCATGGCTATCCTTGTAGCCAGGATAAGAGAATTTGGTTGGGAAAAAAAATCACACTGTGTATTTTGTATTTCTTCCTGGAACCACTGGTAGCAAAATTAGAAGTGTCATATAGTAGGGATATAGTTTATCCAAGTGGACTCAAGTGTATGGGCAGTCTCCACAGGGTCACTAGTGATAGTTTTCTATTGCAGAATTCTGGGCACCTTTGCCCTACTGAGCCCTAGGATGTGAGAGTAAACTGTTTTTCCTTATAAATCACCAATCCTATTCACTCCTGTGCACACATCGTGATTTAAACATTACGTCTAACCCCTCTGGCTAAAATTTAGTTGTTCTTCCCATTAATATTACAAATATCTCTTGAACAAAGATACTTCTTAAGCAGGAAAAGTTAAGATATTCTTTGGCATTGCAAGGTACAATATAAAATTAATTTTTCTTATTGCTACAGTTACTGTTATAAAAAAACTCTTGCTTAAAATTCTCTAATATTACTCTATATGTTCCTCATGAGAATGAATTAACTACCTAAAATAATCTATTATATATTCCCTCATGCCTAGAACCCAGCCCCACCTCTCCCTCTGGGCTTAGACCTTAATTAAGTTTTGTTTTTACATTCAAATGAGCCACTTACCTTCAAACTTTAAACTCTAGAGATTATGTTTTAAATTTCTGGACCACCTTCTCTAAAAACAGCAGTTCAAGTGCCATTTATACCAACCCTCCACTCCCCATCCAAGACACTACCCTAGGTCAAACATCTTTGCTAGGTAGAATTCTCAAAGTAACTGCATCTGTGTCTTTCAAATTTTGTATAATAATATTAATTTCACATGTTCTGTTTGCACAACAATGTGCATCATATACCCTTGACCCTGAGCTCTTAGGAATAGATACCCTTGGCCCTGAGCTCTTAGAAATAGATACCCTTGACCCTGAGCTCTTAGGAATAGATGTCCTTGACCCTGAGCTCTTAGGAATAGATACTGTCTGGTTTTACAATATTCTGAGAAAGTAGGAAGTTGTAGCAGGACTCAAGCGATTTTTGATTTATCAGGTTTGTCTTATTTGTCTTAAATTAAGGAATCCATTGGACTCATACACTTACCTTTGGTTAATTAAACTTTAAAGCATGCCAAACAAATCTAATTTGTTCCAATTTTCTGTCCTCTCATAAGTTGAAGGAGCATATCTTTTTGTTAATAACAGACATTTAGAGACTGCAAAGCTATTTTAAGGATATAAGACAAGAGTAATTCTGGGTCCTAAATTTGAGAAAGGAAACAATTGGAAACATTACCCCTCAGAAGAATCCAAACTAAAATTACAAATACCTGAACAAAATTTGTAATAACCAACTTGTCTACTAAATCTGCATGATATTTCAAATCACATAAAATGCACTAAGACTCACAACAAACAATATTTACGGAGGTAAAAGGAATTTCAAAATTCTCTTTTCAATTGAAATGTAATAAAGATAAATTTACAAACATGTCAAAGCCACAAAAATAGAATGTTTATAATAATGAGATCCTTGATTACTTAGGCAAAGTACTTTTAATGCTTAATACAGAACAAGCTCTGTTGTACTGACAATCCCACAGTCCTCAGGTGTCTCAAATCCAGGTCCTGGTTTGGGTAAGGCATTGATTCCTTCAGTGGGTGGGTAGCAGAGGAAGAAAATCTCATTCCATCGCTGTCTTAGTGAATAGTAGCCAGACAATTTGTCTTGAGAGGAGCTGTGTTATTTAAAATTGAGCTACCTTGGGGAACATACGGTGTTCAGAACAGGGAATTCAGAGAACAGAAAAGAATTCTAGGAAACTGATTCAAAGCTTCCATAGCCTCAGAGACATTCTTAAAGGGGGGGGTGGTGTTCAGATCCAGAATCCTGGAAGCTGAGAAGCTGAAGGGTAAAGTCATTAATAGTCTCTACTTCAGTATACAGGGGAGAACTAAACAACCGAGTGTAGCAGCAGCCTTTGCACTTGAGGTCATGTGGTTGGGCAACTTTGTCACTACACATTCCCTGCTAAAATGTCTAAGAACTCTGAAGTTTCAACAGAATAGTGGACACTCACCACTGCACTATCCTGAGAGGGTACTTACTACTTAGAAGGTTTGGAAAGAGCAAAGACAGACCCTGCACCTGTAGAGAGCTTCATGTTCTAGCTTCTCTCTACTCCCCTTCTACACATGGGAGACAACCTACAGTTCCAGTATTGCTCACCTCAGGGAATGGTGCTTGCTACTCTCCAAATGCAAATGTTCCCTCCAAGAAGTATACAGAAACCCTCAAGACTCAGGAGACAGACAAAATCTGGGGAAGCAACATTTAAAACTTATTTTCTGAAACCCATTTCCTACTAGATAAGCTCTGAGACATTTCTCAGATGTGTTGTACTGTCTGCAGATTGTACAGAGTTCTCCAGAGTTGCTGCTTTTCTTAGTGTCTGCTCATAATGGGGTGGGCTTTACAGTAATGCATCTACCTCTGTTTGTCCATCCATCTGTCCATCAGTCTGTGTGTGTGTGTGTGTGTGTGTGTGTGTGTGTGTGTGTGAGAGAGAGAGAGAGAGAGAGAGAGAGAGAGAGAGAGAGAGAGAGAGAGAGTCAATCTGTGTGTATGATTTTTCATGCATATGCACACAGTATCCTTCTAGGAAAAGTCTGTTCAGTGACAAGATCAGCTGTGTAACTGACAGCAGAGGAGTCTCAGAAGCATGGGGAACCTGCCTGACTCAAATTGGAAGGTGCCATTCAGAAGTCTTTTCCTTGTATAGAGAAAGGGATGGCACTATAATCAAGAGGGTTCTGGAACACAGAGGACATTTTTACAAAAAAGAGCACTAGAATAAGTCCACAGTTTCAGCTGGTCTACCACTGTCCTGAACATGGCCAGTTCTCTCCATTTTCCAAGTTGGCATACACTCACACACACACACACACTGCACTTTTTGCTATTTTTATTTATTTCTACTCTATTAGTGGTGTTTTTTAATATTATATGTTTTTAGAAACAACCCCTGCCCCCTAAAAAGACCCCACAAAAGTAAAAAACCATGTAATTTTCTCCTTAACAAATGAGTCTAATTTAGTCTGTGCACTGTTTATAATATTGGGGAAACTTTTTTCCTTTCTTTCTTTACTTAGTCTTTTTTTTTTCATTTGCCTCACATTGCTTCTTCCATGTTTCTTTTTTAATCTTTTCCTTCTTTCACATTGACCCTAAATAAACTAGAAAGTCATAGCATGTTCTATGGCTTTGGCATTTTATGCTTTATGACAATTAGTGATTCATTAATATGTTATTTTCAGACTTATAAAATGTATTCTGTGTGTTTGTACATGCGTGCTAGTGTCCTTCATGGCACATATATATGGTAGTCTGAGGAAAACATGTTTTGGAAGTTGGTTTCATCTTTCCATTTTGTTTTGCAGCCAGAATATCTCTTGTTTTTTTCTACCACAGCATGTTAAACAAGAGCTTTCAGCTGATATTCCTGTCTCTGCATCCCATTTTCCCTAGAGGGTTGGGACTACAGACATGAACCATCTCATCTTTCAGAAGCTAATGGTGCTTTTCTCTGTTTTTTTTTTTTTTTTTTTTTTTTTTTTTTTTTTTTTTTAGTGTGATGTTGCTGCAATTTTCACCCTTAAATTTTCATCCATTAAATCAAGGAAGTAGTTTTCTAAAAAAAAGATCCTCCTATAAAACAAGACTTGATATCCACAGTAACAGTTGTCCAAATTACAACGGAGAAACAAGAAAGGGCTTGGTAGCACACACAGTATGAAAGATCAAACCTCTCCAGCTATTAAATTAAAAAATAATGACACAGAAAAATTTCAGAGGGATAGTTCACAAGGTAGTTGTAAAAATAATCAATGACCTCAAAAAGAGTACAAAAATGCAGACAAATTCATCCCAAAACTTTGAGAGAAAAACTAGAGAAATGCAGGAAAAAGTTGGCAGCACAGAAGAAAGTTTCATAAGAACTTGGAATAAAAATTGAAATGTTTGGAAATCAATGACTCATTGAGGCAAATAAAATACGCAGTAGAAAGTATCTCACTCAAATATCAACAAAGAAACAAATTACCATGACCTGAGCATTCAAAATATGTTCAATAAGCAAAACCTAAACTTCCACAAGAAAGGAGGAACTGAACATGAAGTTATAGAGAAAACACTTAATAAATAATAGCAGAACATTTTCCAACAAAAAGAATGAAATAAATATATGCAAAGTCAATAGACATTTACTATCTTCATATGGGACTGAAGAAGAAACTCACCATGGCAACTTCAGTCAACTTTCAAAAATATCTGAAAAAGGTTGCTGTTGCTATTTTTTAATTGTATTTAAAAATATAATTTTCTCTTAGTCTTCCTTTTGAAATTATTGCTGTGGGAAGGGTTGTACCGCATGGTGCATGTGGAGGTCAAAGGACATTTTCATAGAATTGGGTGTCTTGGATATAGAACACAGATTTAAACTTGTGTTTGCAGATATATAGATATGCACGTGCTCACATGAAGTCATCTGACTACGTATATACTTGTAAATATAACTGTTATTCACCTGATCTAATTGTCATCTCTGGGGCTTACTGTCTCAAGCTGCTACCCTAGGTTAGTCCTGGAAGCTTCTAGTCTCCTTACAACATTATCTAGGCTTAAAATCTTTCAACCTGTGAGATTTACTGCTGAGTAAGCCAATCCTCCATGTTTGTTTCTGAGCTCTGGATGAATGGTTAAACAACTTTTCCAGCTCAAACTCCCCTTCAAGCTGGCCAGTTCAATGTGGCTTCTTTCCTGGCCTCTGACTTTTGCTCTGCTTTGTCCCAAACTAACTCAACCAGTTCTAATCTTCTGGTTTCTTCTTGGTCTCTGCTCCTCCTTTACCAATGTCTAACTTGTTCTGCCTCTCTCTATCACTGTCTTGGTAAAATTGCCTCTTGTTTCTTCTCCTGAAAGTTGGGCATATCCTAGTCTTACAACTTTCTCTGATTAATCACTTTGTCTGCCAGGCAATTAGACATCATGGGTGACTCATTTTATAAACTAACTTTACCTTTATTGTTTTGGATTAAAGATATGTACTAAAGGTGTGCCCATATTTCAATCAGAGGGATTAAAGGTGTGTTGTATTAAGGATGAGTCATACCACAGCGGGGGGTGGGAGGGGAGGGAGAGAATGGGAGAGACAGAGAGAGGGAGGGAGAGTTGAAAGAGAGGAGCTGAGAGGGGGCAGGAGAGTGGAGAGAGAGGCAGAGAGTGGAGGAGAAGGGGAGAAGGGAAGGGAAAGAGAGGTCATACTTGGCATGGATATTGCCAGGTAAATATGAAAGGTGTGAGAGAACTGAGCAGCTAGAAGAAGAGCTGATAGGGTGAGTAATGGAATACACATCGCTTGATAACAGACAAAAGAATTGTATATTTTCTGGAATGTAGTCAGTCACAAATGAATAAGAACCATGTGCATACATGTATGAAGATGTCACAATGAAATATATTACTTCATATATTAACTAAAATATTCTAAAAGTTAATAAAGAAGCATCATATTTATACAAATCATAATCCCCTACTTTTAAAATCAAGTTTTAAATATCTATTTTAAAGTATGCTTAACATTTCTGAGTTAATATACTTTCATCTTCCAGTATATTAAAGAACATACACTGAAGTCCCAAAATTTTATTTTCACAATTAAGAACAAATTGGAGGTGGAGAAATCCTTCTAGGTGTTGAAGTTTTGAAGCATCAGTTTATATAAACTTGAACTTAGCTCCAGCAGAATATGGAATCCAGCAGAGAATTTTTGTCTTATTTGCTGAGTGGTCATGGGCTCAATGAAATAAACTTGGTTTATATAAAAGAAAACTTCTGATGGTAACCAGAGCTACACGTTTCTCTAGAAGATATTAAACCAACAAGCCATCTGCATGTGAGTCTAAATCATAGCATAAATTATAAAGTGTACATTTTCAGACTGAAAGGAATCAAATTTGAAAGATTCCATGATATCTACAGCCATCAATGAAAATGTGTGAGTGTGAGTATGTGTGTGTGTGTGTGTGTGTGAGTGTGTGTTTATGTGTGTTCACATCTTAGAATCTGAGCAAGTTTCATCAACTTGAAGCCTATGCAAACTCCCAGCACTAGAGAACTGAATGCTTGAAACACATCTCAGGAACACAATAACAACACTGAAAATTTTCCTTGTAAGATTTTGAAAAGTTGAATTGATGTAAATTTTCTTCAATAGACACTGGAAAGACATAACGTTTTGAAACTTTCCTTCTTGGGTGCAAGTAGAAGACCTCTATTTGAACCTTTCTTCTCATAACCTGAGGGTCAGCAGAGGACAGCCAGGAGGCCTAATGCAAACCCTCAGCTGTTTGTCTAAATAATAACACCAACAAAGCTTTTAGTTATTGTTTGCATATTTTCTATAGTCACCATTATTTCAAAAAAACATGGTTGACCAGTTGCTACAAAATTAATCTAACGGACAGCTCTTAAATATCTATTTTATTCATTGTATTATTTTTAATAACAGCTTCAAAGAAAATCATCAGTCAGAGAGGAGATGCTGTGGAAAATGAATGTCTTGGGGAAAATGTGTGTATATCTACTACATCACCAAGTCTTAGACACTCCTTTCTCAAGAAAAAGAAGAAAACCTAATAGTAATAATGGCTTTGTGCTTTGAGTGGAGTGCAGATTCAGCATAACATCTTCCAGACTCAAGGGCAATGTGATCTTGAATGGAAGAACAAAGGCATTTCAGATGTGCACATATAACAGATTTTCTTTCCAAGTCAATGTTATTTAGAACATTAACATGTCCTGATGTCAGCTTGCCCTCCTCATATATTGCCATGGGCATACATGTGTTAAGATGATTAGCTTGGTTGAGAAAAAAAAGAAAAGCATTGAGAAACATAAGGATTTTCAAAATAACCAGGGTGCTCCTTACAGCATTTTGAATACTCTGATGATAAGTCATAAATGATTTTCATGGGAAGTTTTATTTATTATACAAACTGAGAGACTAATGGAAAAACAAGATTTCTACTCTTAAATAG
Source organism: Micromys minutus (assembly GCF_963924665.1). Lineage (NCBI taxonomy): Eukaryota > Metazoa > Chordata > Mammalia > Rodentia > Muridae > Micromys > Micromys minutus. Next base: position 9,619,210 of record NC_137957.1, read on the forward strand.
ATGTTTCTCTTTGTTATTGCCATGGAATTCTTCACCCTTGTTTTAACTTGTGACACAGAGTTTGAGGTTAATTTGTTTTGAGTCCTAATTTTACTTTTCTCCATCTTGTCTATGCTGTGAGTGTAGTACTTGGTGGCCTCTTCGCTTGTTGATTTCATTTCACACACAGCCTGGCCTTGTACTTTATGCTGTCCTCAAAATTGAGGTCCTCCTGCCTCATCTTCCTGAATGCTGAGCTTATAGGTGCACAGAATCAAATGTGGCTCTTAAATACAGTATCTTGTTTAAGGCTCCATATAAGAACATGTACTATATTAATACACTTGCTTTCATACTAGGGTAGAAAGGCACAGTTGGTTAAATATATTCAGTGTCTATATTTTGTGAGATATTTGTCCTACTATCAACCCCTGAGAGGAGTTAAAAATATGTCACAAAGTTTCCACGGTCCTCCCAATATTTTGCCTTCTCTTTCCATGTATGTCTAATGTATCTTCATTCTTCTACCTTCTGATTTGAATTATGGAAGGATTCCTAATATTTCAATTAATTTCTCTCTCTCTCTCTCTCTCTCTCTCTCTCTCTCTCTCTCTCACACACACACACACACATGCACACACACACACAATTCGTTTTCGTTTTCCCAGCTGGTTAATTATAAACACTTCATATAAACAATAGTCTAAATATCATTGTGTATGTATTTTACAATGGTAACAAAACTCTCAGGTCAACTAATCTTAAGACAACAGATACTATCTGCCAGGCAGGACTGAAAAATCTGATGAGTTTTCCAGAACCCGTGGATGGAAGACAATGAGGAGGTCAGTAGCTCACAGAGCAGAAGGATCACCTGGTTGCCATTGTTGCCGGAGAGATAGAACAGATTGGGTGCAAGAAGGGGCAGCTGCAATGAGGGTCAGGGTCTTTAGTTGGAAGCCAATGAAGAGACAAGGACAACATCCAGTTACTTCAATGAGAGAAACCCTGTTCACCATCTGAAGGATATTAGCTTATTCTTTTTCAGACTCTAAGTTAGATTATACCCCAGCACTACCAACACATAGTTATTCTTGGTTTCACCTATGGGGAGGGTCCCATGCAGCCCAAAGGAGACCTCTAGATGTGAAATAATTGGCTGTTTTGTTTTCAATCTATTATGAGCCTTGCAAGTTTCTGCTTCCTTTTCATTGCCATATTCTTAGTGTGTAGCATTGGGCCTGATACAGAGACAATACCTAGAAACCTAAATTATATCCTACGCATTTTGTAAGCAGTTTAATTATATACACTAAGAGCATAAAAATAAATTTACTTGATTTTAAAAACCAGATGGTAAGCAAGGGGTTGTTGCGTGTGTCTTTAATCACAGTTCTCAATGTTCAGAGGCCAGTGATCTTTGAGTTTGAGGCCAAGCTGGTCTACGGAGTGTGTTCCAGGAGAGCCAGGGCCACACAGAGAAACCTGTCCTGAGAGAGAGAACAAAGGAAAGCAGAGCAAGCAAAGAAACAAGCAAAAGCTTGAGGGTTAAATATTTGGAGATTGTATCTAAAAATATTGTACAATCTCTTCCAATTTTTTTAAATGCTTGAATGGAGTCAGCCACATACCTACAAATGTATCAGTCTTTTTTTTTCCAAAGATGAATTGATTATCAGACACTGAACACTTAATTTCCTGCATGTTTTACTGCACTTTATGTGACACAAATTAATTTGCAGTAGAGGCAGGGAACCTCTCTCTAAGGTAATTAGTCATGGTCAAGTGTTAATTATCATTTTACACAGGAAGACAACCGACTTTTAAAGTCATCTACCAAGCTATGATTGTGTGATCCTTGATCTCATTTTCTAGTAATTTTTTTTTCCATTGAAAAATAATTCTTCCACATGGATCTTAACAACAACGACTGTGAAATAACTGTGGTCAGTTTTAATAGCGCCACAATTTTACTCACCACAAGGTCTTTCCAAACGCTACAGGGTTTTCTTTTGTTTAATCTGTTTTATACTTGAAAGGTGAGTTTCCAAGATACTAAGAAGTTCTAAATCAGGACATGGGAGTTGGTGGCTCTACAGTTCTGGTGTAACTGACATTGCAATCTTTCTGTCTTACTAGTAATATATTAGGCAGAGATGTGTGTGTAGATTATACGTATCCACGATGGATGTTTGCAGAGTCTGATAAAGAACAACAATTTTATATCAGAAACCCTGTTCAGATGGCAGGGAAGGAAAAAAACGGAAATCAACTTTGCAAAGCAAATGAAAGAGAATTAACTTTATAAAAACCAAATAAGATATAAGCTGTTCAATAAGAACACACGACATTTAAATGGTTAATATTTGTATAATTACCCTTTTCCTTTTCAGTATCTCACTGTCAATCAATATCCACTTATCCACTTACTGAGACTATATCACAATCTGGTATGGAGCCCTAAAGAAACCATGAAGGTCTTTACGTTGTTTTTGGTTTCTTGTTTCTTGTTTTGTTTTGTTTTGCTTCTCTACATATTCTGGAGGGTATTTGGAATAGGATTTGAGTGGAGCTATTGGTGGGAATTAGAGACTTTCAGATGAGTAGTTGTTGCCTCGTGCAAGACAGACTTAAAGAAGAAGGGGTAAGGGTCTAGGAATTTTCCCCTCTGAACCGCGTGAGTCGATGTGCGGGTGGTGGATGAAGATGGCAGTGCCACCTGCTTGCCCGAGGAACCAGGACAGGAACAGACAGCACTGTGAGACACAAGAGAACCTTGCGTGGTTAACTGAAGGTACAGCAAGAGAGGTGACAGAGGGTCACAACCGTGCTTGAGGTGACCATTAGGCCACATTTTATGTGCTGTGACTGAAAGGGAGTCCCAGTGTGAGCTTTTTATGGGTTGCTCCAGGTGTGAGCTCGTTACATGTTCATTCACTAGTTTTCATGATGCTCACTGAAGTCTTGTTTGAGTCCTGTGTGCCAGACCCTGGCTTGTGGGTGAGATGCCGTAGACCTTAATGAATTCATCATTTTCAGGGCCCTTTTCCTCCTGGAGCTTGTTACCAGGATTGATGGTTTTGAAAGGTCATCCTGGTGTAACATAAATAAAATTTGTAGCAAAAAAAGAGACTGGACTGGAGTAGCAAACATATAGGGGCGACTGCCTGAGCCGGGGACTCAGGAGCTAACAGGATGTCACTGTTGATAAAGAGGACGTATGCTGGGTATTGGAGGCATTTTGACCCAACTTCTCTTTGCAAAGCTCCCATGAGGACCCACACTAGATCATCACCAGTCTGTGTCTAGTGCTTTCGTAGCAATTTAACTTTAGCTGTAAATCACTACTTCTCCATACCATTGATCCGGGAAGCATATTTTTGTTAGACAGGTTCTCCCGAACCCCAGTCTGGCTTATGACTAACATGCTCAGTGTGATTCTGATCTTCTTGTCCTCTTGCTTTGAGCTCCTGAGTGATGGGAATCTGGGTGGGCACCATCAAACTCAGTTCTACATGCTACGAGTGCTCTTGCGGCTAGTTAAGGGGAACCAGGGTTCATGTACCCACCTGATACCTACACCCCTCTGTAATGCCGGTTCTGGGGGATCCAGTACATTCTTATCAGGCATTTACCTGTGAACATACAAACATGCAAGCAAACATTAATATACATGAAATAAAAACAAAATAAGTATTGTTTTTTGTTGTTGTATATATTTTAATTTTACATTTCATATGTTATCACCATTCCCAGTTTCCCCTCCGGAAATACTCTATTCCCTACCTCTCCCCCTGCTTCTCTGAGGGTGCTCCCCCACCCTCTCCCTCCTGCCTCCCTGCCCTGGCCTTCCCCTACACTGCGGCATTTAGGCTTGACTGGACCAAGAGCCTCGCCTCCCACTGATGTCCAACAAGGCCGTCCTTGGCTACATATGTGGCTGGAGTCATGGGTTTCTTCATATGTACTCTTTGGATGGTGGTTTAGTCCCAGGGAGCTCTGGGGGGTTAAGGTTGGTTGATATTGTTGTTCTTCTTATGGGGTTGCAAACCCCTTCAGCTCCTTTAGTCCTTTCTCTAATTCCTCCATTGGTGAACCAGTTCTCAGTTCAATGGTTGGCTGTGAGCATCCGCCTCTGTATTTGTCAGGCTCTGGCAGAGTCTCTCAGGAGACACCTGTATCAGGCTCCTGTCAGCATGTACTTCTTGGCATCAGCAATATTGTCTGGGTTTGGTGGCTGTATCCCCAGGTGGGGCAGTCTCTGAATGGCCTTTGTTTCAGTCTCTGCTGCACACTTTGTCTTTGTATTTAAGAAGACAGTCCTGATGCACACTTTGTCTTTGCATTTAAGAAGACAGTCTATGGGTTGATGGGGGAATGCCAAGGGCTTTATGCATGTTAGATCAGCAACTACCTTATGAGTTATGGGGAAAGTGATGGTTTCCAGCCGATGCTTAGTTGCTAGGATACCATGGAGATACATTCCTGATATAGTATGAGCCCGCATTGGAACTTTACAAAGACAAATCAGGTCAAAAGGCCTTCAATGCCAAACATAATCAATGTGATTTCAGGCATTCTTGATTCCAAAGTACTACCCATATCTACTTAGCCAGCAATAGTGGCTGAGTTTTGGTGAATTTTGGGGCATTTTTCTGATATTTGAAATTTAGGAGAACATTTTTATATGTGTAACAGAACTTTTGCTTTTTAGGACATTTTTTCTACATGGGAACAATATCTTCAACAGTAGGCTATTTGTCAATCCCTATTCCATCCCTGTGTCCCAGGAGAGCTTGTCAGCCACCAACCCAATGATAATTCGCTGGTCTGTGTCCTAGGTGAAAACTCATCCTGTGCACTGAAGTGCATTGTACCTTGAGATTTGGGGTTGTTCAAGTATTATATATAAGTAAATATCTCTTTGACACCTTAGTATGTTAACAGTACATACATGTTTAAGTAATTGCTTGAACTATCTTTTCTTTGAAAGAAAAATGTAAACAAATTTATTCATTATTTTATTTTCCCAAGTATTAAACTTTCACAAGTAAAATTGATTTTATTAGTAAACGTCATTCCACTTAGTTCTAGCAAAGAATTTGTGAGTTCTGAGAACACAAAATTACCTATGGTAAGGCAAGAACTAGCCCAGCACAGTGACAAAGACAGTTCTCCACCCACAATATCGGTGCTCTGGAAGTGTTTTCTTCGATCTTCTCTCATGGGCTGCTTCTCTGGTGATTTTGATGCAGCCTAGAGAAGGGACATCTCTGGGTGCGCTGATGAGCTTGACATTTGTGAGCTGAGAACATTCACCTGCCCCCAGCTTCCTGAACCTGACATGCACTGTGGTATTCTTGTGTTCCTGGACGTTAAACCTGTTCTGGTCCTCCTACCCTGGCCAGGACCACGAGCACAGCAAGTGTGAGTTTCACTTGGAGAATCTAAGAACTGTTTCCTAAGTTCACAAAGAACAGTTACCCCGTTTCTGACTCACGGGTCACCACAGTTCTCTCTGGTTCAGCTTTTCCTGGTTCATTACATACTGTAGCCAGAAATGGCAGAACCTATGCTGTTTATAGACTTCTTGCTTTGACCTCCATCTTGGTTCTTCCATAAAAACTACCCTCTTGTCCTCCCTTGGTGCTGAACTTTCTCATCACATTCCTGAAATGAAGCTCAAAGCAAAGTGGATCCTTCTCCCCCAGGGCTGCCTTTCACTGCAGTCTTCACAAGTTTGTTGATTTGATGCTGCCATTCTTGGAACAAGAAATGTCCAAACTTTGTTGGTCCCAACCAGCCCTGAACAGAGCATTTTTTGGTTTGTTTTTGTTTTTGTTTTTTTGGCTTTGTCCAGAATAAGAGCATTTGAATTCATGAGGCACTTGGGCACCCACTGGTGTACAGGAGGCTTCTCTTTGGCTGGGTCCTACCTGGACCTGCCTATGCCAGTTCTGGATCTTTGCAGCCCTCACCTGCCTTAGGAGGGTTTTTCCAAAACATCGGGGTACCCAACATACAACTCTAGAGACGCTGGCCCCGTCCTTGCAACTTTTTTCTGTCCGTTTTTGAAGATGTATTCCTCGGTCAAGGTATTTGCTTGTGAAGTGACAACGTTGCTGGTGATCAGGAAAGTAAACACATTAAAAATGTATTATCATAGGAATAGCATATTCTCGTCAAACCAAGTTATCCTGGTCTTCCATTAAAAATGTTTTATGTTATTTTTTAACTTCATAATTTCTTTAAATTAGTAACATTTTATGGGATTTTTGAGACATATTTCATTTTGGTTGATGTTGCACCCCATTGACCCTCATTGGCATATACCCCTTCCCTGGCTCACCCTTCCCTCACCAGACCTCCCTCCTCTATCTGTTTTATTATTTCCCTCCCCTCCCGTTAAGACGTTTCCCCACTCAGTGTCAGATTATTATGAATTGGGTATAAATTTAACAGTACCCATAGCAGAGAGAGAAGGTATGCTATTCATCTTTATGGGACTGAGTTTCGTTGCTTAATATAATGTTATAACTATTTTTATAGAGTAATAGTATAGTTTGTTGATATATGTAAATATAATGAGTGTTTCATTCCTTTTTAAGCAAATTTCATAATTTTATTTTTCTCTATGGTTGAATAGCTAAAATTTTAATGTGTGTATAATATATCATATATATATATAATATATATGATATTTTATACACACATATACACACATATATATGTGTGTGTACTGCATGTGTGTGTATATATAAATTATATATAACAGTAATACACACACACACACACACACACACACACACACATTTTCCATTATCCATTCATCTGTTGCTGGATATCACTTCCACTGTCCTGCCACTATGACTGTGTGGCCATAAGCATGTGTATTTAATTATATGTGTAGGAGGAGGCAGAGTCTTTTTGTGCCCAAAGTGGTGTATTTTCTTTCTTTTATTTCGTTCCTTTCTTCTTTTAAAAAATTGGTTATTTTACTTATTCACATTTCAAGTGTTTTCCCCTTTCCAGGCTTCCCTTCTGCAAACTCCCCATCCCGCCCCCCCCTCCCTTTGCCTCTGTGAGGGTGCTCCCCCGCTCAACCTCTATTCCTGCCTCACTGCTCCAGCTTCCTCTTCCTTTGGGGAGGGGAGGCCCTTGGTCAAGAGTGTTGTATTTTCATAATGCTCTTTAAACAAGAAAGAGACCATTTACTCTCACCTTGAATTTTACTAGCCCACCCCTCAAATAACAGAGAGTCAAAAGTTTATAACTTTAAGTTTTGGAGTCTCACAGAAATATCTTCCAGCCTGAAGCTCCTGGCCATTTTAACCTGTCTGTTGGCCATGTGATACCTTGCTCATTCTTTGACCAAGTTCGTGTCTAATTTTTGCTGTGCAAGGTTTATTTGAATTACTTTGGCTCACTCTTGTTCTTAGGCATGAGATTTTTCAAGCTTCAATTGTATTGTTCTGTAAATTAAGGAGGATGCATTTGACAGCTTTGGAGAAAGCCATACAGAATTATTTCTTCAAATTGTCACAGCCTGTTAATTGTTTTAAAATTGTGTGAAAACTTGAAATATGTGACAGTGACGCTTAACCCACTTTATGTTTCCCAGGGCTACTCTTGTTTCACATTTGATAAATACTTTCTTCAAAAAATTACTGACTTTATTTGATGAATCAACTTTTCTCCCGTTCCTTTTTATTCTTTGTGATCTTAGCTGTTTGCTTGATGCCATACATGGAAAATCTTAAAGAAAAATACTTACCACCTCCATTATGACCATTTCAGTTACTTACATAATTGTCTTAGTCGGGGTTTCTATGTCTATACAAACATCATGACCAAGAAGCAAGTTGGGGAGAAAAGGATTTATTCAGCTCACACTTCCACACTGCTGTTCATCACCAAAGGAAGTCAGGACTGGAACTCAAGAAGGTCAGGAAGCAGGAGCTGATGCAGAGGCCATGGAGGGATGTTGCTTACTGGCTTGCTTCCCCTGGCTTGTTCAGCCTGCTTTCTTATAGAACCCAGGTCTACCAGCCCAGGGATGGCTCCACCCACAATGGGCTGGGTCAGGGATGGCTCCACCCACAATGGGCTGGGCCCTCCCCCCTTGATCACTGGTTGAGAAAATGCCTTACAGCTGGGTCTCATGGAGGCATTTCCTCAACTGAGGCTCCTTTCTCTGTGGTAACTCCAGCTTGTGTCAAGCTGACACAAACCCAGCCAGTAGAAAATGTAACATATACAGATGCTCAAAGACCAACAATCAACAACTAATGACCACCATAAGCGAAGGGATTACTACTTAAACTATTTAAACGCCATAAATGAAGGGATTAATACTTAAACTATTTAAACGTTTTTAAAATATTCTCATTTGATAAGATTCCCAAAATGCTGGCGTTTTTATTGTAATTTTCACAACACCTTTCTCACTTTGAGAGAAGTAATTCTAAGCTGTCTTCTAGAAAATGCACAGGTGCGTTTAGAGACTGAAAAAAATGAAGCAGAAATATGTTTCTTCCAGACATGCTGTTATCTAACCCTCTGATATTATTCCTCTGATCAAATCTGTCCTGCAAACATTCCTATATACTTCATCCAGTCTTCCACTATCATTTTCAAGGAGATAACTCAATGACTAAAACCAATAATTTATGCTCATAGCTGCGTGTCAAAGCCAAATATTTTCCACAACTTAGAAGCTCTTTAAATGTTAATTGCCAACTCAAATATCACTGCTGATTTTAATACCATTATATCAGGTCTTCGACAATTCTTTACAGAAGTTTACTTTCTTACCTATCAAGACTAAGGTGTTCTTCTCACCCTTAGGAAGCTGACTACAAAATTGACTAGTAAGTTAAGAAATTAATCTCACCTTCTGTCTAAAGATTGATAGAAAGTAGGTGTAAATAATTATCCAGTCATGAGACATAACTCTCTTCTACTGGCTTTTTAGCATGGCTGCCGCTGTCACTTTACTGAAGTCCTTGCAGTGCAGATGGAAGCTCCTCTGAATGCTACAACTGTGTTCTCTACTTTGCTCTAAGTCTATAACTCATGGATAGATTTTCCTCCGTCTCTCCATGAATATCTTGTTAAGAATGTTAGTGAGGCCCCTTTCACAGATCTCCATCCATGATAGATGCAGGTGGGGAAATGAACATGTGAAAACATTTGGTGAAAATATTCGATTAGGAAGATCCTTGCCCACTGAGGCCAAACAAGACAGCCCATTTAGGGGAGCAGGATCCTCAGGCAGGCAACAGAGTCAGGGTAAGCTCCCAGGACAGTGAATTAAAGGGGTCAGTGTGGGTTGGTTCCCTAGGAGGTAAAGAGGATGGGAGAATGTCAGGGGGGCATGAGAGAGGATACTGGGAAGAGAGGGGCTTGTAATTGGGATATAAAGTGAATAAATGGATAAATAAATGGAAAAATATCAGATGATAATATACGTCATAACATTTCTGACATCACATTTAAATCTTAACACATATTTTCATGTTTTGTGGGGAAAGTGAATAGGAATCACTAGACATTATGTATAAAGTATGGTGGTAACTCAGATATCTCCCCTTTGACACTCTGGAGATGTGCCTTTGCCACATTCTTGCCAGGATGTGTAAACCTCAGTATTGAGTCACAGTGACGCATAATGATTCTGCCAATATTTAAGGAAACCGCAGTCAGTTGCCTTGCTGTCCACTTCTTTAAAAATAAATGTGGTTTGGAATATCTTAATCACTATAGTGGTCATTACATTTTTATCTGCTGATCTTGAAAATCCTGAAGGTTTCTCATCTAACAGAGTAGTATATTAGTGATGCTTTTTGTGAAAATGAGAATATTCTGAAAAATATTAAATTTTCATTTGGAAATAGTTTTCACTCCTCTGGCCTAGTTGGTCTTTCTTCCCCTCTGCAAACATTTGCCTCTTCATTTCTTCATTGTTTCCCATGTTAAGTACTCATGAACCAGCTCAGCTAAACAAGTGTTAGCATGCAGTGTATGTTATTGTAAAGATGGGAGGAGATATAAGCATGGCTTATTATCTGCATGACTGGACTTACTATGGTTTGAGGAAAAGATATTTCCATGAGGCTCATGCATTAATTGCTTGATCCGAAGCTGGTGATAACAGTTTAGGGATTATGGAAGCTGGAGGGTAGGACCTCAGCCAGGTCACTGTTGTGGTCACTCCCTGGGCGCCAGATTCCCACAGACATCCCAACTCTATGGGGGGCAGGGAGGCTTTATGCTTTCCATCTCTACTCTCTTTAAACTCAGTTAAGTAGTCAGATCAAAGAACAACCAAATTGCTCTGATCCAATGGACATAATTTGCTAACCTTTATAAGTCAAATGATTTTGTACAATTCCATTCCTTATAAAACATACATAACTTTATATATGAAGAGATGCACCAAGAGAAACATACACATCTACCTCCAACTTCATTCCTCCCTAAATCCCATCTCTCTTACTTTTCCATTTCCCTAGCCTTTTCCCCACCTACCTCTCCACTGTCCAGTCATGTATCCCCTTAATGTCAACCCACAGGTCACTGTGGTCATATCCTTGCTGGTGACTTATGCTTGCATCTGTGTCTTTTCTTTGTGTTTCCTGTGTACCATGAACTGAGATGGTTGATTCCACCATACGCACCCCACCGGGATGTGCCTCTTCACTTCAGACACAAAGCAGGACAGACAGCCCACCGAGGACTGACATCTCGGGAACTGGGCCATCACGTATCTCCTCTTCTGTGTTTCTCTCCATACGTGTCTTAGTGACAAGGGCTGATCTGTAATACCCTGTGAGGAACAGGTGTGCCGAGGCCTGTAAATGTCTTGGTATATTGAGTCACACCTATCTCTTTTCCACTACAGTTCTTCCTTGTATAAAGTATAAAGATACATTCGGAAGATATTAGTAGGACATTTGAATTCCGGGATTACTCTAAATGTTTAAAAGAGGCAAACTTGTTCACTTGTATTAGACAAGTTGAAATAATGATTTTTAAAATGATATAAACATTGGCATTTTCATAGTTATATAAAAGGTATGGAAATTCATATTATTCTGCATATTATTCCTTTATAACCTCCCTTCCTGGACATATTTTCATAGCATAGTGCATATGTACTGGCTGTTTTAGTGTGTCAACTTGACACAAACTGGAGTTATCAAAGACAAAGGAGCCTCTTTGAAGAAATGCCTCCATGAGATCCAGCTGTAAGACACTTTCCCAATTAAGGGAATCAAGGGTGAGAGGACCCAGCTCATTGTGGGTGGTGCCATCCCTGGGCTGGTAGACCTGGGTTCTATTAAAAAAAATCAAACTGAGCAAGGTAGAGGAAGCAATCCAGCAAGCAGCATCCCTCCATGGCCTCTGCATCAGCTCCTGCTTCCTGCCCTGTGTGAGTTCCTCTCCTGACTTCCTCTGGTGATGAACAGCAATGTGGAAGTGTAAGCTGAATAAACCCTTTCCTCCCCCACTGGCTTCTTAGTCATGATGTTTTGCACAGGACAGCCAGTGCCCTGGATTCTCTCGGGTCTTCGTGAATGATGCAGTAGAGCAGGTCCCACACCACATGCATTAAATCCGCATCACTACTACTGACTTCTGCTTAACTCATTGATTTTGTACACAGCAGTTAACTAAATATATAACCATCTACTTCTCATCATGTATTTTTTCTCTGTATGAGTTTTATATCTCTCTTCTGTAATGCAGTTCTACTGAAGCATGAATGATTGCTGTTTGGTCACTGCTATAGCTCCTGCCTATAGAAAGGAATTGTAATCGATAAATACAAATTGCATGACCGAACCGAACAGTCAAGTTTTGTCCAACATCAAGATAAACTTTCCTTGCAAATGGTGTTGAGATTATGTGACTTATAGCCAGGTGAACTGGTATTTAACATGTTGGGATAATGTTAGAGAGACATTGAAATCTCTACAGACTCTCTAAGAAAGAACTGAATTATCAGGACACTACTGAACAACTGAATGTGTGATAGAAGCTTAAAGATGGGTGCATAGCTTTCTTTTTATATTTTAAACACTTATTTTATTAAATCATTGAGAATTTCATATAGTTTATTTTGATTATATTCATGCTTTCTTCCAAACTCCCACCATACCTAAGTCCTATTATCCACACAACTTAATGTCTTCCTTAAAAAAATAACCTTTTGGGTCCAATTTGTCCTGTTCATATATTGCTGGGTATGGGGTTAGTGCATAGTTAACTTACCAGGGAAGCTCCCTTGTAGGAAACTGACTGTCCTCTTTTCTACAGTGTCATCTGCTATCAGTACCTCAGCTACAGGACCGACTTCACTCTGACCTCCATTTCCTTGCTGGGCTTGTGTCCAGCTTGAGCTTGTACTGGTAATGCACATTTCTTCTAGGTGCTCAGTTAAACTGTCTGGTTGTGCTTGGGAAACTCTGTTTATACAGTGGTCATCCATTTCCTCTGACTCTTACAGTCTTCCATGATGATCCCTGTGCCCAAGGAGGAGGGATGCTATCTACAAATCCCATTTACATTTGGGGACTTCATAGTCTCCTGTTCTCTGCACAGTGGTCATTTAAGATCTCTGCATTGTCATATACTGCAAACAACAACAAAAAATGCTTATGTGAGGATTGACAGGTGCACTACCCATGGTTCTGATGGTAAGTCATGAGAAGGTGGATCAATTCTGTGTCCACTTTGCAGAACAATTATAGTTGGTTCACTCCTACATCCTATGACCTGTCTAGCCACAGATTCTAGGTTCTAATGACTGTCAGGTCCAGCTTCCATCCTGCCGGACAGGTCTTAAATAATAATAATAATAATAATAATAATAATAATAATAATGATGATGATGATGATGATGATGATGATGATGATGATGATGATGATGTTGATGATGATGATGATGATAAGGGTGGTTGGTTATTCCCAGGACGTTTGAGCTACTTTTTCTCAGGCAGGTATATTTTTTTCAGATCTGTTGTTATTAGGTCACAGGATTCACACCTGGGTATGGTTAATGACCACATTTCTCTTCTAATAGAATGAAAAGCACCTTCCAGTGCTATGAAAGCTAGACCTGTCAACCGGAAGCTTCAGAGTCAGTATTACCTTGATCTATCCATGTTCTAAGACTCAGGGGCATGATTTCTTCAGGGCCTAATCATCCTAATCTGGAGGCTAAAGGATAGCACTGGCAGTAGCCTGTTGTGTTTGTGGTATCTGTGGGACCCATGGCTAAGAACCCCAAAAGAGATAAGCCTTTCCTGTCACTGACTCACTGGCCATTTTATCTGTTAGCCTGTAGCATCTAAAGGGGCAATTTCGCCTTTTTGTAGTCAACTCCAATTAACTTCTCATATGTACACAGCCATGTATCTTATGAAGTTTCTGCAGCCCTAGTTTAAAGTGGATGAGTACATTTTTAAATGAGGGGAAAGGACATTTTGCCCAAGTTCAGTCCTGATTTAAATGCACTTCTGATGATCTAGGAGCACACGACTTCTTAGCTGAACAACAAGATGGTTCCATCTTGGTATTTGTTGCTACTATAGTAAGATTTATGATCTTAGCCTCCCGGTGAAAGTGTGCTTTTCAGCACATGTGCTGGAAAACTCTAGTGCTCGCATGGCTATGCTCAAATATTAGTGTTTCATTATCTCTGTTAAATAATAATAAAAAATTCTTGTCTGAAGTGATGTATTATAAATAGATTTTGTGACTGCCCTCTTATTCTAAAGAGCCCTCTTGACTTTTGTTAGAAATAATGGCATCATCATCAGAGTCTGTCAAAAACAGAAGGATGATTATGAACAGCGTTCCGCTGATTTACAACATTCTCCACCCAGGAAAGCTGTTTATTTCTCATAGCACACTTTCATTCTGTGTATTATTCCTGTTGGAACCCCTACAGTGCACACTTCAGCACTTGGAATTTTACATAATTGAATAATGCTTAGTGATTAGTAAAAAAAAAAAAAATTAAAGCAAGTGACTTCCTCACTGGTAAGCTTTCAAAACCGCCTTCCAAAGCCTGGCACAAGCTGGGCCTGTGAGGATCCCTGTTGAGGCAAGGATTCAGCTTTACCAAGGCCAGCTGCATGCAGGCTGAAGAGCTTGGCTTTGTCTTGGCTCCATTTCTCTTAGTGTCCCATTTACTAACCATGTAAGTTGCTAAACCCCCAACGTCGCAACTTTCCCATGACTAAAATCATTCCCACTAAAATTCTGAGATTTGCTTTTCAGAACTAACTGGGGTGAACATCTGATACATGATTGCCTTGTGTAAAGCCTGTGTAATACATTTTATAGATACTTTTTACTTCCATGTAGTTTGGAACTTATTGGAGAAATTAAAAATTCCTATTAGCAAGTAGTAATGTTGCATATTTGTGGGATATATTGTGACTTTTTGTATATGTGTTTAGATTACTTGGCAGTTGAATCAGGGTAATTTGCATTTCTTTTTTTTCTTTTTATATTCCATGTTTATATCTCCTATACTTCGTCAAATCTGTGGTAGAATATTGTTCTTCTATTTTGATCACTTTGCTAGTAAGATTATTGTAAATATTTGTATAATTATAACTCTATCAAAGTAATTAATTATACAAACATTGGTAAATGTCAAGAGGTTATCAGTGTGGGAGTGTGGCAGCTTCCACGTCTGTTTCTGATAGATGAGCCCGTTTGCCTTTCTTTAGCTCCTCATTAACATAATTTATTAATGGTGGCTGTAGTTTCAGTGTATACTGCAGTCCAGTTGGAAAGTTGTGGCCTTTGAAATGAGGCCCTCGTTACAAGTTCTCACTTCGTATTGTGTCTACGAAAGGCAATGGGACACTTCAGTGTTGTATGATTGTATATTTGGGGTTCTCTAGAGTCACAGAACTTATGGGAAGTCTATATAGTAAGGGAATTTGTTGATGACTTACAGTCTGTAGTCCAACTCCCCAACAATGGTCAGCAGCACCTGTGCATGGAAGTCCAAGGATCTAGCAGTTGCTCAGTACCACAAGGCAAGCAGGCAAAGAAGGGAACATCTTTTTTCTTCCAACATTCTTATTTAGGTCTCCAGCAGAAGTTGTGGCCCAGATTAAAGGTGTGTATCACCACTACTGGATCTGGGACTTGCTTTGTCCCAGATGATCTTGAATTCAGACATCTCTTGGTCTGGGATTCAATTCATAGTCACTATGCCTGAAGATCTTCTTGCCATGATTCAGGTGAGAAACTTGTATCTCCCTGCCTCAAGATCAGAATTACAGGTGATTTTTCTAATTATTGATTGTAGCTCATTCCAGATATAGTCAAGTTGACAAACAGGAATAGCCATTACAATGACTATTGAAATATTCTGTTAGGAGGAAGAAGACTCAGAAGAGTCACAAAGTTCATGAAACTGACAAGGCTTAGGAAATCCATAAGATTACAGGATCCTCAAAGGCACTCCACATGGTTATAGAACTATAAAACCTCACTAATGAGGAGGGACCTCTCTGTACAGTAGAGCTGACAGCAGCTTGTGTAGAGAGAAGCAGGGGACGCAGCTTTTAGGACGTGTCAGCTCTGAAGGGAAGTAGCCCTTCACTCATGCTCGCATAAGAAATCTCAGTAGAAAATTTGTTTCACCAGATTAGAGTTTGGTGGAATTGTTTCCTTGGACATCCTTGGGCCAGGAGTCTTGAGTTACTTTAAAAGGAAGGATGAGGGGCTCAGCAGTTAAGAGCACTGGCTGCTCCTTCAGAGGTTCTGAGTTCAATTCCCAGCACTCAATGGTGGTTCATAACCATCTGTAATAGGATCCAATTCCCTCTTCTGGTGTATTGGAAGACAGCAACAGTGTACTCACATACATAAAATAGTCAAATAAATCTTATTATTTTAAAGGAAGGATGAGCAGGGATGTTTAATAAGCCAACAAGCAGCAACTTGTGTGCTTCTGCTCCAGTTCTTAGCTCCAGGCTCCCTAAGTTACAGCCCTGACTTCCTGCACTGATAGATTGACCTTAGAGTTGTAAGGTGAAATCAACTCTTTCTTCTGCCTGTTACTTTTGGTCATGGTGTCTTTTCCCAACATTAGAAATGCTAACTAGGACATGTACTCTGGGAGAATAAAACTCTCACTTGAGTTTCTGTCCATGCCCTGATACTCATGTTTTATAAATGATTTTTTTCTGCTGGACAATGAAAAGAATCAAAATGAAGAAAAGAATCAAGATGAATAAAATACACATTGTTTGTGTTCCTTACAATTTAAAGAATGTGCATTCACAATTCTTTCTCATCTTTTTTTCTTTCTGGAGTAGTCTCCTCATTATGTTAGCCCCGACTAACCTTGAACTCATGATCTTGCTGTGTTAACCTCCTGTGATATGTGATCACAGGCGTGCACTGCTATAATGAACCCTGACATTTTTTTCTATGTTTGCACATGCACCTATTAGATGTTAAATACTCGAAATAGAGATTCTAAGTTGTCTACTTACTGAAGGTGAGGCATGTAGAGAATGCAGTGCCAGGCCAGAAAAATTCAGTTAGTAATTGTTTTCAAACAGAAATTGTCGGTGCTGGTCTGATCTTTGTTTTGAATTTTGGTTCATGGAACAGGGTGGTCCAGGTAGTGCTTACCAAGAGCTTTTTTCTCTTGGTTTTGCATCCAATTGCATTCATTCGTCAATCTGGCTTTCGGGGGAAATTTCTTGGAATAGTGGAACGGAGATAATACTGTAATAATCTTTTACTACCAGTGCTCTGCAGTAGGATGCTGATTTGAACATCCTTGATACTCTGATCAAATTTGACATATGAGCAATAAATTAACTGATGCAAATATTTAAGTGAAATGTTCCTTAAGCTTGATTTTTATACTTCCAGAGTTTAATATAATAGCATGTTTTATGGTATTACTTGATTTCTTGCTCCTGATAACACAAGTCTCGTGAATATTTAGCATTCTGGATTTTTTTCCCAGCTTAGAGAATTCATCTCTACCCTAGCAGATTTGCTGCCTCAGGTTTCCTGGCAACACTAGCACCTCATAATCTATTTTATCAATAAAAATAAGTGTAAAGACACCTGGAGCAACTGTTAAAAGAGCATAAATTTAATCATTTCATAAATAATTTGAACATCTTGGTTTTCATATTATTTGTATAGAATATTTGTGCACAAAGGTAAACAGTGTGCTTGCTATGGTATGATGTTTATGCTGTTCCAAATTTTTGTTAACAGTTCGAGGAAAATGGGACATATCAAAACTAAAAAATAACTTCAACTCTCAAATAATTGAGTAAATCGAAAAAATTGTTGGGCCCTTAAGTGTCAGGCTAATGCAGGTGTTTATTTCTGATTCCCTCTGTAGAGACTGTCAGATGTGTCGGCTTAGCGTTGTAAAAACATTGGCACTGACTGCTATAAAATTAAAGATCATCAAGAATATTTCCATAAATATATACATTTCTAGATATAAAGAACAAAAATTAAAACTGGAAGAGTACACACAAAGTTAGTATGTCCAAAAATCATCGACCATAAAACAAGGCAGACTTAGTGGGTAAGTTAGGCTCAGAGCACAAAGGCATCCAATACCAAGGCACATGGAAGGAGAGCATGGTGAGTGACAGAGGGCTGGTAGGTGATCTCTCTGATTATTGATGGGCAGTCACACATGTTGCTAATGCCAACTATAAGCATTGCCGACACACTGGTGTAGATGGTGACACGGACATTGATGAAGTCCTTGACCAAGGCAACCACATGGGTCTGTGACCTGTGACAGAAAAATAATTGTTTCAATGCTTTCTTCTTAATTGACAATACTTCTCACAGAAATATGGAAAAGACATACAGTAACCAACATAGAAAGGTTTTCTGGGATGGCCAGATGTCTCTGTGGACAAAGAATCTTGCTGCCATGCCTGATGGCATGAGTTCATCAGGACCCACATCATGGAGGAGGAGACCTGGCTCCTACATGTTGTCCTCTGACTTGTGCATTCACTCTCCCACATTTTCACACACACATGCATGCTTCAGATATATAAAAAAACATGAATAGATGTATTTTGCAGTGGTGTTTGTCTTTCTGCCCATTTGGACAATTTGGTACAGTGCACATTTAAATGGGACCAGCCCTATAACTATGTTCAAACAACAGTAGGTACTAGGGGTAAGGCACATGTATGCCCTCAGACTATTACTTCGCAGTTTGAGAACATTGCCATCTGAGTTACAGTGAAATACAGTGCAAGGCATGAGTAGCCATATGTGAAATCATAGGTTGACAATAATGGCTCAATCTCTAGTTGTTGAAGGAAATCATTTATCAATCATTTGTTCGGGGCCTTGGATCCCATGAAGTATTATAAACAAGAAGCAATCAATCAACTAAGTACATGAAATCAGGATATCACAAAACATGGCTTCTCCACAAATGGTTGCTGTTAACACATTTTGCTATTGAGTCATGTACCATGAGATACAAGGAAGAACATTTCCACAACTACAAGGAAGCTTAGGTCTGTGGTTAACATGGGGTAAAGGAAATTGAAGGAACTGGAAAGGGAAGAAAAGGGCTTGAAGGATAAAATCAGATATATAATGTTAAATGATGAGCACAGATATTACCAACTTTTGTTTTCCCCACTCCATCAGTGTAGAGACATTGAAACCTTTAAAAATTAGAATTCGAGCTTCCAAAACACAGATGCTGCAAATCATCTCACAGCTGTGACAGCCATAAGCTGCAAAAATGACCTGTATGGCATGACACTCACAATGGTGGATTAGAGGCAGGCAGCCCTGGGTGTTCAGCAACCACTCTCTAATTGGACTTAAGCCTCACTCAACAAGAGGGAAATCAGGCCCAGCACTAGAAATGTTGTCAGTAGCACAGGGCAAGTGAAGTTGTGGACATTGTAACAGAACCTACAACTGCCTCTTTACTAAATGAGCAAAATCTCTAACTACACTATCTGTCTTTGTGTCTGTCTGTCTAACTGTCTGTCTGCCTTCTGCCTACCTATCTACCTACCTACTTACCTACCTACCTACAAACCTACCAGCCTATTGACCTGCCAACCTACTGGCCTATCAACCTATCAACCTATCGATCTATCTGTTTCTTACCCACAAATAATTATAGTCCTTATACCCAGCATGAAAGATTCTCTTTTCATCAAATGGAGAACATTACAGAAAACTGCAACCAGTCAAAATGCAGAGCTGTGAAGCCCAGTTCCAATGGAGACATTTGTAAAGCAGATGCTGCACCTTAGGTACAGGACACATTTCAGGAGAGGGAGCAGAAAGATTTTAAGAGGCAGAGATCACAAAGGATTGTGTGGTACTGCACGGTCGCTCCTAGTATCCTCAGAAGCTACACACAGTCTCAGCAACAGGCTTGCCCAGACAATAGCTGAACAAAGACAACAGCAGACATGCCAAAGTAGAAAGGGAAAGCTTTGAAGGACTTGGTCCTACACAGAGAACTGCATGGAAAAGCACATACATTTATTATCCAACACCCAAGGGTCAGACCTGAAAATGTGTGTGTAGTTAAAATTATATAGACCAAAGAGGTCATAATTATTAATACATCATATAATATGTAAATTATATATATATATATTGGTTTGTATATATGCATCTAATAAGAGCTGATGAAAGAATAGGTTGTGGCTTTGAAATAAAGGAGGGGTACATGGGAAGGTTTGGAGAGAGAAAAGGGAACAGGGGGATGACATAATCATATTATAATCTCAAAATCCATTTAAACCTTTTAATTCATTTAAGTAAAATACAAATTGTTGTCTAATAGGAAAAGATTTTAGAAAGTGTATAAAACATTTACCATTAAAGTTCTCTTTGGCATGCTATTTTGGTTTGTGCATGCGTGCGTGCGTGTTTTCCCTTATAAACCCGAAAATATTAATAAAATCTTAACATTATTTATTTTAAGGATTTATTATTACAAAATATCTATGCGTTTTGTTTGGACGTACAGTATTTTTTCACCGGCTTAATGCTGATCCCTTAGATGTTTCTTCATATTCTGGTGACTTCCAACTACCACATTATTTTTGTTGCTACTTCATAACTGTAATTTTTCTATTAAGAATCTTAATGTAAATATCCTATACGCTGGTGATCTTAGACAAGCACTGTGAAAGGGTTGTCCAATCCCCAAAGGGGTTATGATTCACTGCTTCACAGCGACTAATAGAGTGATTTTTTTTGCCATCTAATGTCTCCTTTATTAAACATTCATTTCTTAATATCTGATACAACATCAACTTAAAAACCTTTAAAATTTTCTGCTCATAGAGATTATATAAACAGGAAGGTTGATCTTAGAACTCTTATTTTTTCCTTTTTGTTGCTACTCCAGAACAGCCTTTCTTTTCATAAATACATTTTGGGTTTTTATAATGTATCACAACCTTTAATTAATGCACCATGATGTAAAAAAAAAAAAAAAAAAAAAGATTTATCTATTTAACTTATGTGAGTACACTGTTGCTATCTTCAGACACACCAGAAGAGGGCATCTGATTCCATTACAGATGGTTGTGAGCCACCATGTGGTCGCTGGGAATTGAACTCAGGACCTCTGGAAGAGAAGTTAGTGCTCTTAACCGCTGAGCCATCTCTCCTCCACCATGATTTTAAAGCATTTAAAAAATGCAGTCAATTCCTTTATTTTAACTGCGAACATCTTCCAGAGACAACTGTTAGATTCAAGACTTCCTGAGACAACGAGGAAATTTATCTCTGCTGAATTGAATGTTTGGCTTTTTTTTTTTTTCTTTCTTTTTTTTTTTTTTTTTTTTTTTTTTTTTGTATTTTATGGCTTGTAACTGGTTTAGGAAAGTTTTCTAACTCATTTCGAAGGGAAATGTGAAGTACGTCTCCACTCGACACTGATGTTTTGGTGTTGCCTAGGGATTCAGAGGGACGAGCATCAGTGAGGTCTATCTCCGGACATGTCTTTAGTTCCGTGAACGATGGCACTGCTGGAAGGCTCTTCTTCGTGAAAGTACTTACCTCCAGGTGTTCTTACTCAATTATCTTGTTTTGAATATTAGTCTTTGGCGTCATTCTGGACCACCCACCTAGACATAAGTACTGCAGTCCTAAGAACTTACGTGTAAATATAATGCTGCAGGGCAATGCAATATCCATTCTAATCACTATTTATAAAAGTGTCCTGGGAGAAAGGTTTGATATCACTTGTTGGTGTGACAAACTCAATGAACACAGGCTTACTCACCAAGATTCTCACTAAATTTAGTCTATTTATAATGAATCTTTGTTTCAGCACAACTCCAAGCCAGCTGCTCTTACAGGACAGTTAGAACAATGAATATCTACAAGCACATCATTTCCTGATGGCATGCTAAGCAATAATCAAAACAGGCACCTGCCAGCGTGCATTAGAGCTGACAGCAATTAAGTGAGCTCCACCAGTTTCCTATTGGCTTTTCAAACGGCTCAGTCCATTAAAAAAACATGAGAGTCGAACCTGATACTAAAACGAGGACTCCAGAGCTACCAATATTTGTAAAAGATGATAATAGGAGACTCTTAGTCAATGTATATAAAATGTGGGGCTGGAGAGATGGCTCAGCAGTTTAGAGCACTGGCTGCTCTGCCGAAGGACCCAGTCTTGAGTCCCAACATCCACATGGCAGCTCTCAACTTTTGGTAACTGTAGACTCACGGGATTGGATGATGCCTTCTCCTCTTCTGGGCTCAGCAGGCACTGTGTGCATGTGGTGTTCTGACAGTACAGGAAAAACTCAAGTACAGATAACATAAAATGAAAAATAATCCAAAAGACATATTTAATTTTATGAGATATATTCCTTTCCAATTTATATTTTTGTTATATGTTTTTGTTTTAAAAAAGGAACAATGCATCTCCAATTCAAACTTCGAATGTATTATTGCAACATCTGTGGAAATAAGAGAGAACTTTTTTGGCCATTTCTGAAATCTCCCAGTGACAGGGTGCACTGCTAAATAAGGCGGAGCCTAGCAAACTTCAGAACCGGCTATACCTGGTTGCATATTTTGATCATTTGGGCTTATAATAAAAGCTATGGAAGGATATCAAGTAGGGTCATTAAATGATCAGACTTTTGTGTGGAAAGAGATTCGGAAACTGCATGTCTACCATCTAGAATGGGACACGTTTTCTGCAGTTTTTACCTAACAATTTTCTTAACCACAGCCGAAGATTTTCAGAGCTAAATCGGGCTAGTAATCAAGTTCCTAAGAATTTTATTCTTATTTTCTAATACTAGATAATATATTATACATCAGCTATGAAAAGAAAATATATTACTTCATCTAAAACACTCTCTATATTGTTAGGATAAATTGTTAAGTTAGCAGTGAGCTGCAATTTCAAGAGTCATGATTTATCCATTTAATATAAACTAAAATAATAGAGCATATTTATTGTGTATTGTGGATACCTCCGGAGTGTTTAAATGTCCTTGGATCATACTATATGCCTAGGTAAAACTTCAAAACCCATTTTAGAACCAGTTTCACTTCATCACAGTAGGCTACTAATGGGAAATAAAAAAGGAAAAATATTTTCACACATGGCTGGCAAACCAAATCTGCTGAGGTTTTCTATAAGTCTAGCTTGCTCTTGTCTGCTATTTAATTAACCAGTGAACAAATAGAATGTCTTAGGTTTAATTTTCATTCCGTAGCTCAATACTGTAAACTATTCACAGCATAATTAAAAGTCCTGAATTCTCTCAGGAATGATATTACCAGTAAGCAACCAACCCATGAAATGGAGAAACCTGACTGTTACCCTGCTGAATTGCGTGTGCTAATAAAGCCTCACTGGTGTTCCTTACTTAATCTGGCTGAGCCAAGGAAACCTCAGCTGGCACCAAGCTACCTGCTTCTAAAACTCTCCAAGCATTGGAGCCCGAAGAGGTCATTAAAGTTAATATAAGACCGGCATTGTATTTCATTGAATTTTCTCTGTGAGAGGACTTACTCTCAGATAATACAAATTTCCTCTAATGTCACCTGCATTGTTTCTTTTCTTTTTTTCTTTTTGCCTTGAGCAGACATGATAAAAAAAAAAGATATAGAAGCCAGGCTTTAACAGATACAGTCATTAAGAAAAATGCTCAACATGTACATAATGTTTATAAAAGGCCCCTTTCCTGCCTGATTTGATGGCTATTATTTAAGGAGTGGCTATCATTTATTTGATTAAAATAAAATAACTGAAGTTGTTTTTTCAGCCCTGTACACAGCCTGACTGGTGCATGGTGCACACATCCAGCAAGTACCCAAACAGCCACAGAGACCCTAAGCATACAAATAACAGTAGTAGCCCCTCTTTGCATAGTTAATCTATGTAACCCTTCTATTCCTCCTAAAAATCAAATATTTTCAGAAACCTAGCCAATTACTCATTACACTTATACTTTGAAGCAATGCACTAAAATAGTAACATTACAGGTGAAATCTAGGGTGTAAAAGAGACCTCCCAGGGAACACGGGACTAGGTTGTCTGTTGAAGAACAGGAAGTAAGAATTGTGCAATTAAAGATTTTTTCCTTTGGAAGGGCTGGATCTTCCTTCTATTGTCCCATCCAAATGGATCTCACATTTGAGAACCATTGCCCGAATCCTACACATGTGTCTAGTGCGAAGGTGAATCTTCTCTGCAGAATATTAGTGACGATGAGTGAGAGAAGGAACAGAATTTTGCTGTGCTGCACAGGGGCAAACCCCGAGGACAAAAGGAGCCAGTCACACTGGGTCTGGGGCTTACTTACATGCTACACATTTTTAAAAGTACACATTATAATAGACTTTGGATAGATATATGTGTGGCTACACAGGATAACCAGTTTGCTGTAGAAATCTTTTGTGGCACTTTCTAACACCCCTTGAAACAGTTATGACTTATATGATGTATACTTCTTTTTTGTCTTTTTTTTAAAAAAAATGTGTAGTTCATGTATTTACATTCATAACATTTGAAGAGGATTGTACTGGGTAAGTGCTCTCATATTTCTGTTCTGCCATCCTGGATTTTAATCAGCTTAGCGAAGTCGCTCTGACGTTGGCATCTTTTCCAACAGGTGTATTAAGATTAAACCATCTTAATACAGATGCTCAGTTAAACTCATTCTTCATTGTTCCTGTCCTGGTGGTTTAATGTAGCACAGGAAGCATCAGGACTATGTTATAGAAGAGTCTTCACTGTTTCTCTGGCCTGCCTTTGTATGAGCCTGAGTTTCCCCTGCAGAGCTCCCAATGTGTGGTTTTAGTTTCCTTGGTTTACTTAGTGTTTACAATTTAAAAAAAAGATCTACTTTAGTCTTGAAATTTGCATGATATTTTCTTACTAATGAACACACTGACATCCCAGGGTTTGCACGAGTTCTTACATCACACTTTTTTTTTTTTAATGACTAAGAAGCACATGAGACTAGGACAGGGTCCGTTAGCCTATGAAGAGCAGCATCTGGTTTGGCCATGTGTTTGGTGATAGGAAGGGAGTTATGTTAACCTATGTTAAAGGGTTTAGGGAGTGATATGTTCATATGTACTTGTGTGTTCATAAAATGTCTTCCTTTACTCAAGTAAATGGCTAAAGTGGCCTTGCTGAGTCTTGTCCTAGAATAGTGTGGTTTTTGCCACATGTCTTCTGGAAGTGGTTACACCAACCACTGAGCCTGGGAAGTGTGTGAGAGCAAGCTCTGCCTTCTACCTACACACCAGACCTTGTGATTTTTATTTTTGCACCCCACACTGTGTAAGATGCTTAAGTATCCTTTCAGGTGAATTTTCACTTCCTCATCTTAATTTTTTCTGATGAAACATCCTTAACAATTTTATTTTAACCTAAAAGTTTGGCCCTTGATTTCTTGTCACAAATTCTAAATTATCTTCAAATGTTCCAGGGCAAGAATATCTTTTATTAAGAATTTTATTAAGGATGTCTTTTATTAATATGAGATCAGAAGTTTGGTAACGTCAGGCCATGGCTTGTATTTTAATTCCTTTAATAAGCTTTGCTTAAGATAAAAACATTATAGCAACAATAAGGTGCTATTTATAACCTTGTTTTTTAACACTAAAAAGAAATTTAAAATACCCACCAATCCCATCCAGCTGTTTTCCCAACAAGCTACAGTAATGACTGGCTCTACCAGATATGTCCAGTGGTACCAGCCACTTTCTAATTAGGCATGATCAGACTTTCCCTGACACTTTGGATTTTTGCAGTGACCTACAAGTTTGTGAGAGCAGTGCTTGAGCTAGAGTCTTAGTGTATTGTGGTTTCATGTTACCTTAGAAGCAGCTTAGGTTCAAATGAGAACTGGTTTCACAGATGTGGATCTGTCCAGTTCTTAAGTCTATTCCATGCTTGGTAATATCTCTACTTTTGTTCTAGTCTATATACTCTATGCTCTATGTTTATCCTCCAGTTGCCTCTCAGGGCCGTATCTGCATGGTATTATAAGTTAGACCAGTGGCAAGGGTAGGGAATGCGTCTCTCTGGATAGGAGGGACACCCTGCTCTAACTTCTAGGCATGTTCTGGGCTTGGCATTGTTCCCTGCTGATTTCCAATGCGACTCTCTATGTACTTGTGCCTCCTCATTGAGAACATTTCCTTTACAGCCTAAACTACATTACCCCTGAATTTTCTTGACAAAGAGAACATTTAACTCTATTGAGGAGGTAAGTGATGTGGGTTTCAGGGTAATTTTGACAGTTAATGATTCTCCTCTATCTCAGTAGCCACCTTCCCAGTTGGAACCTGGTAGAATTTACAAGTAGAAGATAGAAGCCTTTAAGTGGTTGCAAAAGCACTGAAATCCGTGATTCAAAATTCTTTGCATTTATATAGGTCCTCATTCATCCTTTAGAAAGCATGTTTGGTGAGTGCATGCAAACACAGAAACACACATATACAAACATACACACACACACACACACACACACACACACACACACACACTTGCTTTGCTCTATCCTTTAACTAGTGTATAAAATTTGGTAGTATCTTTTTTTCTAGGTAGACAAACAACTGCCATTCTTTCTTCTGACTGGAAAGCATTTATTCTCACACGTTTAATTACTTTGTTGGCCTGAAAATGAATTCATCTGATGTAACCAATGTCTGATAATCTCTAATGCATCATTTTCTCTCATATGAGGTTGGAATTTTTGGCTTTTTCCTCCCACAAAATGAAGCTGGAAGAGTACCAAAGCCTTTCATTTTTCTTCTTTATTCTTCTTAAACTAAGCATTTGGACTTCTATAAGATACATACCAGAGTGTTTTATGACCATAGTCAATGATATTGACACTTCTTGTAAATCTTAAAAATTAATTAATTCATTAACAGATAAAAATGAATGTGAATTACCCTCAAAATTTTATAGCAATAACAACAAATAGAGTTTTAGCCTAATGTTTACTTCACAACAGCAAAATTAAAATTTCAAAAATATTTTCATTCTTTTCACAATTTACTGTTACTTTATTGCCAGAGAAAAGCCCACCTCATCAATTTGCTTGATTTTTTTTTAATTTGATTTGTTCAGTTTTTTTTTTTTTTTTTTTTTTTTTTTTTTTACTTTGTGCACCACAGAGAACTAGTTAGGAATTCTCTTGGAGTGTGGGGAAACATGGTGTTAAGGATATGTAGCAATGAACCCTCTGTGTGTGGATAAATAAAAGATAAATGACCCACAGTACGAATGTTTTCTTTGGTAGGCTACAGAATCTTCTTCCTCCCACAAATGACTGCCCCTAACAGCTGAAATCTGTGACAGGAAAATCCATATAAATGACTGAGCTGCAGTTTCCAAGAGGAGAAAATTATCTTTGATTGTTGGGGTGTTGTAGAGTGTTGGTCATGAGAGACTCCATCAGAGAAAGACAAGCCTCTGCCACAGACAGAAATGGGGAAGGCATGAAAATGGGGAAAGTGTAGTGACTTTAGAAACAGAAGTAGGTAGGAAGGTCAGCAGCTAGTCGAATTGGGAGTAGGCAAAGAACAGACTTTCTAGTAGATGCCTACACAAGCATCACCTTAACATTGTCTTGATGTCAGCCACAGGAAGCTTATTTTAGACATCTGGACTTCAGAGTGAGTGAAATGGAGAATAGATGTCATACGTAGTTTGTGATGATATTTTACAGAAGCTGTGAGAAAGGATAGGCTATGGCCTATGTGTGGTTATCACATTTGCTAGTTACTGGCCTTTGATAAGCAAATGCTGAATTAGTGGTTGTTAATAATCTAGGGAGAAACTGGTAACTTCAGCTAATAAAGGTTTAAAATGTGTCACTGTGTGTAAATTGGCCTCTACCTGGTTAAAGGGGTACACAGTATTTTAACATGCCAGGTCTTTCTCTCCCTCCCTCCCTCCCTTCCTCCCTCCCTCTATCTCTCTCTCCCTCTCCCCGCCCCCTCTCCAACCCTCTCTCTCTTTCTTGTACAAAGATGTCTGTTCAAAGAAGCACTTTGATTATGGCCCAGAATTTGTTGCTCTCAGCAAGAATTTTACCTAAGGTCTCACGGAAGTGTGGTTTTCAAACACGATAGAGTTCAGCCTGCATTGCTTTTCCCTTTATAGTGTTGTCTGACAAGTCGACCGTGTCTCCGTGTCTATAGTGCTCGGCTTCTTTAGCTGTTATAAATAATGGACTCGATGTTTTCTTTCGTTCTGTCACTAGATACATATTCTTTGTGTTAATGAAAACATCATATCTTCTTCTACTTATTCAAAAAAAGTGTTTCTCTGTAAGTTTGAATCTCTACATCATTCCCTGAGGCATAACAAAATGTCATGACTTTGATTATTATTTTTATACTGACAAAGAAAAACCCAAAACACTTACTTATGGCTTAGATTTTTCTTTCCAACTTTGGGCAGCAAGGATGAGGTGCCAGATTGTGACTTAATCCTCACATTTTCTGAACCAAACAGCAGAGGAAAATTTTTCCACTCCCATTTGCATGCCTTTTTCCTGCTATATTTCTTTAAACGAACACTTTAACAATGTCTATGCCTTATAACAACAGTGCTTCCTTTCTTCTTCCCACTCCCCAAGACATAATGTATTAAAATAATTTCCATTTTCCCAGATAAAATATATTAAAATGTATCAGAATAGTTTATGAACTTTAATATATCCACTTCTCAACTCTAAGTAAATATAATAAATTAAGAATGATGTCAGACACACTTGATGCTAAGGACTTCCAGGAGATACCTTTAATAGAAACCAGTCTTCTGGTTGCTGAGTTAGAAATGTAGATCTGAGTCAGGGCTATGGCTAAAGATGTTGCATGGTTAGCCAGGAAGGCAGCTAAGGGAGACTGAACTATGAAAGTGTTGGACTTGGTATACAGTCTTTGGAGATAAGTCAGGGTAGGGGTAAAACATCTACACGGAGTTTCTAAACAGTCATGGTATATGTTTTCATGACATTAGGAATTAGAAGAAAATTTTGTCCAACCCATTTCTACACTTATTGATATGGTCATGTGATATCACGGACTTGTACCTAAAGAACTCCATATCATCCCATGATCGATACATTTCTTTATGTTTCAAGGATATGGGTGCATCCTAGATGTCCATCAATAGATAAATGGATAATAAAATTTGGTTTACACACCAATGAATATTACTCATCCTTAATGAAAAAAAAATTAAATTATGGAATTTTTCTGGGAAATGGGTAAGATAGGTAAATATATTAAGTGATGCTCATGATCAAAAAACACAAATTTCACATGTTCTCCTCCATATGTGAATCTTGGCTTAGAATTCTTTGTATGTGTGTATTCATGTGATACTGTGTGCAGAGGTTAGAATAGGCTCTGGAGAAGAGAAAGGGGGGTTAAGGTTTAACACGCAGATTCATAAAGACATTGCGGAGGAATGCAGCGCGTGTGATACAAGGGTAGAGAATCTCTAGGGATTTAAGGGTGTAGTGGGGATGAGGAGCAAGGAAATGGAAGAGAAGGGCAACGATGCGGAAGAAGTTCACCTCAAACTAAGAATGAGTGAAAATACTGGAGGTGTTATTTGTTTATTGCAAGGTTTTGCGGGCCGAGAGGTTCCCACCTGAGGCGCAATAATAAAGCTGTGGAGACATCTCTGTAGTATAAAGCGGTCTGTTTGCTGGGGCAGTTGCTCAGCTAGCTTACTAACTTAACCCGACTTCTCGCCCTTGTGTCTCTCCATATGGCATTAACTATTCTACCTCCCTGCTCTGTCCGACCTGCTTCTCCCTTCCTCCTGTCTGTCTGCCAATTCCTTCCCCCAGCCTCAGCTGCCAGCTCTTCATTCTACAAACTTCCACATTCTTATGTCATCCAGTGAGAGCCAATCAGCAGCAGGACAGTACCAGGTCCATCCCACTGTTGCCTTTTAACCAATCAGCAGCAGGACAGTACCAGGTCCATCCCACTGTTGCCTTTTAACCAATCAGCAGCAGGACAGTACCAGGTCCATCTCTCTATGCTGCCTTTGGCCCTGAGGGCTGCATGGCCTTGACTGCCTGCTTTTTAGCATGATAAACGCAGAGAATCATCTTTTGGGAAATCAAGGAAGGACACGTGTTTAAATATAGAAAGGAGGTAATATCAAATATTCTCCCAGCACAGCAATTAATATTTATACAGGGCCACCCCTATAGTATGTGTGGGGGAATGTTACCCCAACATTTGTCAAGTGATTAGAAAAAAAACAAAAACAAAGCAGGGTAAATAAAGGGGTTTCAATCTGTTGAGTTTGTGCCTTTCTCTTTGCAAAGTTAAAACAGGGCAGTGCTTCTTGATAGTGTAGAGGCCACATACGAATACATTTGGTACATTTCATTTATTTTTTAAAATGACATGGGCAAAAATCTGTAAAATTAAACTCAAAAAACTTTAGAGGAAAGATAATGGTCAACAATGAATGGAAAGAAAACTCACAAAGATGAGAGAAAAGAACAATGCCAGAAATGACCATTGTTAAGATTCTGATACAAACAAAAAGTATGACAAAGGGAAGTGCCCGTGTGGAAATTGGGTCACATAAACACCAGCAGCCCAGGAAGACAAGCAGAACGTGTTGGTTTGGGAACAACAATGGTAGGAATCCGGTCTTTTTGTCCTTTGACAACAATGGCATTGAGAAGCACAAGAGCTTCTGAAGGGATGAGAGAGCTCATCGCTAATTTTCCCTTTTTCTACACATGCATGTTTTTTCTCATGAAAATTAAAAACTTAAATAAGGAAATATGAGAAAAATGTAAGAAGCCCTGCAAAGCTATTAAGGAAGATGGAATCTGAACAGGAGGAGAAATATGAAATCTTATTTTGATTTTCTAAAACGTTAAATTAAAAAAAAACTCTTTTACTAGAAACTTGAGAATTTCATATAATGTACTTCAGTCATACTCATTCCCATGATTTCTCCCAGATTTAATTCATGTCAGCTGAATGTTTCCTGCCTAAAAGTCATTCCTTCCCACATTCTGAGATGGTATCAAGATAAAGCCATCTTAGCTTTTGGCCTTTGAAGAAGAACCACATCTCTCCCTAACACCTCCCAACCATTGCAAGGGCTCAAAAAAAAAAAAAAAAAGATGCCCTGTGGTTCCTCGACTCTTCTAAAGACATGTTGCCAGGAATCCGGTCACCACAGACTCCCTGTGTAATCTCTCTGCTTGAGTCAGCCTTTAGGCTCCTAGGGGAGTTCTCTATAAACACAGATCTGCTCTCCTCCCTTTCTGAAGCTCCCAGTGACACCAGTAGCCCAAATGAGTATTTTGAGTCTTGACTTTCAGCAGGGGACAAGTTTGCCTTTCTAGTCTCATCTCAGGGCAGATTCTCCTGCTCCGCAGATGTTGATTCCTTTGAGCCATTACTTATATTTTCCAAAGTAGATTTTTCTTCACCACATTCGTTATCGATATAAACCATGCCAACATTAATTCAGGGGTTGCTAGTTGTTGTCCTCAATGACACAGAGCAGAGGAAGAGCCGTTTCACACTTCTGCAAACT
Organism: Micromys minutus; assembly: GCF_963924665.1. Lineage (NCBI taxonomy): Eukaryota > Metazoa > Chordata > Mammalia > Rodentia > Muridae > Micromys > Micromys minutus. The sequence goes on from NC_137957.1 coordinate 9,650,306, forward strand.
CACTTTGTGCAGGGCACAGGGCACAGCTATGAATTCTGTGCAGTGTTTCCTTTCACTTAAACAGTAAGGTGAAACCAACTACTGGATAAGATAAAAAACACAAAGGAGCCGCCCAGGGCACTTTGGTGTTTCCATTTTCTGTAAGTTTTAATTACTTACTTCACATCCTGATCACAGCCTCCTCCCTCCCTTCCTCCAAGCCCCACCCTCACATGCCCCACCCCTCTTTCCCCTTAGCTTCTCCTCAGACCACTCCATTTTTATGTTCAAGTATTCACTGGGACTGACATTTTAATATAAGCCAAGGGTATTCATCATGTACATTTGTATACTTTTCGTTATATGAAGTAAAATTGATTAAAATTCTTTGATGGAAACTGACAGAAAAGATATATTGACAAATGCAGGTTTATAATACACTGAGCATGAATGGATACAGACTAATTTAGAAGTTATCTACAAATATCAAACATGCAGGCCTCTGGCTGAAAAGTAACATTATTCATTGCACTGACAGCTATTCATGTAGGCACATATTTCTTTTTCTATACAAACAGGTATCAGTGCAATTAAATTATTTGAGTTTTAATGATTTTATTCACATTTTTTTACACAAAATATTTTCTTGTTTCTCTGCATGCCCCTCACATCCTCTCCACCTCCCTACATACTGAGATGATCTTTCTCAAAACAAAATACAAAACATCAAAAAATAAAGAAACAAAAAAGAGAGAAAATCAGTATAACTCCAGTAAACAAAATGCAAAGTATGTGCATGCATATGTGCACGAGCACGCACACGAGCGCACACACACACACACACACACACACACACACACACACACACACACACATATACACACACACACACAGGCCAGAATATTTCTAATTCATTTTTCTTTTAAATCTTCATTCAGTTTTACTACATGTTTTAGTTATTCTGCTCTTGTGGTAAGTAGACACCAGGGCAAAGAAGCTTACCAAAGGAAACCTTTAGTTGGACTTGCTTAGCGAGTAGGATGGTGAGTCCCTGGCCTTCCTGCTGAGACTGTGGTAGCCAGCATTCCAGGAGCTAGAACAGGAGCTAGTTGCTTACACCTGATTCGTCAGCAAGAAGGAAAAGACTGAGGCTGGCATGGGCTTTTGAAATCTCGAGCACCATCCCAGCAATAATTCTCCTTCACCAAGGCCACTCCTTCTAACCCTTTCCCAAAAAATTCAACCAAGAACCAAACATTCAAATATATGAGTCTATTGGGACCAGTCCCATTCAAACCATTATGCCTACCACTCAGTCTGTATAATGTTAACTTTTATTTGTGTTTTCAGATAAAAGAAACAACAAAACCTAACACACACACACACACACACACACACACACATACACACTGACCAACAATAAATATGGAGTGTGTTTTGTGTTGAACAACTATTCATGAGCAGAGAGCCTGCTGTGGAGTGTGGTTGATGTGCCTAATGACACTTGTGAGCTTGGATTTTCCCTTCACAGCAGCTTTGGGTCACAGATTGTTTCTTGGTTCAGAGTGGTACTTTGTGTTCATTCCCCTTCATTCTCTGGAATCTGGTGTAGGTTTGAATCTGTGCCCATCTTGTGTACAATGTCACAGTCTGGAGGAACTACTATGTGTATCAGCTAATAAGTTGTGTCTAGGAGATAAGGTTTCCTCGGAGTTGTTCAGTACCAAGGGCTCTTACAGTCTTTAGGCCTAGGCTTCTACATTGGCCCTGAATCTTGAGCATATTGTGAAGATATCCCATGTTCCCACTGTGTGTCTCTGTGTTGGTTCCTAGCTACTACAGTGGCTGGAAAGACACTAGTTTATAGGTAGAGCAGAATGTCATCAGGAGTCACATTGTTAGGCTACTTCAACAAAATATTAGTAATAGATCCCCCTCCTGGGACCATGCACTATCTAGTCTTAGCTTCTTAGCCACTTATTAGCATCAGGCATGGGTTTGGGTTATGTAATCTAGTATCAGCCTTGCTGCTAAGGAAGGTTTCACTCTGCGCAATATGCCTGCCATTCCTTGCTTTAGATTTTTAGCTCAGTGTTCGCCCTCTCTAACTATGGACCTGATCCTTACCGGAGGCTAGGGGATTCTTTATTCAGACACCTCTTAACTTGCTGGGGTGACAAACTGCCATGGTATTTAATTTCAAAATGATGTATAGGAGTGATTCTCGAGTCTTTCAATATTTCTTGATGCTTTCAGTACACAGAAGGAAAGTGAGGAGCCATGGCAGCTTCCACCATTTTACAGACAGCTAAGATAAGCAATATATACTTTTCAAAAGTTATTCTTTAAATGGGATTATTTTAAATTTAAAAGTTTCAATCTTAGTTTGGTGAGCTTAAGAGGACATTTGATATTGTTGCACATCTGCATCTGTAAGGCTCTGACAGAGCCTCTTAGGAGAAACCCATGTGGATGCTTGCATCCACACATCAGACTGAGCACAGGCGCCCCAGTGGAGGGATTAGGGTAAGGACTGAAGGGGCTGAGGGGGTTTGCAACCCCATGGAAGGAGCGACAGTATCAACCAACCAGACCCTCCCTCCAAGGACCAATCCAATCAAAGAGCACACATGGAGGGACCCATGGCTCCAGCAGCATATGTTGCAGAGAATGGCATTGTCTGGTATTAATGGGAGGGTAAGCCCTAGGCCCTGTGAAGGCTTGATGCCCTCGCATAGGGGAATGATAGGGCAGTAGGGTGGGGGTTGGGTGGGTGGGTGAGCACCCTTGTGGAGCCTGGGGGAGAAGGGGTGTAGTGGGGAGTTTTCAGGGGTAACTTGAGAGGAGAGGTAACATTTAATATGTAAATAAACAAAATAACGGATAAAATAAAATAAAATCATAGACAAAAAAAAAAGGAAAAAGGAAAAAGAAAAGAAAACGCCTACTGTGGCACACTAACTCTAGAATGACTCTAAATGGCACTGTGCAAAATAAACTGAGGGGATAAATTTTTAAAAAACTATTTTTTGAAACAGTAGTTCCATGAGTCCGTAGGCAGGTATTGAAATTGCCAACTGTCCTTTCCTTCCCAGTAGCTATGAATGTAGGTCCTTGTCACCAGACTGGCTGATACCCAAAGGGTAGGTTAGTGATTGCTTTGCAGACACACAGATACCAAATTTGGAGGCCCTTTGGTTTCAGACTCCAAGGCCTTAAGAGTAACTAATCCTTCCTTGTGTAAAATGATCCAAGCAGAAGCAAGCATACGGGAAACAATTCCAACAACTTAATTGAACAACTCTGAAATGTCCATGCCCAACAGACATCAAAGTCTGTGGGCCCTTTAAAAATTACATCATGAAGTAACGTAACAGAACAAGAAATTATTAACAAAATATGAATTAACATTTCAATAAATCAGTTTTATTTTTAGCTATACATATTGTGCTTGTGTGTGTGTGTGTATACATGAGTGCAAATTCTCACAGATGTCCTAAGAAGGCACTGGATCCCAACAGCTACAGTGACAGGTGATTGTGAGCTGTCCTATAATTATGGTGGGAACCTAACTCATGTCCTCAGCAAGGGCAGCAGGCTTTCTTAACTACAACACAAAACAAAACAGACCAAAATAAAACAAAACAAAAACACAACGAACAAACAAAACACCCTTTCCCCAGCCCAGACATTTGACATATTTCCAAGGTCTGATTGATTAAATCAAAATTTGTCAGTACTTAAAATCTGTGTGAAAGGGTCAACTTCCTGGAGAGAAAAAAATATTCAATCTTTTATGTGAAAATATGACCATTAAATAAAAAATAACCCATTTTTCTCATCTTACAAAGACACTTCACTCATTTTTGGGTTTTTTTCACTTATTTAAATATGTGTGTATCATCGAGGTTTTTTTTTTTGCTCATGACAATTTCGTGTTCAGTATTTTACAGTAACTTTTAAAAACTGTATTTGAAAGTTGTATATAAATAAAATTGTCAGTGAAATAATGGGAAAATCATATTGACCATAATTAATAGATTTTTAGAGATTTGAGAGTGAATATTTCAAAAAGAAATACATTAAGTATTTTTAAGAAAATGAATTAAGTGTACTAAGACTCTTGAAAAATGGTTTTCTTCTGTGTGTAATACTTCTTAATGGCATGGCTCTACTTTGAAATTTACAAACTTAAAAAAATTGGACCTTAAGCAAGATTCCAAGAGTTTAACTTGGCCCTGAATTAGCAGTGGAGACTCTGATCTTTGTGCTGATGGTAGAGATCTCCAACAATTCTGTAACCCTAGAATCAACAGTACAACACTTTCTTGCATTTACCTGGTCATGTTACTGTTTCAACCTTAAAAAAAAAAATCCTCAAGAAAGTGTCATTTTCGTTCCCAGGCCCAACTAATAGTCATGTTTAAATGAGGAGGAATTAGGAGGAGACCAGGATGTACATGTCCTTCATGTTCCCTTGTAAGGAGTTTTTATTTTATATTAAAGAATGAATCTTGTGATTTTAGAAATTTATTTTGTCCCCTCCCCTTCCCTTTCCTCTCCTCTTTTCTTCTCCCTTCCTCTGCCCTCCCCTCCTCTCCTCCCCTGTCCTTCCTTTTCTCCCTCTTATTCCCTCTCCCCTTCCCTCTTCTTTTCACCTCTCTTTTTCTCTACCTTCTTCTTACCTCCTTTACTTCACTTTCTTGTTTTTCTTAAATAAATAATGGCTCACTGTCTTACATCTTCTCTGGATGAACTTTTGTTGACATGTAGTAACCACACACAAAGAGAAATAAATGTACATCAGGAAATCTATTTGAAAGGTGTTTATGATAATAAGGCATATAACAGAAAAACACATTGCCAATAATACATTTTGCTACTTTAAGCAATTGATTTTTAGAAAATTCTGGATACATGTACAGCACAATCTAACACTTAACTCCACAAAATGAGGAAATGAATTATGCTTTATTTTTCGTTTTCTGTTATTGTCTTATGTGTTGTTATTTTTACACATGGATCACAGATAGCTTTTATACATTTAAAAATAAGTAGCAGTAGCACTGAATAAGAATGAGCTATTGTTTTGGAATTTTTTAATTTTTAAACGCCATTAACTACTCTAAAGGGACCCAGACTTGCCTTATATGAGATTGCCCAACGTTGGATCAGTATGCAAAAGGCAAGTTTCCTACAGCTTCCCTGAATTTATGGTGATTGCGGTCTTGGCTGTGTTCAAACCACAAGATGAAGAAGAGAGAAATTCAGGAAATGACCCAGAGACAGCTCTGATAGCAGCCAAAACATTTGCCATAGTCAACATTCAGTAAATCTACTCAAATTTTGCTGGTGGCAGCTGCAGTGTGACTCCGCTCTATTCAATTAGGTCACTGAAATTCCAAGTTGAACTTGATTATTTGAGCCAGTTTGGCACTGTAGCAGTTCAAATGGACCATAAATGTGCAGGCAGAATCGGGCCTCGGCACTAATTACGTCCTGCTTGTGTGGCACAGCCCCATTCAATAAGCTCACAGCAGCAGTAAATCTTATCACAGTTTAGAGTGCCCATTGAGGCTTATCCAGGAAGAACTGCCCTTTCTGGTAAGAACCCAGAAAAGCAGAAATCAGAGAACAGTAACCGAAAGGCAAAGGGCCTCTGCAAGGAGAGCGGGAGCTGGTCACACCTGTGGAATCCACAGGAGAGTGTGTTTCCTCCTCTGGTATCTGTCTATCTCTTTCTGACTCAAGACACATTAACGTTTCTGGGGAATGAAAATGGAAGTTGAAGGAGACTATCAGATAAACATAGGTTCTACAAAACTGTGGCCTGTGCTTATAAACTTTGAGTTTATGTTATTCATGGCCTAAACTGGCCACCCACCCATCTCAAAATTATTGATCCATAATTGCTCTCAAAAGGAAATATGGGGACCAAGAGTAGAGCACAAGCTGGAGGGAATGCCATCCAGAGACTGTCCCACCTGGGGACCCACCCCACATGCAGACACCAAACCCAGACACCATTGTGGATGCCAAGATGTACTACTGACAGGAGCCTGATATAGCTGTCTCCTGAGAGGCTCCGCTAGATCCTGACCAATACAGAGGTAGATGCTTGTAAACAACAAGCTGACTAAACTCAGGGACTCCAATAAAGGAGTTAGGAGAAGAACTGAAGGAGCTGAAGGTGTTTGCAACCTGACAGGAAGAACAACAATATCAACCAACTAGAACACCCCATAGCTCTCAGGGACTAACCCACCAACCAAAGAGTACATATGGAGGGACCCATGGCTCCAGTTGCATATGTAGCAGAGGATATCCTTACCGGGCATCAATGGAAGAGGAGCCTCTTGGTCCTGTTGAGGCTCAATAACCTAGCTTAGGGGGATGCTGGACCGGTGAGGCTGGTGTGGGTACATTGGTTAGAGAGTACCCCCATAGAAGCAGGAGGAACAGGAAGGGAATAGGGGGTTTAACTGGGAAGGGGGATAACATTTGGGATGGGGCCCCTGACCTCACTCCAATGGTTGGCTATCAGTGTGTATATCTGTCTCAGTCAGCTGCTGGCAGGGCCTCTCCGGACAGCCAGGCCAGGCTTATGTCTGTAAACACAACATGGCATGAGTAATAGTGTCAGGGTTTGGTGTCTACCCAATGGACATATCCTAAGTTGGGCCAGTCACTGACTGGCCTTTCCTTTAGTCTCTGCTCCATTTTTTCCCTGTGTTTCTTTTAGTCAGGAACTATTTTGGGTCAAAAGTTGTGTTGGGTGGATGGCCCAATCCCTCCATTGGGGAGCATGTATATCTACTGGAGGAGGTCTCTTCAGGTTCCATTTCTCCAATGTTGGGCATTTCAGCTAAGGTCATCCCCACTGAGTCCTGGGAACCGCTCATAGCCCAGGTCTCTAGGACATTCTATAAGTTCCTCCCATCCCCCACCCCTGGGCTTTATATTTCCATTCATTCTCCTGACCCTCTGAACTTCTCTCTTGTCTTTCACTTTAGCTCATTCTCCTTGTGTTTCTCCCCCCCCCCCAACACAGGTCTCTCCTCATCTCTGTCTCCCATGACTGTTTTGTTCCCCTTCTAAGTGGGGTTGAAACATCCTTACTTGGGCCTTCTTGTTACAATTCTTACAGTCTGTGGGCTGTATCATGGGTATTCATATGTTTTGGCTAATATTCACTTATCAGTGAATATACTTGTGGATCTGTGTTACCTCACTCGGGATGATATCTTCTAGTTTCATCCATTTGTCTTCCAAAATCATGATATCTTCATTTTTAATATCTGAATAGTATTCTGTTGTATAAATGAACTACAAATTTGTTTCCATACTTTAGTTGAGAGACATTTTATTTGTTTCCAGATTCTGCCTATTATGAGTAATGCTGCTATGAACATAAATTTATTAGAAGTGAAAGTGGAAAATAGACCAGAACATACTGTCACAGGGAAATATTTCTGGAACAGAACACCAATGGCTTATGCTCTAAGATCAACAATTAACAAATAAGATCTCATGTAACTGAAAGTTTCCATAAGGAAAAGGACACTGTCAATAGCACAAAATGGCAATCTAGAGACAGGGAAAAGATCTTTATTAACCCTATATCTTATAAAGAGATAATATCTGAAATATATAAAGAACTCAAGAAGTTAGACTTTATAAAACCAAATTACCCAATTAAAAAATGGAGTATAGAACTAAACAGAGAATTTGGAACAGGCCCAAAATGGGAATCTTGTTGTTCTTTATTGTTTTATATGTGCCATACTACTGCCCTTGCCAGACACACAGTGTCAGGAATGCACATGTGCACATGCAATGATCACACGCGTGCACACACACACACACACACATGCATAATTTAATATTTAAAAGCTGAACTCATGATAGCAATGGGCAGAAAAGTACAGATAATGGGACCTGATAAACATGAGGGGTTGTTATTAAAAGGTGACAAAAAATATATTATGTAGGATGAACATCTTTGGAGTCCTTCTGTAGAGTAGAGGAACTGTAATTAATAGTTCTACATTGCATATTGCTATTTACTAAAAGACAGACGTGTGTATTCTCAAAAATATGTCATAACTATGTTGTAATGGATATCTTAATCAGCGTGACTACAGTAATCACTTCATAAAAACATATATTAAAACATTATATGCCTTAGGTACAATATATGTCAAACATGTATCTTTTCTATTATCAAAAAGATAACTATAACATACATTGAATCACTTCAATTCATGATATAACAATAACAGTTCCTTCACACAACAGAAGGTATCACAAATGACTTTTTTTGCTGTTTCCACACATTTCCATATTCATGTGAAACACTGATTATTACTTTGTCTACAGAGACCTATTTAGTATTTCCTACATACATTGAATGGTTTCTTATTTAAAATGATTTTAGACAGGGGTATGTTTACAAAATCAATACAGAGTATTAATTCATCTACTAAGACTAGACACCTGTTACTGTTGTAGTTAGAGCCAGGAGAGACGCTCTTGGCCTCTTACCACTTGTAATTTGAAATTTACAGATTTATGAGGATCCACTCAAGGCATGGCCCAGAAGAGTCTTCACCTTCTTGCTGATCTACACAGTCTTCTATAATTCACTAAAGCAACCACTGAAAGCATTGCTATCCATTTCTATCAGCTTCTGGCACAAGTGTATCCTGACGATGTCCTTTGGGTGCCTTTGGCCCTTTAGTTAGTGTAACACCTTTTTTTGGTTACCTCCCCCTGTGCCATTTTTACTTAGCACATACTTTAAAATATAGTAATTGCTCAGTTGCCAATATCATATTTTAAAAATGTTTTTAATTCATTTTGTTAGTGTACAAAACAATAGAACTCATGATGACATTTTTATTCTTCATACACCCCCCCATTATTCAATAAATCTCAGTGCTTTGTGATGTCATTTGACGTCACTTCTTCATCTTTTTAACTTAGATGCATGCCATCACCTTTTTCATATATAAATCACTGCATCTTTTGTAGCACTGAGCTATGTTCTTCAAAACTGGTTATCTAGGCCCAGCTCTATTCTGTGTGAGCTATTTACACTGGAAGGTGTGTTTTACTAACAGACCCAATAGCCCTTGGGTGACATTTATTTATTTGCCTTATTTTATGTGTTGAGGTCAAACCCAGGACTTTGCTCACCCAGCTCAACCTTACGGTAATGCTTCCAATGACTGGGACATCCCAACTCTGTTGGAAGTCCTCCTGTTTAAATGCTTTTATCCTTCAACTTGGCTGCCCTCACTTTTGGGTCCTCTGTGAGATTACTCAGGTTGCATTTCACATTATCTTCATTACATTTTACCATCATTGCAAAATTGAATTCAGTCTCAAAGGGCAGCATTTTCCTATTCTTTAGCCTATTCATATGTTATTTTTTTCTGGTACAGAAGACAATTTTAATAGACTAATTAAAATATTTTGGAATAGCAAAAAAAAATCTGCTTCAAGGAAGGAAAAACTAATTTTAGATGCACAATGCCTTGCTTTAGTTCAATCCATTTCACTCTACCCCACAGTGTCTCCCATGAGAAGGCAAATGTGCTGAAGACAGTAGCTGTTTTGATTTGAATTTGTTATGGTTTCTTCTTAATTTGGCCTTGAGATATCTTAGGAGATGATTGTTAGCTCCAGCCTGCTGTGGTGGTTTGGAAGGTATGGCCCCCATATGTGTTTGGATGCTTTGCCATAGAGAGTGAGCACTATTAGGACACATGGCTTAGCTCCAGCCTGCTGTGGTGGTTTGGAAGGTATGGCCCCCATATGTGTTTGGATGCTTTGCCATAGAGAGTGAGCACTATTAGGACACATGGCCCTACTGGAGGAGGTGTGGCCTTATTGGATGAATATGTCTCTGTGGAGAAGGAATCTTGAGGTCTTAAATGCCCTAAGGTATGCCCAGTGTAAAGCACATGCAGCCTCCTACTGGAGGCCGCTAGATCAAGATGCAGAACTCTCGGCTCCTTCTTCAGTACCGTGTCTGCCTAGATGCTGACATACTTCCTGCCAATATGATAAAGAATTAAACCTCTGCAACTGTAAGCCAGCCCAATTGAATGCTGTCCTTTGTAAAAGTGGCCTTAGCTCTGATATGTCTTCATAGCAATGAAAACCCTAATTAAGACACCTGCCTTTAGTAGGAGGAAAGTTATGTTTTGGTATGTGTTCAATCCTGCATATGGGCAGGCACACATCTGTGTGGGGTAGGTGGGTGTGACTTTGTGGTGTGAATAAATAATAAAACTCAAGATACTTGAAACAGAACGGTTATTATTGACGGTCCCAGGAAGGTTAGGGGAGCTAATTTGAAATGGCAGTGTCTGGAGCTGATATACAATCTAGCAGCAAGTAAGCAACTTGAGAAAGAGAAAGGGCTCATGGGAATAAGTCTTTGCTGGGTAATGTCCTTGGATATTATTTTTTAGGTTTTCTTTGTGGGTTGAATGTAAACAAGCCTTCCAAATGTGTTCTTCCAAGGGAACTCAACTTAATTAACTTGAACCTTGACTAGGGGCTTCTTCAGGGTCATCAGCTATGGACAGTTGGGCTTTACTAAGTTAAATGAGGAGCAGTGTGTTGGAGAGATGGCTCAGTTAGAGTGTTTACAGAACCAGTCTGAGATCCTGGGTCCTGAGACTCCAGCCCCTGTGTAAATTACTGGGTGTGGCTGTATATTCTCAGAACAGAATGATCAGTAGGATTTGCTGGCCACCAGCCTGGCTCAATGTTTGTGTGATACACCATCTTAAAGAAATGAGAGAAAATGGTAGAGCAAGACCCTGCTATTGAGTTCCTGGATGAAAGGCACACTCACATCCTTTATAATTGAAATAAGACCTAATAAGTACAAGAGCTGGGCAGATTCCTAAGCTTCCATGCTATTAGAATTTACTCACTGATAACAATGAATTATTACTTATTACTTACTATGTTTCATCACACTGTTCTTAACTCTAATTGGCTAGCCCATGGGGTCACCTGTTTATGGCTCAGTTAACACATGGCAGTTTCTCCTTCTCTGTCCTGCACATTTTTCATTCTCATCTGAACCTAAGTCTCTAAAACCTAAACCCTACCTGTCTCTTAGGTCCAGCTATTGGCTGTCAGCATTTATATTTACCAATTAGAACTAATTTGGGGCAGGGACACTCAGTGTCTTACTTGTGGGCTCTCTTTTCCCTGGGGTAACCACTTTTGCAGGATGGAGGCAAATTAGCATAAGAATACAAGCAGCATTAGCCAACCCACAACTGCTAGTTTGATGTCAACTTGACACAAGCTAGAGTCATAAGAGATGAAATAGTGCCACTGGGGGGGAAAGCTTCCATAAGATTAGGCTACACATGTCTGTAGAGTCTCATTGCTTTTCCTAATTAGTGACTGAAGAGGGAGGGCAGAGTCCACCTCTGCTGTGGATGTGATTCCTGGGTCCGTGGTCTTGGGTTCTATAAGGAACTGAGAAAACAATGAGGAGCAAGCCAGTAAGTAGCACTCCTCTATAGCTCCTGCATCAGTTCCTGCCTCCAGGTTCCTACCCTGTGTAAGTTCCTGTCCAAATGTCCTTCAGTGATGAATAGTGCTGTGGAGGTGTAAGCCAAATAAAGCCTCTCCTCCCCAATTTGTTTTTGTTCATGTTGCTATAGCAATAGAAACCCTAACTGAGACAAAATTTACTTGTCATTGTTACATGAGAAGCCTACAATGTGCATGTACAATGGAGATGCCTGTGATAGGATGTAATCTGTGTCTCTGGTAGTTTATATTATGCATGGACTTTCAAATTCCCATGCACTGAGTATGTCTTTCACACTGTGAAATAGAAAAGGGAACAGCATAGACAGGTTTTCTGTTTGAATATCGTTAAGGAAACTCAGTAAGTTTTCAGATTTCCTTTATACATGTGAATTCTGCTCTCTCCCATCAAGACAGGCTCAGAACAGTGGCAAAGACTGACCTTTCCTAGTGATGA